>NW_026596166.1:21983211-21987980 GCF_907164565.1 Psammomys obesus
ATATATATATATATATATATATATATATATATATATATATATATATACGTTCCAGCATTCTGTTTCTGCAATAGCTGCATCCAGAACTCAGGTGCTCTGGCCTAAACCTCACAGGCTGCATCAGCTGGACTTGTAGTTTAATAGTTGCAGATGGTCTCACAGATCCTGGACAGCAGCAAATAGAACACTCTGCTCTTGGGACTTGGCCAACATTCCAGCTTTTTGCCTCACTCCCCAAAATCACTGACCCCAATGTCAGCTGGAAGCAGCCAGAAAAGATTATTCTTCCACTATCCATTTATTATCAACAAAAGGCTGGGATGTTAAAGTCTGTACCTGCTGCAGGGCATGGCTGCCATATCCTGCCCTCCACCTAAGGGGCAGGGCTTCTCTCCCAGAGGCCCTTCACTATATAACCAGACATCAAACAAACAAACAAAAAAACACTAATCAAACTTTTGGTTGCCTTAGATGAGGCAATAATGAAATGGATATGACAAAGAATATATATACATATATATATATGTGGATGGATATTAGTCCTCTTGTTTGAAATTGTGAATAAGATTTCAATTATCTTTCCAGGAAAATGTTAGTAATATTAATTTATTTAACAAAAAAATAATAGTGTGATTAAATGTTACTATCAATTCTATTGCCTATATTCAACAATTTTATTTTAGGAAAGTAATCAACTTTATAATCAAATTCTCTCCCCAGCATCCCACAGAACTTTCTAGGTGCTCTCAGTTTCCATCGTAGTCATACTTAACAAAAAGGAATAATATTGTGGTCTGGATTTTAATAATTCATAAAGGTCTCATGATATGTCTCAGGACACTTCTCAGCATGTGCTGTGAATGTACTGTTTAAATATTTCTCTTTAAACATTTTACCCTCCTCCTTCTCTCTATTTAGTTAAAGTTCACCCACAGAATTCTGCCAGCAATTATCCCATGTCTGTGGTACTTTGTTGCTTAAACAGAAGCCATAAAAGGAAATAATAGCTATTTTCACTCTACACAACTAATCATGCAGCATTCACTGGCTTCATTTGCAGTTTTAGCTACAGATATTAGATAAGACCATCTATTGATATGACTTTTATTCATAGTTCTAATGCCTTTCATCTACACCAGGAGGTGTGCCTCTTGACAATTTTAGCTGAATTGTATGTGTGGCTTCTTGAATCATGACTTTATGATATGAGTGTGTCAGATGGCTAATTCTACCTCTAATAATATCGTATAAAGGCAACAAGCAATTCCCTCCTGCAAAGATTTTTATCGAGAAGCTTTAGGCCAAATAAAATCAGGATAAAAAATAATCATATACCCTCAAATCACATGTCACCAGAGAGCTGAATCTTAGAGGTTTTAAAACTTACTGTGTTTTCAGTAAGTTTTTGTAACTTAGAGGAAAGAGTTGGAAAATAAAAGGAAGAAAACGAAAACAAGAGAATGTTGGAACAAAGAGAGAAAAGGGAAAACATAGATAAAATGGCTTTATGTGTACATTAACCATTAGTGTCTAGCACTCTAGAATTTCATATGTGTTTCACTGATAACCATTACTAGAGGTCTTCAAAACTCAATAGTGTCAGGTATATTTGTACTTTATTAAGCAGTGAATTCTAGAACTGTTCTGCTGTTTACTCTCCACTTTCCTCTCCAGGTATTAAGTATATATGTATGTATATGTTTCTATAAGACTTAGGAGAGAATATAATGTGTACTGACTCTAAGGAAACACCTGCCTTTGTGGCAGTATCCACGAATATGTACAGATGGGAAAACGAGTTATGTGACATGGGCACACGACTGATCAACCAAGGTGACACCAAATTCTTCATTGTCCTTCTAGGTGGGAGTCTTAGAGTAGGTGAGAAATCCATCCATGCCAAAGTCAACTTCCAAAGATATAAACAGAACAAGGGTGTTCACACATAGCAAACCAAAACCCAAAAACATGCATTATCAGGGTGTGATTAGATCAGTTATAAGGAGCTATCTTAGTGATAAATCCCTAGGCAGAGCAGCCAGGAGAATTGTACCGTTTCAACATATATATGTGGGGGGAAAGGGACAAGCAACATACTTTGTAGAATAGGAGATACTGAGTAAAATGAGCAAAGCCTCTGGATTTACAGAATGCACTTTCAGTGTGAGATCCATGTAGAAAAACACCAAATGTTTAGAGCTTATAGGAAAATAAAGGAAGGGGTAGTATCAGTCCCTGAAAATGTCCACCCATATCCATTCCTCCATTTAAGAAATAGACTCTGTTGCCTGTTTTTTGAAAACTTCCCCCTGATGGGACTACCAGGCCACAAGGGAAGAAACTAACTCAGTCCTCATGTGCCTGGATGATGTGGGTTGGGTGGGTTCTCCTTTTCTGAGGAATAGGGGAAGGGTGATAGGGGAGGGAGGGTGGCACTGGGAAGAAAGGAGGGAGGAAGCTATGACTGGGGTGTAAAGTGAATAAATTAATTAATTTTAAAAGAAAGAAAGAAGAAATGTGCTCTGGGTTTGTTTTTGGTTTTGTTTTTGTTTTTGTTTTTCCTTTCCTCATTCAATACAGGCTGGCCTTCTGACTTGCTCAACTATAGAAGAGGTGAGCTCCAGACCTTACCCTAGAAGAAGAGGAGAAGCAGCAGCTGTGTTGAGTCTCTGGGAAGCCTTGTGGCCAATTCTAACGGTTTCCAGGTTATTCTCTAATGGGTATACACTTTGAAATGTGATGGAAGGGATGATGGGAGTTAAAAGCAAGAGTCGGCTTCCTCAGTCCCCACCTTCATACACACATGTGAGAGGCCTCGACTGAAGCTTTACATAGAATAAAAGTTCCCAAGTAGTACCCTAAAAGTAGCATGAGAAAACTGCTATCTTAAATCGTTAAAGTTACAGGATGTTTAGGTAATGCCACCAGTGTCTAAAACCTCCGGGAGGTAGAAAGTGTATTGGAAATTATACAAGTGGAGAACTTGTTCTTCTCCATATCTTTGCTGAGGACAGAACAAGAAGGAAACATTTAAATAGTATATGGAGAGAAGAAGTTGAGAAATAACTAAGGTAACCAGAACTAAACCTACAGACCACTGGAAAGGAAGGTGCTGTTTCTAAACTAGAAGTCAAGAATAGTGTTGCTTTACCAGTCCACAACCCTGGAAAAGCATGTAAGAAGCTCAGCCACTTGCCTAAGCCACATCTAGGCCTGACCAACAGGAGTCAAATGGATACGGCTTTATGGGTCATTGCACAGGGTCTTGGTGAAGCTTGTCAATGTTGTGTATAGATATTCTCTCTGAAGTAAAACTGCCTTTTCTGAAAGGAAGAAGAAGGCTCCTAAGACTCTAGAACTTGACAAAATTTACAAGGTCCACCCAGAGAGCTCACATTGTTACAAGAAGATTCAGAAGGCTTCTCTCAGGGGTAAATGAAAGCACCGAAAGCTGCGCAGGAAGCTCCAGGAATAAAGCTTTACTCAGTCACCCAGTGCTGTGATGAGATGTTTTTCTCAGTGATGCAAACCTTTGGGTCATTCATGTTCCTATAGCAGATGAGAGGGATGTGAATCACCAGGGCCAGAATCATAATAGTCTGAGAGAGACTATTATGTTGGTAGCCTTCAATTAGCCATAGGTTTGGGTGTGCTTTCTTTCTACACTGACACTGATCCTGGCCATGGACTGGCTAATGAGACATTAGCAGTGTGTGTAAACAAAGGCTTCCCGAGCCCAAGGACTATCTTCTTCAAACACTCTTACCTATGATGTAAGGGAAGCCTAGTTGTTCCACTGGAGAAAGAAATAAGTGCAATAAGGTCTAGAGAACAAACCACCATGTAGAGAGACCATGTAGAGATAAAAGATCATTAGGAGAGCTAAGACATACCAGCATAAATCCCAGCCAAATATCCTCATCGCTTTCAGTGAGAAAGAAGCAGTCATGGAACCTACAAAAAAAATATCAAAAACAGCAAATCTTTGCTATTTAAACAGCTCACATTCAGGGTTCTCTGTCATGCAACCATGAATGGATATCAGAGGCAGGTGTTCTCCAGTGGATGGTGCTGTTGGGGGAAGTTTGGGAGGTGTGGCCTTGCCGAAAGACATATATCACTGGGGATGGTTGTAGGAGCTCATAGTCTCACCCAGCTCTCAATACCTTATCTCTTGGTGTTTGCAGTAAAAGATGTGATCTCATAGTTCCTTGTTCTTGCCATCCATCACATCTGCCATTTGCTGCCATGCCCCTCCACTGTTACAGACTCTCCCTCAGAAGCCATACACTAATTCTTTCTTCTCTATGCCGCATGGTCATGGTATTTTACAACAGTAGAAGAAAAGTTAACTAACACAGTCATCCCCTGACATCCATACATGTTGTGGTGTATCTTGCATACACACACACACACACACACTCACAGAGAGAGAGAGAGAGATCCAATGAAGAGGGTTCACTGACTATAGGTATTTGTTGCCAAACCTGACAATCTGAATTTAATCCCCAACACCCACGTAGTGGAAGGAGGAAATCAACTCACACAAGTTGGTTTTTCACTTTTGCATGTGTACCAGCACATATGCACACATAAACTCTCTCTCTCTCTCTCTGTCTCTCTCTCTCTCTCACTCTCTCTCTCTCACTCTCTTTCTCTCCTGTTAAAAGAAGCCATACCTATACATGCACCTGAAAACTTCATTGAAAATTTCATAAGGTTAAGAAAGAAAGAAAGAAAGAAAGAAAGAAAGAAAGAAAGAAAGAAAG
>NW_026596166.1:21987990-22003383 GCF_907164565.1 Psammomys obesus
AAAGAAAGAAAGAAAGAAAGAAAGAAAGAAAGAAAGAAAGAAAGAAACCAAGTACACACATATCTGGAGAGAAAGTATCTAAGGCAGAGAAATCAGGAAGTACAAAGACCTTTCGGTGAGCCTGGTCCTGGCATATTTAAGGAACTCCAAGGAGCCCAATGTCATTGCAGCAGGGTGAGTGAAGAAGAAAATGGTAAGAGATGAAATCAGTAGGTACAGGGGCCAGACCAAGGCAGGTTTGTAAAGCCAGAAGCAGAGGCTGAGAGAAATTCATTGGAGAGCTCCACACATTTATCAAAGTCAGTGGATCATTACCTATTCAGCCTCTGTGTGTTGGGTTCATGTGCTGGACATTCAAGAGAGATCAGCACTTCTGTTTGTGATGTGGAAAGAGATGGGAGACAAAAGAGAAATAGGACCCCAAAGAACCTGAAGGGAAAACCCAGGGGAACTTCTTTCTGTTATCCCTGACCATTGTGAGATTTAAAAAAAAAAAAAAAAATTCTTTAAAAAAAAAAATTAAAAAAAAAAAACCTGCCTCCTCTAAGCTAAAATATTCTTCTGTTTCTTCTAAATTTCTTTTCAGGACATTTGCCACAACTTTGCATTCCTGTACATTTCACTGGCATGAGAAAGCTAACTGCTCTTTTTTTTCTTTTAAATTATACTTTATTTACTTTGTATCTGCCCTCTAGTTCCCTCCCTCTTCCCCTTCCAAACCCTTCTCCACACACTACCCTCCCCAAGTCCACTGGTAGGGGAGGGTTTCTTTTTCTTCCTTCTGATCCTAGTCTATCAGGTCTCATCAGGACTGGCTGCATTGTCTTCTTCTGTGGCCTGGTAAGGCTGCTCCCCACTCAGGGGGAGGTGAGCAAAGAGCAGGCCAATCAGATTATGTCAGAGGCAGTCCCTGTTCCCATTACTATGGAACCCACTTGGACACTGAACTGCCACGGGCTACATCTGTGCAGGGGTTCTAGGATATCTCCATGCATGGTACTTGGTTGGAGTATGAGTCTCAGGAAAGACCCCTGTGCTCAAATTTTTTGGTTCTGTTACTCTCTTTGTGGATCTCCTGTCCTCTCCAGCTCTTACTATTATTTCCCACTTCTTTCATAAGATTCCCTGCATTCTGCCCAAAGTTTGGCCATAAATCTCAACATCTGCTTTGATAGTCTGCAGGGCAGAGCCTTTCAGAGGCCCTCTGTGGGAGGCTCCTAACTTGTTTCCTGTTTCCTTCTTCTTCTTCTTCTTCTTCTTCTTCTTCTTCTTCTTCTTCTTCTTCTTCTTCTTCTTCTTCTTCTTCTGTCCATCCTCTTTGCCTTTAAGAGTGGGGATTGAGTATTTTAGCCAGAGCCTTCTTCCCTCTTGATTAGTTTCTTGAGGTGTACAGATTTTAGTAGTTTTATCCTATATTATATGTCTATATGAGTGAGTATATACCGTGTGTGTCTTTCTGCTTCTGGGACAACTCACTCAGGATGATCCTTTCCAGGTCCCACCATTTATCTGCAAATTTCATGATTTCCTTGTTTTTAATTGCTGAGTAGTATTCCATTGTGTAGATGTACCACAATTTCTGCATCCATTCTTCAGTTGAGGGGCATCTGGGTTATTTCCAGCTTCTGGCTATTACAAATAAAGCTGCTACAAACATGGTTGAGCAAATGTCCTTATTGTGTACTTGAGCCTCTTTTGGATATATGCCTAGGAATGGTATAGCTGAATCTTGAGGAAGCGCTATTCCTAGTTGTCTGAGAAAGCGCCAGATTGATTTCCAGAGTGGCTGTACCAGTTTATATTCTCACTAGCAGTGGAGGAGGATTCCCCTTCTCCACAACCTCACCAGCATGTGTTGTCACTTGAGGTTTTGATCCTAGCCATTCTGATGGGTATAAGGTGAAATCTCAGGGTCGTTTTGATTTGCATTTCCCTGATGGCTAATGACATTGAGCATTTCTTTAAGTGTTTCTCTGCCATTTGATATTCCTCTATCGAGAATTCTCTGTTTAGCTCTGTTTCCCATTTTTTAATTGGATTACTTGCTCTTTTAAAGCAGTTTAATTTTCTGAAAGCTTTCTCCATACAAAACAAGGCACTGCATGAGACTTACACACACATTCACAGAAGATCTTAGCAGGCTACCGAAGTCTGTGCTCTAAGTATGTGTCAATATATTTACAGAAAAACACTGTTAAATTTAAAAAGAAACTCTTCAAAAAGACACCATGTACTTCCCAAAGGGTACTTCCCAAATATAGAATTTTACAGATTGGGGTTTGGGAGCGATTGACTCACCACCTGCATTGCGTTCCCACCACCAGACTAAATGACAAAACAGCAAGCAAGAAGGCACAGAGCAAACACCAATATCACTTTAAATAAATGTTCATGAACCGATCTTCTGTGATTGTGGTGCCACACCTGTCCAAGTATATTTGGCACATAAATGATAACAAAAATGACAGGACTCTGTCAGCGCTTGATGACAGCAGTTCCTAAAGAGAAACACAGTGATCTGGCATGATGGGGTTAGGGTGTAATTGTCTCCTACCCATCGAGCCATCATCTTACACTGAATCAGTACTCTCTTCCAGTTCTGAGATGACTGCGTATGAAATAATAGTTCCATAGACCTTCCTGTTAAACACATTGTCTTTGTACGTGAGAAACAGAAATGCTCCCTTCCATCAGAGAAAAATTCCCTTTTGCTGTCCTTCATAGGCTGCTTCAGATGAAAAACCTCAAAGTGCTTCACTGCTTTAGAAGAGACCTTAGTTTAGCCAACTTGTCTCTCCCTGCAATGAAACCAAATAGTCTTTTTCATCCTGTGTTATTTCTTAAGTTGTGGCTAATAAGGTATTTCAGTTCCCAGCTACCTGATATTTGGCATTAGCCTGGGTGTTTCTCTCCTGTCAGCAGTTACCAATTTTCTGCAAAACATCCCACATGGAACATATCTTTTCTAAGTCTAAAACCATTATTTATTATTTCTCTTAATGTTTTGTGCTATGTCTTTTACATCATTCTTATACCGACTATTTTAGTTTATGTTTCAAATCATTCACTTCCAAAGACCTGTAGCCTAACATCGGATATGTGGATCTGGTTTTAACACAAATGGCATATGCCTCGCATTAAATGCCACGGTTACAGTCTCTGCATCCTCTTTCTGAACCCACACTTGAGCTTTCAAGTCTGAGGCAATAACTCCTTAGGACTCCAGTAAATTGCCACTCTGCTTAGCTGAAGGGCTGAGACTGGAGTCTCTAGAATTGTAATCATTTAGTGTCCACATTTAAGCCCTGGAGCCTCACTCAAAGCTTATTGGCATGGGCTTTCTGGCTGTGTGGCCAGAATGTTCAGACAAGCATTCCAATTTGACATGGATGAATAGGGGTTTGAGGTGCCCCGCTCCTGTGAAGATTTTATGAGCTCAGCAAACCTGTAGCCCTGAAAAATAATGGGGGCAAGAAAGGATAACATGAAGCCACCATCTGTGCATATCTCGGGAAGCTTTGTTTGATAGGCAGAGGTCTATCAGAGAGCACCAGCCCCATAATATCTGAACCTATGTGAGAGCCTTTTGTACTAAACCATTTGACACATCTAAGAAAACCAGTGTGGGAAAACAGCACACACTGTTGCCTGCTCTGCTCTACACTATTCTATTCTTTTGAGAAGAATTGTTGACAATTTATGTCTTGCATCTCAACCTAAAAATGAAGTGTGTTTCTTTTTATCCAATTCACACAAGTGCTATGAAGCTGAAATTGCTTTAAGAGCATTAGAAGAAGGATATCATATAAATGCAAATAACAGGAGGTTTGATAAAAAGAATAGTCACATCCAAGTACACAGTGCTACCCTATCCAAATGAACAGCTTTAAGTTTTCCAGCTACTGTCATTCAAGATAAATCAGAGGATGAGGGCTAGCGAGTGAATCTTCTGAAATTATTTGTGCTTGAACTACAGATTGTGCTTGGATTCCTTATGCTGTCATGTAATAATGTCCCAGAGAGGCAATAAGGTCCACCAGAAACCTCCAGCGATAATATAAGTCCTCTAGGCCTGCTCCCTGCACCTAATGAGGAAAATGGGTTAACATCTCTCCAACTTCTGTTCAGCCTTAATGAGCATCTGGAAGGAAAGTTTAGGTTGTGGCAGCTTTTAAACACTGAGCACAAACATCTATCTTCATATTACAGTGTCTGGCATTTACCATTTTAACTTCTCAGGTTCTCATGACTACCATTTCCCCTGCTCCATTCTAAAGCATGAGTCTAAGGAGATGCTATACAAAATGATAGATAATTTTTTCTAGACACTTCTGACTTTAGTGATATATCAGCAACTATTCACAGACATCCTCCGCAATTTACTCTGAAACTCTTAGAGTTTATCTGATAACTGGCCAAGGTGCTCTGTGTCACTGCTAATTGGAAGAGCATCTGGATAAGATGTTCACACAGCCAATGAGTGTTTAGAGGCATTCTTGTAGTATTTTACTAAGTCTATATGAGATATAAACAAAGGCCAAGGAAATATCCAAGGATGGGAGCCACTCCCCTTCAGAAGAGCAAACTCCATTACCTTCTGCCTGAGTTCCAGAACTGATGGCTCAGATCTCCAACAGCTGTGCAGGACAAAAAATGATCATTGGTCATGCATGATCCAGCTGAAATCTTATCTTGCTTAATATTCATATTATTCATTTTGTAGCTAGTTTCTTTGAAAATCCTATGATAAACGTTCTCTTGTTTGAAAAGATAGGCAGATAAAATTGTTTCTGTGATTTTTGTTTGTTTGTTTCAGAAAACCCATAAAAAGGCACAATCAGTCCTTGAGGACTTAAATAGAAGACATTGGTCAAACACAAAAGTTGTGGCATATGCCAAAAGTATCCAAAGGAGATAGGAAAGTCCACACTTTTGAATAGAAACCAGATGTCATAACCCAGCATATTATCTTGTTTTCCTCCACAACTCCCTGTAGGAGGAAATGTGAAGCCAAACATAAGAGCCTGCCAGGCCCAAGATCATGCTAAGTGTCAGGTGCCACACAGTGTGTAGCCAGTAGGCCTAAAATAGAATTTTAATGAGTAAAATAGGAACCATTTTGTAACATTAGTCTCTTTCTGCCATAGTAGGCAAAACCTCCAGATATCCTAGCATTTATCAAAACCAAAAAACTCACAACCACAGCAGGGCACACTATCAAAAGAAGAAAACTGAAGATTCATATTTGAACTGCTTTTCTTATACATTAGATCACAAACTTTGAACCTACAGAACTTTCATGACATATATCTAAGTGGAAGGCTCACAGAGCTAAGGAGTTTCAGTTTTCTAAGCATGTGGAGTAGACCTAACATAGATAAGACTGGAAACCAGTTCAAAAATCTACACTCTATTGTAATTTCACTCAGTGCAATTCTTCCATACAAATACCACTGAAAACACTGCATCTTCGTAAGATGTTTTCAATGAATGCCGGAACTTTCTTTGAAATTGCTTATTATCTTGCTTTTTTAGAACAACAGATTCTTACCACCGGTCAGGTCTCCCAGGTGATGAGGGCAGAAAAGCCAAATTCATGACAGGACTATGGAATCTCTCCTTTTCACATTCAAAAATGTTTCTAATGTTGTCCGTGCATAAAAATGAAGCTTTAAAAAGAAATGCACAGTGGTTCCTTCTCCGCCTGATACATGTAAAGTCCATCTCTCATCAAGGGCTCTTGGAAAAGCCAGCCTCTGATTGCAGCTCCGCTTTGCTCATCATAGGCTGATGGATGTTTTTGCTCAAAATGAGCTGCCCTTTGCTGATTGCTGCAGGCTGCTCGGTCTGTCAATTGTGAAAACAGCATTTCGCAGCCAGGCCACATTGCTTATTGTAATCCAAATCAGATGCAAACATACCCCAGAGATAGGCTAGCTCCCGGCTCTATTTGCTCCACTGCAGCGTTCATTGCGGTGGTGGGGTGTCCATAGAACAAAATGCCATGGGTTAGAGATCAAATCACTCACCCTGGTTGAGTTAAAAATCTTCCCCTAGCTCAGAGAATAAGCCTCTCATTTTTCCTGAAAGAAGTGTAAAGGCAGGCTGCACTGCCTTTTAATATACAAAAAGGTGGAATCTGACATTTTTGATGAGAATACAGGAAAGTAGAGACTAAAGATTTTCTTCCCTGAGAGGAACTCTAAATGTCATGGGCTTACTGATTGTCAATCAAAAGGATGTTGGTTAGAAGTATGACTGTGTATGTCATGAAACACAGAGAGTTAGGTGATTAAACAGAAGACCCTGAGATGCTTCTAAAAAGGGAATGAAAAAATGTAATAATCATTTAAACACAATGGTATGGCATTCATATGTATGTGTACTGGAGATTCATTTTAAACTCTTATTCCAACTACAAAAAGAAGTTTCCTGACAAGACCAAATGGGCTAGTGTTTGTTACTAATTAGTACTAGGTTCTCACGTGGGAGAAAAGCCCAAAATGGAGTAGCAAATTCTCAGAAGAGATAAGGATTGTATGTTTCTTAACAGGTAAGAAACCTAAAGTTAAGCAGCCCAAGCTGGAACAACGAATAACACCATCATCTTGGAATCAAGCTCTCATCTCTCTTCTCTTCTCCAATCTTACAGCATAAGTTTCAAAATCCCTCTTAGGGTTTAAGTGACTGACTGCTGGAGCCCTGGCTATTACATCCACATTTCCAGATATTAAGATTGGAGAAACAAGGAAAGAAACATTGGTATTTCCTTTTAGAGAGACTTCCAAGCAGTCCTACCAGCCACTCACCTTTACATCCATAGGTGGGGACTTGGTCATCCATCTATACCTAATAGAACAAGAAACACTCAAAAACACTATGCAAAACCACAAGAAACACAGCAAAACTTAAGGGAATTTTTTTTCAAAACAGAAGGGTATTGAACTTATTAGAAAACTAGTAATGTTTTCCAAAGCACTATGTTCTTACCCTCATATCTGCCCAGACATATTTGCAAATGACCTTGGACAAGCCACTTAAATTTCTGTGACCTTTAATTTCCTCGACTCAGGTAGTAATGTCCATATTAATTAGCAGATGTATTCGTTGCACAATATATGTGTACCTATTTATACACAAGGGAAACTATCATGTTGAATATGACAAATGCAATTTTTGTCAATTTCTGTAAAAATAAATCCCTCTATTCTAAATTACCTATCTTGTGTAATTCAAGCTTTCATATGATGGCACGTGTGCAGGGTGTGTAGGCTTCCTGTTGATTGCAGCTTTCTCCTTATACACTAACAGAAGTTATGCCACCTCTTGAGCTTTTCATGGCATCACTATCCACAACCTTAGGGACCACGCTAGGTTGGCTATCCTAGCACCTAATGATGCCGTCATCTAATATTGTCCCCCTTATTCTAGTCTGAGCTATGGGAACTTGACAGGCCTGACAACTTCACCCACATTTTAATGTTCTAATGAGGAGGCTGATTATATAGGAAGAATCAGAGAGATGAGAACAAGCATGTCAACTTGACAGCATCTAGTGTCATTAATTCAGAGGGTGAACACAAAAGGAGCATGTCAAAATAGGGTGTGGGAAGTGTGTTTGTTTCTTCCAAAAAGACTAAACATTTTTGTGTAGTTTTGTTTTCTAAAGACAACAGCCTTTTGGGTTTTCTAACCATTTCTACTGTCTACAGAACTGAAAATGCTTCTAGATCACCTATTCACCCTCATGCCATGGCTGCAGCAGGCCCCACTGAGAGTTTTTGAGAATGTTGGAGGAGTCATCATCACTGTGGGCCAAATGTAGATGCAAGTGCTCCTGGTTATTCTCTGTGTGCCATGGGGAAGACAGGGATGTGCTCATCAGTTCCTGCTACCACAATCCAGGTTTCCTGGAGGCAGACATTGAAATGAAGTTTGGGATGCAAAATGATTACAGGAGATGAACAACTATGAGTGGAAGGAGTAGAAGCAAGCCTGGGCAGAAGTTAAATTGCAAGTCAGGCTGCACAAAGCTAACAGAGAGTTCTGGAGCAAATATAACCTAAAGAGACTTTTTATATGCAGGCTAAGATGCCCTCGTCTCTACAGAACCCTAGAATAAATATTATGTAAAGGAACTTCCATCTTCAGACTGAGAGACCTTAGTGTCTATGAAGTTACAGAGCAAGTGTTATCTACGGGAAGTTGCATCTTCAGGCTGAGATTCCCTGATCTCAGTCTTAGGGTGAGTACTATCTAAAGGAATGTCGACCTTTCAGCTAAAATAGCCTGGTTACTATGACCTTTCACCTCATGTAAGTTGTGATCTGATGATCTCAGGTAAGGTCACTACCATAGCCATGGCTATACAGCAAGATCTGCCTTGAGGAAGTATTGGGCAGCAGACATCTACACACCTGCCATAGGAGGCATCATCAAAGCATTTCTGTTTTCCAGGCTTTTCTGTACATCCACAGACTACTTATCACGAATAGAGTTGACACAAAAATCACTGTGTTTTGCTCCTGGACTCACATATCACAGATTGGCTGCTTAATTGATAGCAGGCTTGAAATGCTATATAAACAACTCAATTAAGATCAAGAAGATTGGAAATTCAACCCTACTCTATCTGCCTTCTTGGTATAAAGATCAATGTATATAAATAAGGATTTTTCAATTACAAAAAAGTTTAGAATGTGCTTCATAATCAATAGTGAGAATTCTAAATGTAAAAACTGTGGAGGAAAATGATGCTTTAGCAGATTTCCAATATTTTCTAAGTCTTGCTTTGCTGGGGAGTAAAGTGGTTTAGTACATACTTTCCAATTTTCAGTTCTACTGAGATGCTGGCATTTTCTACTTAAAATGCTCAGTAATGAGTTAGATTTCCCAAATTCTCAGGATAATCTTGCAATCTCTATATATGTCCTTCGATGGGGATACCATCTAAAAGTGCCAGGAACATTTCTACTTTCCAAAAAAACACAATATACTACAAAGGTTTTGTATATAAGACTTAAAAGCAGAAAGATGCAAATAGTATATACTCACAAGTAGATGTTAGACATATGACATAGGATAAACATACTAAAATCTGGATACCTAAAGAAGCTTAGCAGGAAGGAGGATCCTGGGTAAGATGATCAATCCTCATTCTGAAAGGCAAACGAAATAGACATCAGAAGAGGGAGAAAACAGGGAACAGGACAGGAGCCTAACACAGAGGGCCTCTGAAAGTCTCTACCCAGCAGGGTATCAACACATATGCTGAGACTCATAGCCAAACTTTGGGCAAAATGCAGGGAATCCAAAAGACAAAGAGGATGGACATCAGAAGAAGAAGAAAACAAGAAACAACCTAGGAACCTGCAACAGAGGGCCTCTGAAAGGCTCTGCCTTGCAGACTATCAAAGCAGATGCTGAGACTTATGGCCAACTGTTGGGCAGAATGCATGGAATCTTATGTAAGAAGTGGGAAATAGTAAGATCTGGAGAGGACAGGAACCCCACAAGGGGAGCAACAGAACCAGAAAATCTGAATACAGAGGTCTTCCCAAAGACTCATACTCTAACTAAGTACCAGGCATGGAGATAACTTAGAACCCTTCCACAGGATGTAGCCCATGGCAGTTTAGTGTCCAAGTGGGTTACATAGTAATGGGAAGAAGGACTGCCTCTGACATGATCTGATTGGCCTGCTCTTTGATCACCTCCCCCTGAGGGGGGAGCAGCCTTACCAGGCCACAGAAGATGACAATGCAGCCACTCCTTATGAGATATGATAGACTAAGCTCAAAAGGAAGGAGAGGAGGACCTCCCCTATCAGTGGACTTGGAGAGGGGCAATTGTGAAGAAAGGGGAGGGAGGGTGGAACTGGGAGGGGAGGAGGGAGAGGCTTATGGGGGGATACAAAGTGAATAAAGTGTAATTAATAAAATTTAAAAAATGCAGGGAATCTTATGAAAAAAGGGGGAGATTAAAATATCTGGAGGGGACAGGAGCTCCAGAAAATCTGGGCCTAGGGGTGTTTTCTGAGACTGATACTCCAATCAAGGACCATTCATGGAGACAACCTAGAACCCCTGCACACATGTAGCCCATGGCAGCTCAGTGTTCAAGTGGGTTCTCTAGTGAGGGGAATGGGGGCTGTCTCTGACATAAGCCCAGTGTCTGGCTCTTTGATCACCTCCCCCTGAGGAGGGAACAGCCTTACCAGACCACAGAGAAACACAGTGAAGCCAGTCCTGATGAGACCTGATAGGTTAGGGTCAGATGGAAGGAGAGAAGGACCTCCCTTATCAGTGGACTGAGGGAGGAGTGAAGGAGGAGAAGAGGGAGAGATGGTGGGGCTGGGAGGGAATGAAGGAGGGGGCTACAGGCTGGGATACAAAGTGAATAAATTGTAATAAGTAAAAAATAAATTAAAAAAGAATAAAATCATCCTTACACTACAAATAAGAGCTAATCCTACTTATTATCGAGTGCAATTCAACCACAGTCTCAAATACAGATCAAACTCTCATCAAATCAACTTCTGTTTACAACAGGCAGAGACCATTACAGATAACCACAGACAATCAAAATGCAGAGAACAAGAGATCCTGTGGTGCTAGATCCCAAGCGATAAATCTACAGCACAATTCCTGCACCTAAGTTCCAGGTATAATTACAGAAGATAAGGAAGAGTCAGAGAAATAGGAAGTTTGTTGTTTGTCCTAAAAGTGTCAGAAACTTTACCCATGAAGTCTCATCAGCATGGCTAGCTGCCTAAGCAAGATCTGGACAATAATATTAATGTGCATGCTAACATAGAAGAGAGAAATCTTATGGAGTCTCAACCCTAGACAAAGAACTATAGGTAACTGTGGAATTCTGAAGAATGAGGAAAGTAGAAGACATACTTTTCCCCAGAAAGAGCACCCCAGATGTTTATCCAATTCCAAGTGGTCAGCCCTGAAATTGTATACATACAGATAACAACATCATATGGACTACAAGGATTGTATCTATATATCTAGTAGTGTTTGTGTCAAAGAAAAAGAAACCATGAATTTGAGAGATCAATCTAATGTGCATGAGAGATCAGAGGGAGAGAAGAATATTTTTAAAAAAATGTAAGAATTATAAAAATAAAAATTATAAAAATAAAAAGTATAGTACAGATCAAGTCAATATTATAATTAGTTTTGAACTGAGGAGAAAGTACTACTGCACTTTCTTAAACCAGTATAATCCCTAACTACAATCTAAATATTTATCCTTATTCCCACAGATAAGTGAAGCTCTTCAACCCTCATCAAAGAAAATTATTTCTGCAGTACAGAGAGACCATTACGGAGATCTACAACTGGCCAAAATGCAATGAAAAGTTGATCCCAACTGATATATCTACAACACAATTCCTATACCCAAGGTTCAGGAAACACTGAAGAGAGGGGAAGGAAAGACTACAAGAGAGAGAAGGTCAGCTTGTCTCTGAGTGATTGTGTCTACTAGAAATGATAGAGGGCTGCACCCATGAAATATCAATGATATGTTTGCCTAAGCAAGACCTGAACAAGTACAGGAGTTGGCATGCCAACATGAATGAGGGAAATCGCCCAAATCCCCACTCCTAGATGAAAGCTCCAGGCAGTTAAAGACTGATGAGAGAGGGAACTACTCTTCCTTAAGGATGAGCCCCCTAAATGGTTATTTAATCTCTAATGGTCAGCCCTAAAAACATATACACACAAGCAACAATAGATGAACAGCTTTTATTTATACGTTTATTTTCACATATATGTAACAATAATAAAGATAAGAAACAAATTTGGGAGGGAAGGAGGATGAAAGAATTTGAGGGAAGGTGTGGAAGAGAGAAAATTATGTAATTATATTTTAATTAAGTTCAAATTTTTTTAAACATATACAACCAAAGTATATCATAAACTTTATTTTTTCTAAAAATAAATAATTTAGGTGTGTGTGTGTCTACTACTTATAGAGGTCAGTTCTCTGGGTTCTAAAGATGAAACTCAGGTCATTTGGCTAACCAGCAAGCACCTTTACTCACTGAGCTGTATCTCCGGCCTTTATTATTGAAGTTTTGAGGGGAAGGTATTTAAAAAGCATTCAATAAATCAGATCTTAAATCGCTATGTAGGCTTCCTGAAATGCCAGTCTTCAGTTTCGCCTTCCTACAGAGCTGTTCTTAAAATACCTATTATAAGATTATTTTTACTAAAGAATTTTTCTATGGGATATATCAGAGAATGTACCAGAAGGAAAAGATTTAATATAGCTAGCTATACACAAAATGTACAAAGGTGTTCAACTGTTTGGAGCCAAGTGTTTACTGAAGAAAGGATCAGGGTTGGGAAAGGATGTCTGTCACGAGCAAGAAGGTAGATACACATAGTTAATATGACAAGCATTATATTTTATAATGCTCAAGGTCATCACACAAGGTTCATATTCTAAATTCCTAACTCCCGTCCTAAGCCTATATCCCCAAGGCTGCTCACCTATGTGATATATCTTAGCTGAAGGTCAAGTTTGGTCTCTAACAGTAGCCTCTGAATCGAGGGTCAGTATCCTGGGGGAGACTCTCCAGCTACAGGGCAGATCAGGGCGCCCTCTCTCCAGATGTGCAGAGCATTGCTCTTGGTCCCTGCTTATACACTGTCCAGTGGGTGCCATGGCGTTCAAGGACTGTGTCTGGTTATCATGAATGAGTGATGTCACTGAATTCTGGTTATCAGAATAAGCTATTTCTACATGTTTAAAAAGCATTTTTTTTACTATGCTCATCACAACACCAAACTGAGTGTGACCCTGGGACACAGATCAACAAACTATATTCACAAGTCAACAAGTTCATCACCTAAATATGTAGATGAAATGAAAATCAAATAAAGTTTCACTGAAGTACCACTCAGTTCGTTTCTCTGCCCATGTCTAGGATGGCTTTCAGAGCAGAACTATATCAGAAACCTGTTGTAGAATATGCAACACACAAACTGACAGTAAAACTCCATTGCTGAAGACAACACCTACACAACTCAGTGAACTTGGAGAAGCCAGGCTGGTTTCTACATAGAGGCTTTACCCCTACGTTGTAGTATCTTTGGTACAGGAAGGTACTCTGCACACTACTAAAAGAAATTTAAACACCAACCCAGCCACATACCCTTTGATTTACAATGGTGTCCATAGTGTAAAATATTCTAGTGCAATGGTGACACAAAATTTATGGGATTAACCACTCAATGTTTGACTTGATTTAAGGCCCACGTCATGTGATGGAATCCATACCTGATACTCCTTGAATGATCAAAAACCTGAGTATAGATAGCCCAGGGGCCTAGGAGAAAACCAAATACTCCTTTTCTGGAAAGAAAAAAAAAAAACACAGCAATAAAATAACTCCTAATGACACTCTGATAGACTCATAAATCAGTCTCTTGCTTGACCATCATCAGAGAAGCTTCCTCCTACAGCAGATGGGAACAAATACAGAGACCCACAAACAAACAGACCTTATGCAGAGAGTGAGAAACCTTGTAACACTAAACCCTGAAGAGACTAAATGGGATGTCCTATCAGCTGAGTAGAAGATTATCTACTCAGTATCAGTATGTGTGATGATGATGATGATGATGATGACCTTATGGGTGGCTGTGAATGTGGCTTTTTAAATTACTGTTTAATTAGCACACAAAGTAATATTTCATGATAGCATTTTTATGTATACTTTATTGTTGATTCTTTTCCCCTGCTGTCTTGTCTTAATTCTCTCACCCCATCTTCCCTCCTCCTGATTCTTCCTCACAAAAGTTTTCATGTCATGGCATCCTGTCACCATCTTCCTCCCTTTAGACATCATTTTCCCTCTTATGACCTGTTTTTCAATTTCATACACATATATGCAAACTAAGATCCACATATGAGAGAAAATGTTTTTTATTTGTTTTCCTAAATGTAGGTTACTTTGAAGTTAAAACACTAAAACTAAATCTCCCTTATGACTCATCCATACCACTCTTGGGCGTATACCCAAAGGACTCTAATTTCTCCCTCAGAGATATGTAAACATTTGTGTTTATTGCTGCACTAGTCACAGTAACTAAGAAATGAGGCCAATTTAGACGTCCATCTACAGATTAACAGATAAAAAGACCGAGGCACAGGAGCAAGGAAGATGGTTCAGAGGGCTTTCTGCACAAGCATGAGGATGAGTTCAGATCCTCAGAACCCATGTAAAGGCCCATGAGGGAAGCACATGCCTCAAACCTCTGCACTAAATGGCACAAACAGGCAGGTCTTAGGAACCTCCTGTTTGAACATCCTAGCTGAAAGGTCTCCAGGTTCAAAGAGTAAGACAGAGAAGAGATTAAGGAAGACATCATAACCTCTGGCTTCCTCATGTTCCCAAACAGGTGGTCACAGTTGCATACATGCATATCACACACACACAAAAAGAAGAGGGGAGAGAAAGGAAATAAAATGTGGTACTGGCCTAGTTTCTTCATGTTGCTGTGATAAAACAATCTAACCAAAAACAACTTAGAGGAGGAAGGATTTATATGGTTTATGTTGCCATGTCACGGTCCTTCAAGAAAGAAAGTCAGAAAGGGAATTTGAAGCAGGAACCATAAGGAAGGCTGCTCAACAGCTCACTTCACAACTCCTTCTCTGGCTTTTGTTCAGCTAGCTCTCTTTTTTCTTAATTTTTTTAACTTATTCTTCTCTCATATATTACATATCAACCACAAGTTTCCCTTTCCAATCCTTTTTCCTCCCCTCTCCTCCCCATCCCCATCCACTCCTCTTTCTTTTCCCTTCAGAAAACAGCAGGCATCCCAGGAATATCAACCAAATATGGAATATCAAATTACAATAAGACTAGACACCTTCCCTCACATCAAGCCTGGACAAGGCAACCCAGGAAGAGGAAAAGGATCTTAAAAGCAGGCAAAAGAATCATAGATAACCTCTGTTCCTCTGTTAGAAGTCCCACCAGAAGATAAGGTACACACCATAACATATATGCAGAAAACCTAGATCAGACTCATGTAGGCTATATGATTGTCAATTCAGTCTCTGTGGGCACTTATAACCCCAGGTTAGTTGATTCTGTAGATTTTCTTGTGTTGTCACTGAGCCCTATGGCTCCTACAATCTTTCCTCCCCTTCTTCAGCAGAATTCCCCAGACTCTGCCTAATGTTTGGCTATGGGTCTCTGCACCTGTCTTCATCATTGTTGGATGAAGCCTCTATGGTGAAAATTGGGCGAAGCACCAATTTATTAGTATAATCAAATATCACAGGGAATCATTTCATTGAGGTTTTTTTGGTTGGTTGGTTGGTTGGTTGGTTGGTTGGTTGGTTGGTTGGTTGGTTGGTTGG
>NW_026596166.1:22003393-22126042 GCF_907164565.1 Psammomys obesus
TGGTTGGTTGGTTGGTTGGTTGGTTGGTTGGTTGGTTGGTTGGTTGGGTGGGTGGATGGTTGGTTGGTTGGTTGATTGGTTAATTGATTGGTTAACTCTGGAGTGGGCAGTCATGTTTGGTTCTATAGTGGGTCTCTGGGCTATCCAGTGTCTGAGTCCTGCCCCTCCAGGCAGTGTCAGGGGTTGGCTATCTCTTGTGGCATAGGTCTCAAGCTGGACCAGTAATTGGTTGACTACTCCCCCAATTTCTTTGCAGACTTTACCCCAGTACAATATACCAGCAGGAAAAATTATTAAGTCAAAAGTTTTGAAACTGGGTTGGTGTTCTAGTTCCTCCACCTCTACTGTAAGCCTTGTATAGTTAGAGGAGATGGCTAGACTGGGCTCCACAGCTCTCATTACTAGGAGTCTTAGCTAGGGTAGCTTTCATAGATTCTTGGAAGTTTCCATTGCACTAGGTTTCTATCAGAGCATCAGATATCAAGTTTATTTCCAATTTCTGGCTACTACAAAAGTTTCTGTGAACATAGCTGAGCTAGTGTCCTTGTGGTAGGATGGATCGTCCTTTGGGTGTATGTCCAGAAGTGGTACTCCACTAGCTTTCTTTTTTCTAATTTAATTTTATTTTATTAATTACACTTTATTCACTTTGTATCCCCCATAAGCCCCTCCCAATCCCACCCTCCAAACCCCTTCTTCATGCATGCCCCTCCCCAAGTCCACTGATAAGGGAGGTCCTCCTCTCCTTCCTTCTGATCTTAGTCTATCAGATCACATCAGGAGTGGCTGCATTGTCATCTTCTGTGGCCTGATAAGGCTGATCCCCCCTCAGGAGGAGGTGATCAAAGAGCAGGCCAATCAGATCATGTCAGAGGCAGTCCTTCTTTCCATTACTATGTAACCCACTTGGACACTAAACTGCCATGGGCTACATCCTGTGCAGAGGTTCTAAGTTATCTCCATGCCTGGTACTTAGTTAGAGTATGAGTCTCTGGGAAGAACCCTGTGTTCAGATTTTCTGGTTCTGTTGCTCTCCTTGTGGGGTTCCTGTCCTCTCCAGATCTTACTGTTTCCCACTTCTTACGTAAGATTCCATGCACTCTGCCCAACAGTTGGCCATAAGTCTCAGCGTCTGCTTTGCTAGTCTGCAGGGCAGAGCCTTTCAGAGGCCCTTGTGGCAGGTTTCTAGTTTTCCTGTTTTCTTCTTCTTCTGATGCCCATCCTTTTTGCCTTTCAGGATGGGGATTGAGCATTTTAGTCAGGGCCTTCTCTCTTAATTAGTTTCTTTAGATGTGCAGATTTTAGTAGGTTTATCTTATGTTATATGTCTATATGAGTGAGTATATACCATGCGTGTCTTTCTGCTTCTGGGATACCTCACTTAGGATGATCCTGTCCAGGCCCCACCATTTACCTGCAAATTTCATGATTTCCTTGTTTTTCATTGCTGAGTAATACTCCACTGTGTAGATGTACCACAATTTCTGCATCCATTCTTCAGTTGAGTGGCATCTGGGCTGTTTCCAGCTTCTAGTATTACAAATAAAGCTGCTACAAACGGGTTGAGCAAATGTCCTTATTGTGTACTTGAGCCTCTTTTGGATATATGCCTAGGAGTGGTATGGCTGGATCTTGAGGAAGCGCTATTCCTAGTTGTCTGAGAAAGTGCCAGATTGATTTCCAGAGTGGTTGTACAAGTTTACATTCCCACCAGCAGTGGAGGAGGGTTCCCCTTTCTCCACAACCTCACCAGCATGTGTTGTCACTTGAGTTTTTGATCTTGACCATTCTCATGGGTGTAAGGTGAAATCTCAGGGTTGTTTTGATTTGCATTTCCCTGATGGCTAAGGATATTGAACGTTTTTTTAAGTGTTTCTCTGCCATTCGGTATTCCTCTACAGAGAGTTCTCTGTTTAGCTCTGTTCCCCATTTTTTAAGTGGATTATTTGGTTTGCTGCTTTTCAGCTTCTTTAGTTATTTATATATATTGGATATGAGTCCTCTGTCAGATAAAGGGTTGGCGATGATTCTTTCCCAATCTGTAGGCAGGCGTTTTGTTTTGATGACGGTGTCCTTTGCTTTGCAGAAGCTTTTCAGTTTCACGAGGTCCCATTTATTGATTGTTGCTCTTAGAGCCTGTGCTGTTGGTGTTCTGTTCAGGAAGTTGTCTCCTGTACCAATGAGTTCTAGGGTTTTCCCCACTTTTTCTTCTAACCGATTTAATGTGTCTGGTTTTATGTTGAGGTCTTTGATCCACTTGGACTTTAGTTTTGTGCCGGGTGATAAATGTGGACGTATTTTCATTTTTCTGCATGTAGACATCCAGTTGGACCAGCACCATTTGTTGAAGATGCTGTCTTTTTTCCATTGGATGATTTTAGCTGAGCAAGTGTTCTTGTGATAGGATGGATCGCCCTTTGGGTGTATGCCCAGGAGTGGTACTTTGCTAGCTTTCTTATACAGCTTAAGGCCACTTGCCTAGGGATGGTGCTGACCACAGTGAGTAATGGGCCTTCCCATGTCAGTCATCATGTCCTAACAGGCAGGCCCACAAGTCACTGTGATGTAGCCAATTCTTCAGCTGAGGTTACCTCTTCCCATATGACTCTGTATGTGTCAAGATGACAATAAAAACTAGCCAGATGGGTACATAAACACAGTGGAATTTTGTACAGCCATAAAGGAAAAATGAAATTAGTACATAATGTATGCAAGAAAATAGATGGGGCTAAACTTATATTAACCCACTGATTTTAATTGCAGAGTCACGTGGTTGTATCTCACACAAGTCCAGAAGTTCCCTGGCAACAAGCTGCATCTCACACTGAAAGGGTATTGTACAGTGGATAACATGTATCAGACAAAGAGACTGGTAAGACAGTAGTAGAAGAAGGACTCAACAGAACATGTCAATGACCAGATGTCAGAAAAAAAGTCTTTCATTTTATTTACAATCAGCTATGGGCTTATCCATTCTTCAAATAATATTTGAAACAGAGTAAAGGCCACTGTTTTGAGCTTGCACCAACCATTAGAGTGAAGAATAGATCCTACTTCAGATTTTCTCTGTTCTCAGTTTTAATGCATTAGTCTGCACCTTCTTCCCCATTTTTCTTATTCATCAAATGGACACAGACAGAATGACAATGCCGGCTTTGAAGTCAGGCAAATCTGGATCTGTATTTCAATTTCTCCCTGCCACTGCGGAGCACAGGAGAGTTACCTAAGCCTTCCTAGGTCTGTTTTCTTACCTTAAAATAGAAGCGATAATTGTGTCCACCTTGTTAGTTTATGTGAAAAGGAGAACAAATAATGCATATAAAGCACTTGGTACAGCACCTGGCAGCCACTCATGTGAAGATTAGCTGTTTGTTCTATAAAACGTAAATGTGAAGAGCTGGATCTTTAACATCGAAGCACTGGATGATAGGGATCTATATGATTGGGGCCACAATTCTTTCATCATACTTTATGAAATACATCCACATATCTACTCTGGAATTTTGTAAGAAGTAGGATCTATCAGGACAGTAGCAGAGAGTCAAAATGTTGGGCCATAGCAGCTACTGTGAGGCGTCATTTGAAACTGAGCTGGAAAAAAGTGTTCAGTCACCTAACATCATCTGATCTCACTAATCTGCTTGTAAGTTAATCATAGCCAGTTAATCATCACTTAAGAATGCACTCTGTACTTTTGTTCACACTAAATGATGAAAGAACAATCTAAACTCCAGCATGTCATTCCACAGACAAGTTCCTTTACCTGTCAATCATAAACTGATCACAAGGCTTTGAGGATTCTCTTTCAGTCCAGAGAAGCAGACACCAAATACATTAGGGAATCTTATCCTGCTAAAAAAACAAAAGGCAATCTGTGTAGGCAACATGTTATATTACTGTAGCTAATTTGGAAATGATTAGTTTACAGTATTTAATGTTTATTTTTCTTTAAGCAAATTATAAAATCCAAATAGCTTTTTGAACTCCTGATTGAAAGATTTTTTTATTTACAAAAGTGACTTATTTGACATAGTAGCTTGTTCTTAATTTTCTTTTCAGTCACATCATTGCCAATATAATGTCCCAAAAGGAGAGTGTGGCCTTGAAAAACATAAACAAGAGCAGGTACTCCCTAACCCTGCTCATGTCCCTGCTACTTTCAAAGTTCAGGCATCCACAGAATCTTAATTTTTCAGAGTTTTAAAAGATGCCAGCGTATTTTGTAAACAAAATTAAGAAGGGCTTGCAACTGTGTTCAGACCCAACTTTTTTTTTTCTGAGAAAGGGTTTCATATCTAGAAACAATCCTGGCTATCCTAGAACTCTCTTTGTTTATCAGGCTGTCCTCAGACACGCAGAGATGAGCCTGCCTCTGCCTCCCAAGTGCTGGGATTAAAAACTTGGACTACCATGCCTGGCTAAGTCCAACCTTTTAATATAATGAGGGCCAAACCAACCTAGACTACAAACTAAGATACCAACTCCATAATCTACAGATGATAGATAGACAAATAGAAAGATAGATAGATAGATAGATAGATAGATAGATAGATAGATAGATAGATAGATAGATAGATAGATGTATATGCACACATATATACACATACATTTATGGAAGTCTTATATGTGTGTATCCTAGTTTGCTTTCTGTTGCTGTGACAGAGTCAGTATAACCAAAAGCAATTTGAGAATGGAAAGAGTTTATTTCATCATACAGATTACATACGGTCCATCATAAAGAGAAATCAAGGCACAAATGTGGAGGCAGGAACTAAAGCAGAAACCATGGGCAAATGCTCCTTACTGGCTTGCTCCCCATAGCTTGATGAGTTTGCTTTCCTACACAACGCAGGACTGCCAGTCCAGGACTACACCCCCCACAGTGGAATGGGTCCTCTCACATCAATCATTAATCAAGAAAATGTTCCAAAGACTTACCTACATACCAATCCATTGAAGGTGTTTTCTCAATTAAAGTTCCATCTTTCCAGATAATTCTAGCACATCTTTATATATGTATACCACCAAGACAACTGATGAAAGGAATCTATTCCATTTGGACCTTTCGTTTTACATGCAATTTTGATTAACTTTCTTTCTTTACCTTCCTTCCCACACTTCTAAAGCAGTAATTGCCATTTCACTGTCTTGAAAATGTTGCAAACTCAGTTCCAGAATTTTCTATCAGCTATGTTTTTCCAAAAACTTTTCTAAGTTTACTTTTAACTTTAAAAATACTGTGAGTCTACTAGGTCATGGTTATTTCAATGAATTTAAAGACATTTTGTCCAAAAGGCCCTTGGATAACTATATTGATTTTTATCTACGTGCAATAAACAACTGTAAACATGGGTGAAACATAAGCACAAAGCTCTTTATAGCCTAAAGAACAGAGGCCTCCAGATGTCAGGCTCCAGTGGCAAGTAAGGAAATGGAAAGGCCAGGACAGCAGAGACTGTGTGGGAAGGAGAGCCAGAGGACCAAAGTCAAGAGTGTTTCCCATTGTACATTCCACGGACAAGCCAAGGTTGACTAGCAAATGGGAGCAGAAATCTCCAGCACAAGGAGAGGAGAGACTGCAAAAAGGGAAATGAGCAGAAGAGAATAGCACATCAGGGTTTATAAACCTTAAACTGAACCTGGAAGTCATATGCGGAAACTTGCACCATGTGAACAGACATGTCACGAAGTTTAAATGTGCAATTAAAAATGCCTACAGAGTCATGATACCCCCAGGGTCAAGACTTTTCCCAGTCAAAATTATACAAATAAATAAATTAACAAAGCTTTGAGGCTTCTCTCCTCCTTGTGCCACCTGGTCTATGTTAGCTTTCTTTATGTCTCCACTACTCCCGAGTCTAGGGACGCACCAGGTAAGCAGTGTGAGCAAGAATCTTCTCTCCAGACAAGTGAGGAAACCAAACAGTTACCAGGCTCTGGCACGGGAAGCTGTTGTAGAAATTAGAGGTGACGCTATGCTTTAAATACCTAGTACAAACCCTGTCTCACAATCAATACCCGGAAGTTACTTCTTTTCCTCCCTACTTCCAGGAAAGGGATTCCCTCAAGACAGGAGCAAAATAGCTATAAGTCAGCTGGTTGCATCATTCCCAGTGGGTATAAATAACTGCTGGTGTTTTAATCAGTCATCACTTCCATCATCACACAATGAAAGGAAATAGAAACTTCATACTTTAAACATAACAGCAAAGTAGAATCTGTGGTGGGAAAGCAAGTGAATAGGAAAGTTGTATGTGAAGTAGCCACAAGAGTTCTCTAGAAGATCCCATAATAAGTCTCTCCCTAGCACGAGGACACAGATTCATATCTGACACTTGGCAAGCATTCACCTAACAAAGGTTTCTGCTCCAAAAGATCAAAAATGAAGCTAAGGGAAGTTCTTTCTTGAAGCATTTCTAAGGCATGCAGGTTTACTTGATAACTGATAAAATCCATTCTGTTCTGATGTAGAAAATAGTATAGACGGGGTGGGGTAGGGAATGTGACTTGCTTTGCCGGAAATGATAACTGAAATACAAGTCTAGAAGCCAGCTTGATTACAGGGTCCCAAGAATGAGATCTGATAGCACTGGTGATTCTGTGATATCTTTCTTGCTGGGAGTGTGTGATGATTCATAAAAGAAAACGATGCCTGTGGGAAGTGGAGATAGAAAAGGAAACTTGATTTACACCATATCCTCATTTATATGGATGGATTTGTTCAAGTTAGTCACAGCTAATCTATGACTATAGGGTTACTATAAAAAATTTTATTGAAATGAAACAATGTAATTATCCACAAGATTCATGCATATTTTTTAAAGCCCCAAGTTTCGCCTACATCATATTCAGACAAGTTCTCGCTGCTCAGTCATGGTAACAGGGAGTACATTAACTCCCACTGTGGGGGAGAGGCTGCTGCTATTGTGGAGAGTCTTCAAGTATTCCTGATTACTCATCACCTTCACGCACAACATTTATAAATCTTCTGAAACTTAGATTTAGTTCTTTTACAGCCTCATTGTACGAAATTGGAGTTCCACAACTGCTGTGTCCTATGGATAGTCTTAACTCAGTGTGGTTTCAAGCCTGAATAGACTGTGAGAAAGCTACCAGATTAGTATGGACTGTAGAAAGCTCATACAACCTCATTCCCATTAAGATAGTCTTAATTTGGGTTTATATTACAACTGCTGATGAGGCCATCCATGAGGCCAGAATAAATAATCTAGTGTCCTTGCTAGAGAGTAGTTGAAAGGCTAGGAGGAAAAGAACTCAAAAGTTGTATCAGGAAAACAACTTTTCATTGCAACCCTGAAGGAAATCTGGAAGTGGGCAATCCTGTTTTGATATCGTTACTTGGTCTTTCTGGACTGTTTCTCCAATTTCATGAGTTACCTGCCTCTTCTTCTCTATTAACTTCTCTAAAACGTCCTGTTTTTTTCCTCAATTTAAACTTGCCCTCAGGAAAATCTTTTTTATGTCAATATTTTATTTACAACTCTAAAATATGGAAGTACAAATTCATACTAGTATAATAATATATTAACCCAACCCAAAAATTCTTAAGATTATTAGGTTTCTGAAAGAGTGCTATCAAGCCATTATTAAGTTTAACCATCAGGATTAAAAATACTTCAGATTACCAATTTTTAGGATTTTATTTCCAAATTGCATTTAAGGTGACAAAAGCTTTCTCTCTCATTTTAATAATTATTCTATAGCCAAAAGAGAAAAAAATACCTAAAGTCCATCATTCTAGAGGGTAAGATAGTTAAATTAATTCTTTTGTTTTCTAAATGCTATTTATCCAAAGAGGTATTGAACAAATAAAGGTCTGTTCTCTAATTCCAATGTTCATTTTTTTTTATTATTTATTACAATTCATTCACTTTGTATACTGGCTGTAGACCCCACCTTCATCTCCTCTCTCTTCTGCTTCCCCCTCCCCCTATGTCCCTCCCCTAGTCCACTAATAGGGGAGGTCTTCCTCCCCTACTATCTGATTCTAGCCTATCAGGGCTCATCAGGACTGTCTGGATACTCTTTCCTTGTGACCTAGTTAGGACACCTTACCAGGGGGAGGTGATCAAAGAGCAGACAACAGAGTTCATATTAGAGGCAGACCCTGGTCCCCTTACAAGGGAACCCACATGGAGACTGAACTGCCCTTGGACTACATCTGAGCAGAGTTTCTAGGTCCTCTCCATGCATGGTCCTTGGTTGATTCATCAGCCGCTGCAGAAACCCCTGAGCCCAGATTTTTGGTTCAAACACCAACAGCACAGACTCTAGAATAAACAGTCAATAAATGGGACCTCATGAAACTGAAAAGCTTCTGTAAAGCAAAGGACACTATCAACAGAACAAAACAGCAACCTATAGACTGGGAAAGGATATTCACCAACCCTAATTCTGACAAAGAGCTAATATCAAGAATACATAAAGAACTCAAGAAGTTAAACACCAACAAACCAAGTAATACAATTAAAAATGAGGTACAGAGTTAAACAGATAATTCTCAATATTGAATATTGAATGGCAGAGAAACACAAATCAATACTCAATGTCCTTAGTCATCAGGGAAACGCAAATCAAAACAACTCTGGGATTCCACCTTACAACCATCAGAATGGCTGATATCAAAAACACACAGGACAACACATGCTGGAGAGTATGTGGCAAAGGAGAACCATCCTCCATTGCTGGTGGGAATATAAACTTGTACAACCACTTTGGAAATCAATCTGGCACTTTCTCAGAAAATTAAGAATAGTGCTACCTCAAGATCCAGCAATATCATTCCTGGGCATATATCCAAAAGATGCTCAACCATACAAGGATATTTGCTCAACTATGTTCATAGCAACTTTATTCATAATAGCCAGAATCTAGAAACAACCTAAATATCCCTCAGCTGAAGAATGGATACAGAAATTGTGGTACATTTACACACTCAAATACTATTCAGCAATTAAAAACAAGGAAATCATAAATTTTCATGCAAGTGGATAGACCTAGAAAAGATTATTCTGAGTGAGGTAACCCAGAAGCAGAAAGACACACATGGTATAAACACTCTTATAAGTGGATATCAGCCATATAATATAAGATAAACATACTAAAATATATAGTCCTAAAGAAGCTAATCAACTAGGGAGACCCCAGGGAATAGGCTTAATCTTTATTCAGATAGGACAGACATTAGAAGTAGGAGAAGACAGGGAACAGGACAGGAGCTTTCCACAGAGGGCCTCAGAAAGACTCTACCCACCAAGGTATCAAAGAAGATGCTGAGACTCATAGTCAAACTTTGGGCAGAGTGCAGGGAATCTTACGGAAGAAGGGGGAGACAGAAAGACCTGGAGGGGACTGGAGCTTCAGGAAAATCTTAACGTCAGCTGCGAGCATCTGTGTTGACAACCCTAGTGTGATTATTCTCAAGTATATGCATACTAGTGCTAGCTGGGCTGAACAGTACTGTTCTCTTGTGCAGAAAGCATTTTTAAGCTTTAACAACATAGGTCAGAAAAGTAATGGAGTGCTGGGCAGGGGATTTGCATCAGTTTGCTTAAAATATACAAACATTTTGGTTGCCTGTTTCCTTGAATTTAAGTCAACACTTGAAAAACCCCTATTCTGTTCTCCCAAATAAATTCTGCAATGTGTCATACTGAAGGATGCTCCAATATAATGTCACTAAATGAATGTGCTCATACATGAAGCCCTGAGACCAGAGGGTTCCATCTGGAAGAATAGTGCTTAGGATGGTGCTGACTTCTGTGGGACATTGTTTTCTCCTCTTATAAAATGAAACTCGGTTTATTCCAAAAGACAAATGAAAATGGAAAATCACTGTGAAAGCCTTATCTGTGCACTTCCATAATGACATAACATAATCTAGACAATAACTAACCCCCCTTGATGAATGGCACACAAATAAATGAATTCTAAACGGAAGTTTTCATGCACTACATGTCCATCCTTTATTGTTTCAGGGTCACATCGATGCTGAGGCATTTTAAAAATGAAGCTGTCCTGTACCATATAGACTCACACAAAGAAAGGGGCATCTCTAAAATTCATCATTCACCCCAGAGAATATCCTTCTTAACTAGGCATCCTGTGAATACACAACTTAATATTTCATTTTGATTTACAGTCAAGAATTCTGAGCGAAGACTAATATAATTTATACAAAGTCACCTTCATGCAAATGGCAATTTTTGAAGAAAGTGTCAAATGCCTGTTTTCCAATCAGAGTTTCTTCATTTTTTCCTCATAGTCCTAGAAGTTCTAACATGATAAAAGTTAATAAAAGGTGATAAATGAACTCTTGAGAGGTATCATTTTATTTCTAATTGATTTTTTAAGATTTTTATGACTCTGATCACTGTGAAGCTATCCCTAAGGTTATTTCAGTCCATATTATCCATGTGTGCTGATTAACACCTGTGATTTTACTGTACCTTCAAATTAACATGATGATTATTTCAAGATTTTAACTTAATGATGAATATGGATCTTAATATAATTAGAAAGTAGTTGCTGAAGATGTAACTGAATTGTTTATTTCATTTATATATGTATATGGCACACTGTCTATGTGTGTGTGTGATGGGGGAGTGGGGGCAGAAGAGAATATTGATGCCCTGGAGTTGGAGTTACAGGTAGTTGTAAGCTGCCCAGTGTGGATACAAGGAACAGAATTCTGGTCCTCTGAAAGAGCAGAGTGTGCTCTTAACTGCTGAGCTATCACTCTAACACTATAGTTTGATTTTATTTTTACCAATCCATTTATACTGAAAATCCACAAGCAATAGCACATACTACCTAAAGTCTTTGAAACTGATTAATATGAAGCTTCAAGAAAATGGCTTTCAAGGTATGAGTCTACAACTCAATGGCAGAACTCTTGCCTACCAAGAGCATACCCAAGAGCATGGTTGCATCTCAAAACTATATTTTCTTATACTCCCAGAAATCCAGGGGTGTTTGTTTGATTGATTGATTGATTGATTGATTGATTGATTGATTGATTGATTGATTAAGACAGGGTTTCTCTATGTAGCCTTGGATGTCCTGAAATTCACTCCATAGACCAGAATGGCCTCAAACTTCACAGACCTCACAGAGATCTGCCTGCCTCTGTGTCCCAAAAGCTGGGATTAAAGGCGTGTGCCACCACTGCCCAGTTAGTCCCAGTTATTAAAATGTGTGAATCAACTGTTCAAAAGAGAATACTTATACTATCAGACTAAAACTTGTGTTAATGTTTCCACTTCTTGTGCAATGACAATTATCATCAAACCACTTAATCAGTCAATTAATTAAGGAAGAGCTACAATCTGCAAAGCTGGGAACCCAGGCTGGGTGAGATAGTGGGAGTGGAGTAGAAATTTAGAAGGCATTGAATGTTTCAATGGTTTGTGAGCTCTGGCGATAGGTTTAATTTTGCCCAGTATTGTCCTATCATTCTGTGATAGGATGGGTTAATCATCGGTTTATGCAGCAACTTGTTCATATTGATATATGATATGTTCTTCAATATTGAATTTAGGTTTTGTACAAAACTTGTTTTGAGGGTTGAAAGTAAAGCACAGACATGCCAGCTGATATAAAAAGCATCAGGAACTGGGAGCTCACACTGTACCCATTCTCATTAGCTAGAAGTAAGAAGCAATATGGCCCCTCCCTGAAAACCAGGAACTCAGGATCTAGTTTGAGAGAAACCACCAAGCCTTTTACACACAGAGGCACACACACACACACACACACACACACAGAGAGAGAGAGAGAGAGAGAGAGAGAGAGAGAGAACAGGACTGGAGAGATGGTCCAGTGGTTAAGAGCTCCTCTTTCAGAAAAGCTAGGCTCACTTTCCAGAATTCCCATGTGATACACAAACATCTGTAACTCCAGTACTAGTGGCTCTGACACGTTCTTCTTGCCTCTATAGCACAGTAGGCATGCATGTGGTACACAAGTAGGCAGGCAAAACACATGTATATATAAAATTTTTTAAGTATACAGATTTTCAGTAGGAAACATAATTCCTTTACAGGGCATCTATTGTCTCTTATTAGGAGACTGTGCACAATTACCATCTTCTAGGAATGGATAAGGTCTTCGGCATAATAGCACTCTGAAAGTTAAGGCAGATAAGAATGCAAGTTCCAAGCTAGCCTGAGCTACATGATGAGGCCCTGTCTCAAGCCACAGAAACAAAAATAAGCAAATAACAATAAATAAATAAATAAATACATACATACATACATACATACACACACACACACATACATACATACATACATACATACATACATAAAATTTGAACATAGAATATGGTAAGATAGAATTCTATCTTAGAATATTAAAATATCAAAAGACAGCATGGTATATGGAGCTATTCTGTAAACAAGGACATATAGAAAACGTATGACCAAAATGTGCAAAAGGTCATGATTGTTTACCAGTGAGAGTGAGGTATGTTTGGTTACAAAGAAATTCCTTTAAAAATGGAACTATCCAAAGTGAAGAGGGCCCTCCACATGGTGAACTCCCTACCTTGGTTTTAAGAAACATAATTAGTCAAGAAAATGGTGGAGAAAAGCTGAAGCCAAAATGAATGTTCAATGAATGTTTAGCATCTCCACAGTTTTAGTGATTTTGTGTGTGTATGTGTGTGTGTGTGTGTGAGTGTGTGTGTGTGTGTGTGAGTGTGTGTGTGTGTGTGTGTGTGTGTGTGTGTGTGTATGTAGATTTGTGCAAAAGGACAGAGGAAGGCATCAGATTCCCCAAAGCCAGAGTTCTAGGCAGTTGAAAACCATATGACATGGGTTCAGGGAACCAAACTCTGGTCTTCTGTAAGAGCAATATGGGCCCTTGATTGCTGGGCGATCTCTCTAGTCCCCATCCTCTCACATTTTTTATAGACATCTCTCCTGTGACCATCAGGAAATGATTTAAGGGACCTTAATGTAACCTAGAGCATAAAGGATATTACACAATAGTCATAAAAATGAATTTTTTAATGCTACAAATAAACCTAGGTTCCAGAGGGGATAAACACAACTGGTGAGGAAACTGGAGATCACACGGAATGAAGACTTTCAGAGGATCCTTGTTGGCAAGCAGCACAGCTAGGAAGCAAGTGGGTCTGCAGACATCAAAGTCTGTGGTCTATTTTTTTTTACAGTATATTCACTTTATATCCTGATTGCAGCCCCCCTTATCTCCTCCCAGTCCTATCCTCCCCCCCTTCTCCCCAACCCCTCCCCTAGTCCACTGAAAAGGGGAGTCCTCCTCTCCTACCATCTGACCCTAGCCTATCAAATCTCATCAGGACTACCTGCATCCTCTTCCTTTGTGGCCTGACAAGGCCATCCCCACCAGGGGGAAGTGATCAAAGAGCAGGCAACAGAGTTCATGTCAGAGACTGCCCCTGCTCCCCTTACTAGGGAATCCACATGGAGACTGAGCTGCCTATGGGTTACATCTGAGCAGGGGGTCTAAGTCCTATATATGCATAGTCCTTGATTAATGCATTAGTCTCTCTCCTGGCCCCATACCCTGCCCCAGATTTTTTGAAAACCAGTGGATAGTGTTGCTATTATTCAGTGATTCAGGGGCCACTGTAGTATGAGATAGACAGAAAGCATCTTACAGTCTAGATTTCATATTAAGGAATCATTATCACCATGTTTAAAAATCAGAGGATGAGAGGGTGATGTTTCAACGCACTACCAAAATAAAGGAACGCTACTGTGAGTATCATTAAACTACCCTCCCAAAGCTTTGTAAGGCAGTGATGAATGCAGACATTAGGTAGTGGCAATGTGTCACATAAGCTCTCCTCTGAGCCTTGGTTTCTAACTGCCAAGGTAAGAAGAAAAAAAAGTAGATTAGAGCATAGTCATTTGTAGAGCATTGTGTTCAGGACAAAGGAACTTCATTGCCAACCCTTAGGAGTAAGATACTCTCTTCAAAAGGAAGCACAGTAGGCTAACGGAGTGGGGCGCCCTGTGGAGGGCAATAAATATTTAGACTTTCAAGTCAAACAGCTAAGTTTTAGAGTGTTCATATTCACACTATACACATAGTATAAACAGTACTGTGTTAGTTCAGAAGGACCCAGGAGAATATTTATGCTAGCCTCCTTATTTCATAGACGAGGAAATAGGATTCATTAGCACAGAACAGTCTGACAGACCACATGGTGAGTTACTACTGAAAGCAAAATTAGAAAGGGTAACATTGCTACCATTCGAGACTCTGCCGGGCCTGGCACACATTACAGGCTCTGTGAGTCTGACAAGACTGCAGCCTCATCCTGGACCAAGCACAATACCTCTGATTCTTAGGAAGAGCTCAGAACCTCCCTCAGAAACATGGTGAATTCACTTTTTGCTTTATAAACCACTAGCACTGAGAGGTGAGCTTTGAAGTTACACCTAGCTTTTCTGCCCTGAAGAGAAAGAAGCCGGGAGCACAGCCCCCTCCTTGGAACATGTTCCAGTTATTTACTGTTGTGTGAAGAAGCCACCTACAAACTTAGTGGCTTAAAACAAGAATCATTTGTTTTTCCTACAGATCTGTAATCTGGGCAGGTCCAGCAGGTACAGCTGCGCGGCCCACCTTGTGGCATCATCCCAGCAGTTCAGCTGAGGATGCAGGACCCGCTTTCAGACTGACTCGCTTCTATGGCAGGAATGTTGGAGCTGACTCTCATCTGTAGACACAACAGGGGAGTCAGTGTGCTGGCGGCTTCAGCTTGCTCTGGCACGGAGCCTGGGATCCTGGAGCAGGCACCCTAAGAGAAAGGAAGAGGAAGCCAACGGTTGCTTAAAACCTGGATCAGAGATGGGTGAGATGTGTTCTTTACTGTCCCCTATTGGTCAACCAGAAACAAAACCCAGACAGAAGAAAAGGGACAAAGACCCCACCCAAAAAGTATCAGAAACTTAGTTGATCATGTTTTAAGGTCATTAAAGGGAGAAATTTCTCCCTCCTTCCTGTAAATATAATTCTATTTTGATGATATGGTAAAGAACTGAGAATTATTAGAACTATGCCATAGACATTAAAATTATAATCTCTTCAGAACATGCATCTCTTCACTGTTTACCAATCAGACAGAGCTACAATTAAGGCTCAATCTTTGCCTCCATTTCCTCTTCCACATAAAGGAGATAATAAGCCTCCTTGTGTGGAATGAGAAGCTTATTTGCACCTATAAAAGAGATTGCACTTACAGTTGTCTTAGTGAATGCTTATTAATAGTGAATTACCTGTAAAATGTCCCACACAAGTGAAAGGTATAATCATTATGTGCTTAAGGATCATGCAATAGGAGCCTTTTGCAGGTTCCTCAGAAAACTATCCATGTCTGGATCTCAGAAGCCTTAATTAATTCTGCTAAACATGCAGTTTAAGTAGCAATCCTACTTTTTAAAAGGATAATGGCTTACACAATCCTCTTAAGTATTTGATGAGACTGACAAGATGAAATATTTATGGGTTTTTAGCTTTTACAAAAGAACTGTATCCAGGAGGGAAAAAAAAACATTCTGATGCTACCTACAAATGGCCAAATGAGTTGTTTTCTTGCTGTAACAAACAAAAATCTTCTAATTGAACTAAGGTGATGAGTACGAAGATGTTAGGCCAGCTCCGCTCGTGAGGGAAGCTAGTTTCTTATTTAGTTCACAGGCCCAGTAACCAAGTGGGGTTTTCCCACAGGGGTCCTACAAGTTAGGCAAAATGACTTCCTGTTAGGCAATTTAGACCACAGAAAGCAATAACTTCCTGAACTCAACCACTTACTGAAAGATTGGTTAAATAAGATGAGATTTCTCCTAGCTGAAAATGGGGCCTGCAGCTGGGAGGTCGGTTTCCAAGGGACCAGAGGAGAGAGCTCTATTGCCCAGTGAAACAATCTTGCTGCAAGAAAGCAAACTGAGAATAAACCATGAGTCACACCCAGCCAGGCAGTGAGCCTCAACTGAGCATCTGTATTCAGTGTCAGCTTCCATGCCACCACTTGTATTTGCTAGACACATCGCCTATAGCATCTAAGCTTCTGGTCTAAGGAATAGTCTGGGTTACTGTAAACTTATTTCCGAAGATTTTTTTCTTAGGTAGTACATTTGTTATAAACGTTTGAAAGTCAGCTAAAAGATCATACTCTGTTCCCTAAATAAAATTCTGTGCGAGAAAATCAAAATATCTGATGAGCACAGTCACTGGACAGATGGCTGCTACCACAGCATAGGAAGTAGCCCCCTTCAATGAACTGTTCATGAGCCCACTAACACCGTCTCCAGGTTTCTCGCCATCCTTTACTCACTGTGATTGAGAAGATCAGATTAATTACTTTATTACTATAATGAGGTAGGTGAACCTTTATAAAGAGGAGAGGTTTATGCTGCTGTTGCTTTTGCTAATAGACATATAGTCAAATGCTTTATGTTTATGTCTGAAAGTGCTACTTTCAGCTCTGGTTAGAGAATCTTCTTTAATGTACTTAGTCACTGAGAATTTGTGTTCATATATAAAAGGATTCTTTTACAGTAGATGGAAATTATTACAGAGACTCAAAACTAGTCAACATCCTAAGAATACATCATTGCTGAGTGCTCAGCCTTAAATGGACTTATACATTACCTCCCATACCAAGGCCCACAAAACATACTGAAAGAAGAGGAGAAAAGACTGAAAAAGCAAGAGGATGGGAAAGAATATTGTAGACTGCTGTTTTCTGAACAAGGCATGGCAGTTACAATCATGGACTCATAGCAGATGTGTGTCCTGCAGAAGACCAGCAGAAGATTGGGCTGTCATCGCTCAATCCTACATGAGGAAGGGGCTCATAAGGTCCACCTCTACCTGAGAAATGATTGGCAGCTAATCATGTTCTTCGTGGTGTATCCACTGGCAAGTTGCCTGTGTGCCAGTAAATAACTGGCATTTGTACCAATATAGCCAACCCTGATTAAACTCAGTGGGACAAGCAAAAAGAAAGAAAAAAAAAACCAAAGAAAAATTAAAATAGAGGCCTGGGAAGGAGGAGGAGTAGGTTAGAAAGGATAATGGGAATCAGTATGATGAAAACACATTATATACATGTATAAAATTGTCAAATAATAAATTAAAGGTTTTAAAGAACTACAAACATACACCTTAAAACTAAAAAGAAGAATGAGGAAGGGTTTATTTAGTGCACAGTTCTGGAGGCTCAACACATGACATTACCATAAGCTCAGTTGTGGCAAGGTCCTCATGATAAATGGCATCACCTAGGTAGGGGGCATATATGAAAACAAGAGCTCGCTCAAGTTGCAGGAAGCTAGGGTTATTCAGAGTGGTCTTTGCTCTAGTAACAACTAACCCAGTATCGCATGAACACTGCCTTTAGCTCTTCTAAGGGCACACCCTCAATGACTGACCTGCAGACCACCAGGCCCTGACCTAAGGGCCACCTCTTACCAGCCCCACCACTGCCCAGTATTTCCAGACTGAGGACCATGTCTCCATCACAGAAACCTTCAGGGGATAAACTGCATCCGAACTATAGCATAGATGTTGGTAAAATGCAGCCAATATGGACAATGAGCTAAATCCAAATGGAGGACAATAAGCTAAATCCAAAAAAAGAATCTAAAATTATAAATACATAGAAATTTATATAAATTAAGCAAAAGACGGTGAGGAGACAGAAGGAGATAACTGCTGTAATCCATACACAGTACTGAGCCCCAGCAATCTAATTTCCCAGAAGGTCTCAACAAAAATGCCCTTGGCTTCTAATAGTCCTGCTATTTGATTGTCACAGTCCACTCAGTATTGACCACAACAGAAAGCTTTCTCATAATACAAATCACTGATGTCATATAAACATTTCCCTTCATTTGCTAATGTAGAAATATCCTGTCACTTGTTAAATTAGAAATTAGGAAACAATTTTTTACATGCCTTCTCCAAAATTTAGAGAATTAGGGCAGCTGTGAAAGAATTGAGAGACATGCATTGACTACAGATTTCTCCAAAACCCATCCATAAAACAGTGAAGGGTTTTCTGTTTAATAGATTCTCAACAAGCCACATACTGTGCTCGCTGAAGCAAGACATAAAAAGAAATGATTGAGCAACATTAAAAGGTGGAGGGACAGACCCTTTTCTCTGGAGTGTTTCAGTGTTGAAATAAAGGGCACCGGGTAGCACTTGGCCTCAGCAGTCAGGACTCCAGCACCTTGCCCTTCCTGAGCTGCTGGGACTTGGAGTCCCTGGAGAGCCCATTCTCTCTCCATATTAAGAAAAACATTGAAGCAAAAGCTGCCAGCAGGATGTTCCAATCCACTCTGCCTTCAAAAGCAGTCTGCTCCACTATGAGGAAGCAGATACATTCAGATTTGAGCTGACATTCAAACTGCCTCCATTCTCAACGGCCTGGCTAGGGATGACGGTTTTATCTTCAACAAAGTAGAATTCTGTTACGAGCCAGTGTCCTCAAATACTTTAAATTTTAGACATTTAAACAGGGAACGATAGTTTAAAACATCCTGTGTTTCCTGTTATCTCAATACACACAGTAAGATTTATGCATGCATGCATGCATGCATGTTACTGGGCTTGTAGGAGGTGCTTAAAAATCACTGCTTGTCAGTCATGCAGTGTGTGCATAAAACACAGCTGGTATGAAGACACACAGTAGCTTTTAGTATCTTCCAAGGTATTCATTTTCAGTTTATCGGCTGCTACATGGCTTTAGCTTATTCATTTCATTTTAAGCACTGGAATTAATGTACACACTTCTACCAGAATACATCAGTACTCTAGAATTCCACTGTGTGATTTAGACTTTTTTATATACTTGAGATTTAAAATTATTTTAGTGGAAACCCTACATCTCCCACCCACTATTTTCTCCACTCACCACTACTCCTCACAGGTCAAGGAAGAGAACTCACGGCCACTGCTTTCTCTAAATACTACATTTAGGGTTTGTTTTTTTTTTTTTTAGTTCACTAACAACAGATACGTTTAAATACATTCCAGTATACCCTACATTAATACAATTTTTTTCTAGCCTACAGCTAATTTCTGTACAAAAAACAGTCGAAACCTGTCAGTCATCACACACAATCCAGGCAGCTGTGCCTTGCACAGACTCTCTCTCCTCTCCTTGGGTATCTTTATGCAAAAACTCCTCTAATCTCAGCACAGGTTATTTTTAAGCTTCCTTTTCCTGAGGCAAAGGCAATGTCTTTAGCAATGTTACACCCATAACAATGGAAGAAGGGCATCATTTAAATGAAAAGCATCTTTTCTCAGTGAGCAAATGGTATCAGTGGACTTTTCAGAGTCCAAGAGCTGGAGTTGCAGCTGATAATAGAGGAGTCCAAGGGTATTCACAAGAAAAGGAAGAGAAGATGGCCAGGTTTATTCCTTAAATACAGTTCCACACAGCTCTTAGAAGTCTATACCTGGGCCAGACGGTCAGGGTGTTCTCACATCCTCACAGGATTTTCTTTCCTTTTCCTTTCATCAGTATGAGAATATTTCTCCTTTTATAGCCTATTATAGGATCATCCACTATTGAAGTATTCCTTACAGCATGTTCTTTCTTTGTTCAATTGTAATCCTTTTAATATCTGAAAAAGAACAGCCTCGTTTTATTTATATAAAGAAGCTAGGCTCTGGAATCAGACCTCCCAGGCTGGAGTCTTGCTTCCAATATCTGTTAGTCTTATGACTGCACACAAGTCACTCAAAATATTTGTGCCTTACTTTCCTCATAATGGACAAGACCTCAAAGGCAGGCGACTCACCTCATGTAGCCCAGACTGCCCTGAAACCTGTGGTTTTCTTGCTTCTGTTAAACAGAATAAATGTCAGATAATGTTGAAAAATAAAAAACCGAAATTTAGTTGTGCAAATGAATGAAATGTCTTTGTTCATGCTACTTTGTTAATCATGTTGCCCATCTTTCTATTTCTGATAAGTATTCCTTAGTCACATAGTTCCCTTGAATCACTTGAGTATTTTGTTTACTTACACACTTTGCCCTCCGGAGCTTTAGAAATGTCTCAGAGGTTTAGAGCACTTGCTGCTTTTACATAGGACCAGGGCTCGAGTCCCAGCACCTACACAGTGGTACACAACCTTTTGTAACTCCAGTTCTAAGGGTTCAGTTCCTTCTTCTAACCTCAGACACAACACACACATGTAGTATATATAAATACATTCAGGGAAACAATCATACACAGAAAATAAGTACACAAATCTAAAAGGTATTTTAAAAATAAACTTACTCCTTGCATGTGATTTTAGCTTAGAGATATGACTCTTGTGTTTCCAAACACACACACACAAAAGTTCAACAGACTGCATACTGATGTCTCTGTGAACTAAGAAAACTGAATTCACAAGGTGCTGCAGTTTGATGGCTCCACCAAAGTCCACTTGCAGAAAAAGCACCTAACGCTGGGATGTGTGTGACTGGTCAGAAAAGCTGTGCCTTTATGCACAGCCTAATATTGCTTTCACAGGAGTGGGATCATGACTAAGAGTGGTCTTATTTATTATAGAAGTAAAAGACTGGGTTCTACTAGTCTCTTTCTTTCTCTTTCTCTCTCTCGCTTTCTCTCTCCCTTTCTCTTGCTCATTCACACACACACACACACACACACACAAACACACACACACACACAAACACACACACACACATACACACACACACACTCTGCCGTCAATTAGCATAGCAAAAAGCCCTTTGACACATGCTAGCACTTTGGTATTAGGCTTCCTGGTATCCAACTTCAGGATTCTGTGGAAGATTTCATTACAAATTGCCCAGTTTCTTTTCTCTTTGTTTATTTGATGGACTGATTCACTCTTTAGCTGGCCCAGAACTTGTGATCCTCCTTCTTCCACATCCTGAGTGCTGAGATCACAGGCATGAACCACCACATCTAATGAGTGTCTGGCATTCTTTTATTGTCACACACAGCAGGCTAGGGCTCAGGACAAGCAGTCACCCTGGGGAGGGTGCGATGTAGATTGATGCTATAAAATAAGAGAGATGAAGAGAAAAATAAGAGGGATGGATGCAATGGAGAAAGGGATTACACAAGCCACCAGGCATATCAAGTGACACTTCCAGCCATAAGTGATTTAAAAACTGCCCTTCCATCTGACCCTAGCCTATCAGTTCTCATCAGGACTGTCTGCACAGTATTCCTCTGTGACCTGGTAGGAAGACCTCCCCTATCAGTGGACTAGGGGAGGGGCATGGGAGCAGAAGAGGCAAGGAGAGAGGGATTGGGAAAGGATGAGAGAGGGTATGAGGGAGGAGGCTACAGCTCGGATAAAAAGTGAATAAATTGTAACACATGTAAAAATAAATTTTAAAAAATTACAAAAAAAAAAAACCCTAAATAGTCTTCCTGTTTTTCTTCCTACACCTGCATACACTGCCTCATCTCCACCACAGTCCTGGAAGAATAGAGAGAAGAGAGGCGTTAAAGAGACGCTGAGCTACTCTAAGCAAAGCTGGACAATGACAGTTTAAGCACTGCCAAAAAAAAAAAAAAAAAACAAAAAAAAAAAACAACTAAGGACCCAATACTCCAACCTAGAGATTCAAAAGTACATTCCCAGAAAAATCAAACACAAATCTGCAACAGTGATGAAATGAAAAAGAGAAAACTCAAGTACCAGGGGCTGGTGATATGGTACAGTGGGGAAGGTCACTTGCCGCCAAGCCTGAGGACCAGAGTTCAGTCCCTGGAATCTGCCTGAGAGAAGAGAACGGACTCCTGCAAGTTGTCCTCTGACCTCCATATGCGCACCATAGAGATTCAGTTGCCTGAACCCACATTAGGCTTATAACTACCTGTAACTCCAGCGCCAGCATAATTCAACACCTTCTTCTGGATGCCATGGGCATCTGCATTCATATGCACATACAGATATACACAAACATAATTAAAAATGAAATAAATGGTTTTTTATTTCTATTTCCCCATAACTACTCCTCTCAATGTGAAGAATCGTTGTCTAATCCTTAGATGCATTCTCACTAATTACTGACAGAATTAAGATTCTTCTCTTAGATAAGTGACTCTCTGACCCATGACAGCACACTAGTTCTCCCAAACTTTTTTAAAGTGTAGAAACCATATCAAAATTTATTAATTGAAAAAAAAATCCCATGCACTATATTCTGAACATGGCCTCCTCTCCCCGACTTCTTCCAAGGTCCTCCGCACATTCCCATCCATCCAACTCCATTCCATTTCTTCCTCTCTCTCTCTCTCTCTCTCTCTCTCTCTCTCTCTCCAAGACAAACTAATAAAAAGAAATGAAATTTAAAAAGAAAAAAACACTCACCAAAACCCATAAAAACAGAGAACTGGAAAACATAATATACAAGCAAAAGACCAATGAGATTTTATTTAAATGCCCAAATAAAACAATATGAGACAAAACTCACTGAGTTCGTTTTGTGTTTACCATCTGCTGCCAAACATAGAGGCTACCCCGCCTACCCTTAGACTTCACTGGAACAAAAGCTGGTTTTCCCTTTTCCATTGGGCATCAATTGTAGAGAGCTTCTTGGGTAGAGGTGGAAGCCAGCGTCTACTTCCCCCACTCGGCTCTGGGACCCCATCTGGCCGTAAGTTTGTGCAGGGCTGCGCATGCTGCCAAGCTCTCTGTGAATTCATGTGTACATCGGTCCTGTTGTGCCTGGAAGACACTTTCCTAGTAGTCATCCATCCCCTCTGGTTCTTATGATCTTTCTGCCTCCCCTTCCCCAGAGCTCCTTGAGGCCTGAGGGGAGGTCTCCCAAACTTTCTGATTAAGCACAATCTACACAGACCCAGCTGTGCTCACCACAATGCAAACAAACAGTATTCTCCATGTAACATCACCAATATGCTTTTATTTAACATTTCGTTTGAAAAGAACAAGAAGTCAAAAGTATCCTCAGTCCCATGACATCCTTACATAAGAAATAAAAGCCTCCTCTAGCCAACCAGTTCTTGGAGTAAGTTACTGACAATATTTTGGAGTCTCAACTGTATACATATAGATATGTCTATATCTGTTTTATATATATATATATATGTGTGTGTGTGTGTGTGTGTGTGTGTGTGTGTGTGTGTGTAGGTGTCACATATATATACACATATATATGTGTAGGTGTCTATAGAAATGCAAATATTTTTAATAACATATTTTATGCTTACATTATTTTCACTCATTTTTCACACTGGTCTGCTATTCAAATCATCTTCTTCACTTCATGCATCATGTGCATATATACTCTTTGTTCTTATTTATATCTCTGCTTTTACAAGAGGAGTTAATAATTGTCTGAAGTATGGTGGGCATTCTGTGCTTCATAGCTACCCCTGACATTATTCATCACTGTTATAATATATACATGTATGTTTTTCCAATCATGGACATACTTCTTTTTATCTAGAGACATGTAAGACTGGAGTGTATCTCAGCTGGTAGTGTGTGTGGTGGTTTGAATAAAAATGATCCTCATAGGTTCATATATTTGAATGTTTACGGAGCGGCACTCTTTGAAAGAATTAAGAGGTGTGGTCTTTTTGGAGGAAATATGTCACTGGGAGGGAGCTTTGGGGTTTCAAATGCTCAAGACAGGCCCATTTTGTCTCTTTCTGCTGCCTGTGGATCCAGATATAGAACTTGCAGTTTGTACTCCAGCACCGTGTCTGCCTGTGTGCTGCCATGCTTCCCAATCATGCTAATAATAGTCTAAGCTTCTGAAACTGTAGGGAAGCCCAATTAAATGTTTTCCATTATATGAGTTGTCATAGTTATGGTATCTCTTTACAGCACATTGACTAGGACAGGGTGTTTGCCTAGCATACACAACTCCTTGCAATTGATCCCCATCAATGCGTAAGTCAGGATTCAGGTATGAGGTCACATGGCTAGAATCCCCGCAAGTAAAGGCAAGAGTATTAGAAGTTCAAGATAATCTTTGACAATAGAATGACTTCAAGGCCAGCTTTATCTATGAAGGACAGGGATAGAGGGAGATAAACAGAGAGAGAGAGAATGTTTCAATGAAGTTATGTGACTTAGAAAAATGTTTATCCCCAAGACCCATAGACTATCTGAGAAACCCCAGAGCCAAGCATAAGAAACTGCCTTTTGAGCTGTTGATCAGGAGAGTTCAAGAGATGCCCAAAAAAATATAGGCTATAGTTGTTGCCCTTAGTTGCCTCCTAAAGGCTTAAAGTAAGTCCCTAGGATTTCAGCTGGATCTGACCTGAAAGCTTCCTCCCTGAAGACTAGCTTCCATAGAATTGAAAAATCACTAACAAAACTGCCAAGGAAATGATCCAATCAATAGTGCTACCCATATGTGACACCTATGAACCACAAAAATGTCACAAAAATAGTGGCACTCTGGCACTCATGTCTTCGCTGTAACCAACAGCTGTCTAGTTGAACATAAGAAGTTTCTCTTTGCAGTAGATGGAGACATTTCAAAAAGCCATAGCTGGTCAAAATGCAAAGAGAAAATGATAGTGGAGTTCCTACCCCATTTTATAGCTCTGCAGTACAATCCCCCCCACCTAAGGCTCAGAGAACATTGCAGAAAGATTGTAAAAACCAAAGAAAGAATGTTCTTTCAGACTGTGTCTCCCAGAAATAACAGGGAAGCCTCAGCTACGATACCTCAACAGTGTGGCTGCCAAAATAAATACCTGAACAATGGAATCACTGATAGAGATGCTAAAATGAATGGAGAAATTCTCATGGAGCCCCTAAAAAAAAACTACAGAAAACTAATGACTGCTGAGAGAAAGAAAATTAGTTTAGTCATCCCCAGGAAGGTGGTGTGTAATTAGTTATCCAATATAATGGATACATAAGCCCTTAAAACATATAGATACAAGCATTTGGACTCAGTAGGTAGGGTGTGTGTGTGTGTGTGTGTGTGTGTGTGTGTGTGTGTGTGTGTGTGTTATATGTATGTATAAAAGTGCAAGTGTATAATAATAGTGTTTAAAGGAACAGTCATAAATTTGAGAAAAACAGAAACAGGAGGAATTAGAAGGCAGATAAAAATGGGTGAAAACTGAATAAATACGATACTCATGTGTGAAATTCTCAAAATTTAAATTTTAAAATGTTTAAAGCCACTGTTGAAAAAAATACTGTGAGAAAATATTTTTCCAACATGTCTGTTTTAGAGTCTCAAAGACCGGGGGTCAGCTTATACCAAACTTCTACTATTTGAAATTAATTTTCTCTGTCACTTAAAATTGTCTGGATTTTGTTTAATGAAGACCAAAACAGAGAAGCAAATAAACTACCCAGACTAATGTGGCTACAACTAATAAAGATCACTATCCATTGAAAGTCTGGGAGAAGGAAGCCCGTTGGCAACTCAGTTTCCAAGTGAGCTCCCTAGTAAGGGGCACAGGGCTGTCTCTGACATGAACTCAGTGGCTGGCTCTTTTATCACCTTCCCCTGGGAGGTGCAGCCTTGTCAGGCCACAGAGGAAGACAATGCAACCAGCCTTGATGAGACCTGATAGGCTAGGGTCAGATAGAAGGGGAGGAGGTCCTCCCCTATCAGGTAAAGGGCATAGGGGGAGAAGAGGGAGGGTGGGTGGGACTGGGAGTAAATAAGGGAGGGGGCTACAGTGGGGATACAAAGTGAATAAATTGTAATAAATATATATATATAATTAAATTTAAAAAAGGAAAGTATGGGAGAAAAATATCTAAACAATTTTATTTTCATTAAGAATGAATCAAACAATTTGTACAAGTAAAATACTACCTTAAATATTTAAGTGCAGAACTTTAATTGATTAAAGGATTTCATTACTAAAAACTTTGCAGTCTACTTGCTTAGCTTTTCCCTGAAGAACATCATTTGTCTCCACCACACTTTAGACAAAATTCATCAGACAGGTAATTTCCCATTGAGATGGATAGCTGGTTTCTGACAGGAAGGCGCACTGCTGTTGACTGAAGGAAGATCAATACGTTGCACAGGCCAGAAACACAGACAGTGACGATGCTAGTCTGAGCCTAATTTGTATTTGAGCATTAGCTGAGGGCCACCCAACTTCGCATTCACTGGAGCAGCAAAGGTAGGACAAACTTTTTGTTGGACAAGTTCTAGATCTAGAGTGATAAGAAGAATGTTTGCTAAACGTTGAGTCTTATGCATCACAGGGAGGAGAATGTGCTTTGGGAATAACATTGAGGATACAGGTGGCTTAAACACCATATTTGTCACTGTCAAAACAGCATTGACCAATAAAAATGGAAACTTCCTAATCAATGAGCAGTCATTCACCATTTCCCTGCTCCCTCAATCCTTGGTAATCACCAACTCACTTTCCTTTCTCTTGCCTGTTCTGAATATTTCATCCAACTATTCAACCAGCAATCCAGATCTCTGAGTCTGGCTTCTTCCTCTTGTCATATGTCTTCAGGGTTCATGCTGAAGTACAAGTTACTATTTAATTCCTTTATATGGAGTAATCTTCCTCTATATGGCCATTCATCAGTTACTGGTTAGTCTGGTTGTTTTTACTTTTTGATTTTGTGAATAGTAAAGATATGAGCATCTGTGTGCCAGTTTTGGTTTAGCACGTGCTTTCAGTTCTTTGGAAGGCATATATACCAAGACGTATTATTGCTAAGTGACATGGCACCTCTGTATTTAGCATTTTAAGTCAGGACTACACCATTTCACATTTGCACCATTGTTGCACAAGTGTTCCAATGTCTCTAGACCCTAGTCAGTGTGGTTTTTATATATCAAGTGTACTATTTTTGTGCTTTCTATTTATATCTCTTCAGTAAATAATGACGAGCATCTTTTCATGTGTGTAGTTGGTATCGGTATAACTTTTGTGGAGAAATACCTATGTAAGTCTTTGGCCATTTTTTAACTGAGTTATTATTCATCTTTTCTTAAGTTGCAAAAGATTATTTACTCTGGATGAAAGTCTCTTGGCAAATGCATAATTATCAACTGTTTTTTTCCATTCTGTAGCTTGCCTTTTTGATGGTGCACGTATTTTTAACTTCTGTTAAACCTGACATCTGTTTTTCTTGTTGCTTGTGCTTCTGCCATCATGTGTACAGAATCATTGTTCCCTTAAAATTCCAAGTCATACTTCTAATGACGACATCTATCTAAAATACACTGGAACTGTATTTGCTGTTCCTTTCATCATAAATAGAGTATATTTTCATCACTTTGAAACTAGACATGCTCTGACCAATACGAAAGAAATGATATTTTAAACTCTGGCCCACAAGACATTACTAAAAAATTAAAAAAAAAAAGCTTGAGTTACCCCCAATAGATATCTAACATGTAACTAATGTCTTCCTGGACTCTGGTGTAAGTAAACAAGCCCACATGTGTAGAGCAGAAAACCACACAGATGGCCATGGTATCACATGAAACTTAATTTAAAAGAAAAATGTGTAAATTACTGCTGTCTCAGCACTGTTAGAGAACCATTGGCCAAATGGTGATGAAGTAATATTCAATGGTATGCCACTGGAAGGCCTAGAAGGCCAAAATCACATGGCATTCTGAAAGTAATAGCGAAAGTCATTCTGAAAGACTAGAGGAACAATAGAGAAAAAAATTATACTATTCATCAATTTGATTTGCTAAATCTGACAATTGAAACCTTACTGGGGCATGTTTGGGGACTCGGAATTGACCCCAGGCCTTATACATTCGAGGCAGATGCTCTGCCACGAAGCTACATACCCAGCTTCAATTAGACTTTTTTTATTATTTTTACAATTTATTTTGGTTTAAATTAGTTTATAAAGTAATATGCTTATCATGGTGGCTATCACAGTATTGCCATGCTTCCTCCCTCATCGCTCTGTCATCTTCTTTCCATCTACATGCTTTATCCACTTCATTTAACCTTTCCTTTTTTTAATATTTTTATTTTATTTTTTATTAATTATACATTATTCACTTTGTATTCCCCTGAAACCCCCTCCCTCCCCCCTCCCAATCACACCCTCCCTCCCGGATCTCCACCCATGCCCCTCCCCAAGTCCACTGATAAGGGAGATCTTCCTCTCCTTCCCTCTGATCCTAGTCTATCAGGTCGCATCAGGAGTGGCTATATTAGCTTCCTCTGTGGCCTGATAAGGCTGCTCACCCCCTCAGGGGGAGGTGATCAAAGAGCAGGCCAATCAGTTCATGTCAGAGACTGGCCCTGTTCCCATTACTATGGAACCCACTTGGACACTGAGCGGCCATGGGCAACATCTGTACAGGGGTTCTAGGTTATCTCCATGAATGGTCCTTGGTTGGAGTATGAGTCTCTAGGAAGACCCCTGTGTTCAAATTTCTGGTTCTGTTGCTCTCCTTGTAGAGCTCTTGTCCTCTCCAGATCTTCCTTTCTCCCACTTCTTTATAAGATTCCCTACACTCTGCCCAAAGGTTGGCCATAAGTCTCAGCATCTGCTTTGATAGTCTGCAGGGCAGAGCCTTTCAGAGGCCCTCTGAGGCAGGATCCTATCCTGTTCCCTGTTTTCTCCTCCTTCTGATGTCCATGCTCTTTGCCTTTCTGAATCGGGATTGAGCATTTTACCCAGAGTCCTCCTTCTTGATTAGCTTCTTTAGGTGTACAGATTTTAGTACGTTTATCCGATATTATATGTCTAATATCCACTTATGAGTGAGCATATATCCTGTGTGTCTTTCTGCTCTGGAATACCTCACTAAGGATGATCGTTTTCAGTTCCCACCACTTGCCTGCAAATTTCATGATTTCCTTATTTTTAATGCTGAGTAATATTCCATTGTGTACTCATACCACAATTTCTGTATCCATTCCTCAGCGGAGGCATATCTGGGTTGTTTCCAGCTTCTGGCTATTACAAATAAAGCTGCTAAGAACATGGATGAGCAAATGTCTTTATTGTGTACTTGAGCCTCTTTTGGATATATGCCTAGGAGTGGTATGGCTGGATCTTAAGGAAGCACTATTCCTAGTTCTCTGAGAAAGCTTCAGATTGATTTCCAGAGTAGTTGTACAAGTTTACATTACCACCAGCAGTGGAGAAGGGTTCCCCGTTCTCCAAACCTCTCCAGCATGTGTTGTCACTTGAGTTTTTGATCTTGGCCATTCTAATGGGTGTAAGGTGAAATCTCAGGGTCAGTTTGATTTGCATTTCTCTAATGGCTAATGAGGTTGAGCATTTCTTTAAGTATATCTCTGCCATTCGATATTCCTCTGCAGAGAATTCACTGTTTACCTCTGTTCCCCATTTTTTGTTTGGATTACTTGATTTGTTGCTGTTTAACTTCTTGAGTTCTTTATATATACTGGATACTAGCCCTCTGTCAGATATAGGGTTGGTGAAGATCCATTCCCAATCTGTAGGCAGTCGTTTTGTTCTGATGACAGTGTCCTTTGCTTTACAGAAGCTTTTCAGTTTCATGAGGTCCCATTTATTGATTGTTGCTCTTAGAGCCTGTGCTGTTGGTGTTCTGTTCAGCTAGTTGTCTCCTGTGCCAATGAGTTCCAGGCTCTTCCCCACTTTTTCTTCTAACAGGTTTAATGTGTCTGGTTTTATGTTGAGGTCTTTGATCCACTTGGACTTTGGTTTTGTGCAGGGTGATAAGTATGAATCTATTTGTATTTTTCTACATATAGACATCCAGTTAGACCAGCTGTATTTTTCCCATTGAATGGCTTTGGCGTCTTTGTCAAAACTCAGGAATCGATAAGTCTGTGGATTTATTTCAGGGTCTTCTATTCAACTCCATTGATCCACCAGTCAGTTTCTATGCCAGTACCATGCAGTTTTTAATATTGTTGCTCTATAGCCCAGCTTGAGAAAAGGGATGGAGACACCTCCAGAAGATCTTTTATTATAAAGGATTGTTTTGGCAATTCTGGTTTTCTTGTTATTCCATATGACGTTGAGAATTTTTCTTTCAAGGTCTGTAAGAATTGTGGTGGTATTTTCATGGGAATTGCATTGAATCTGTAGATTGCTTTTGGTAAGATAGCTAGTTTTATTATATTAATGCTGCCAAGGCATTAGCATGGGAGATCTTTCCATCTTCTGATATCTTCTTCTGATTCTTTCTTCAGAGACTTGAAATTTTTTTCATACAAGTCTTTGACTTGCTTGGTTAGGTTCACACCAAGGTACTTTATGTCCTTTGTGGCTATTGTGAAGGGTGTTGTTTCCCTAATTTCTTTCTCAGCCCTTTTGTCTTTTGTATACAGGAGGGCTTCTGATTCTTTTTGAGTTAATTTTGTATCCTGCCACTTTGCTGAAGGTGTTTATCAGCTGTAGGAGTTCCCTGGTAGAATTTTTGGGGTCACTCAGGTATGCTATCATTTCATCTTCAATTAGTGATACTTTGACTTCTTCCTTTCCAATTTGTATCCCCTTGATCTCCTTCAATTGTCTTATTGCTCTAGCTAGGACTTCAAGAACTATGCTGAAGAGATATGGAGAGAATGGGCAGCCTTGCCTTGTCCCTGATTTCAGGGGGATTGATTTAAGTTTCTCTTCATAGAGTTTGATGTTGGCTATAGGCTTGCTGTATATTGCCTTTACTATGAATAGGTGTGTGCTTGTATCCCTGATCTCTTTAATACTTTAAACATAAATAGATGTTGGATTTTGTCAAATGCTTTTTTGGCATCTGAGGAGATGATCATGTGGTTTTTCTCCTTCAGTTTGTTAATATGGTGGATCACATTGATGGATTTCCGTATATTGAACCACCCCTGCATACCTGGGATGAAGCCTACTTGGTCGTAGTGGATGATATCTTTGATGTGTTCTTGTATTCGGTTTGCAAGTATTTTGTTGAGTATTTTTGCATCAATGTTCATAAGGGAGATGTGCCTAAAGTTCTCTTTCTTTGTTGGATCTTTGTTACGTTTAGGTATCAAGGTGACTGTGGCTTCATAGAATGAGTTTGGTAAGGTTCCTTCTGTGTCTATTTTGTGGAATAGTTTGAAGAGTATTGGTGTTAGCTCTTCTTTGAAGGTCTGGTAAGAATTCTGCACTGAAACCATCTGTCCCTGAGCTTTTTTTGCATGGGAAACTTTTGATGACCACTTCGATTTCCTTAGGGGATATAAGACTATTTAATTGATTTACCTGGTCATGATTCAGCTTTGGCAAGTGGAATCAATCAAGAAAATTGTTCATTTCATTTGAATTTTCAAATTTTGTAACCTATAAGCTTTTAACGTAAGACCTAATGATTGTTTGGATTTCCCCAGTGTCTGTAGTTATGTCTCCCTTTTCATTTCTGATTTTGTTGATTTGGGTGGTGTCTCTGTGCCTTTTAGTTAGCTTGGCTAAGGGTTTGTCGATCTTGTTGATTTTCTCAAAGAACCAGCTCTTGGTTTCATTGATTCTTTGAATTGTTTTATTTGTTTCTAATTGATTGATTTCAGCCCTGAGTTCGATTATTTTCAGCTGTCTACTCCTCTTTGGTGTGTCTGCTTCTTTTTTTTCTAGGGCTTTTAGGTGAGCCATTAAGTTGCTTGAATGAGCTGTCTCGAATTTCTTCTTGAAGGCACTTAGTGCTATGAACTTTCCTCTTAGTACTGCTTTCATTGTGTCCCACAAGTTTGGGTATGCTGTGCCTTCATTTTCATTGAATTCTAGGAAGACTTTAATTTCTTTATTTCTTCCCTGACCCAGCTGTCATTTAGTAGCAACTTGTTCAGTTTCCATGTGTGTGTAGGCTTTTTGCTATTTCTGTTGTTGTTGAAGTCCAGCTTTATTCCATGGTGATCAGATAAGATACAAGAGATTATTTCAATCTTCTTGTATCTGTTGAGGCTTGCTTTGTGACCAACCATATGGTCTATTTTGGAGAAGGTTCCATGAGTGCTGAGAAAAAGGTAAATTCTTTTGTGTTTGGGTGTAAGGTTCTGTAAATGTCTGTTAGGTCCAATTGATTCATGACCTCTGTTAGAGACATTGTTTCTTTGTTTAATTTCTGTTTTGTTGACCTGTCCTTTGTTAAGAGTGGGGTGTTGAAGTCTCCCACTATTAATGTGTGGGGATCTATGTGTGGTTTAAGTTTTATCAATGTTTCTTTTACAAATGTGGGTGCCCTTGTATTTGAGGCATAAATGTTCAGGATTGTGATGTCTTCCTGGTGGAATTTTCCCTTGATGAGTATGAAGTGTCCTTCCCCATCTCTTTTGATTAATTTTGGTTGAAAGTCTATTTTATCAGATATTAGAATGGCTACTCCTGCTTGTTTCTTGGATCCATTTGCTTGGAAACCTGTCTTCCAGCCCTTTACCCTCAGGTAATGTCTCTCTTTGTGATTTAGGTGTGTTTCTTGTATACAAAAGATTGCTGGGTCTTGTTTATGCATCCATTCTGTTAGTCTGTATCTTTTTATTGGAGAATTGAGTCCATTAATGTTGAGAGAGATTAATGACCAGGGGCTGTTAGATTCTTTGCTTTTGATGTTGGCTGTGGTAGTAAGTTTGTGTGTTTGATTACTTTTTTGTTTTGCTGTAGTGAGGTTATTTATTTCCTGTGTTTTCTTAAAAGCTGGACCAACTGGATGTCTACATGCAGAAAAATGAAAATAGATCCATATTTATCACCCTGCACAAAACTAAAGTCCAAGTGGATCAAGGACCTCAACATAAAACCAGATACTCTAAATCAGCTGGAAAAAAAAGTGGGAAACAGCCTAGAACTCATTGGCACAGGAGACAACTTCCTGAACAGAACACCAACAGCACAGGCTCTAAGAGCAACAATCTATAAATGGGACCTCATGAAACTGAAAAGCTTCTGTAAAGCAAAAGACACTGTCATCAAAACAAATAGACAGCCTACAGATTGGGAAAGAATCTTCACCAACCCTTTATCTGACAGAGGGCTAATATCAAGTATATATAAAGAACTAAAGAAGCAGAAAAGCAACAAACCAAGTAATCCACTTAAAAAATGGGGAACAGAGCTAAACAGAGAATTCTCGAAAGAGGAACATCGAATGGCAGAGAAACACTTAAAGAAATGCTCAACCTCATTAGCCATTAGGGAAATGCAAATCAAAACGACCCTGAGATTTCACCTTACACCCATCAGAATGGCCAAGATGAAAAACTCAAGTGATAGCACATGCTGGAGAGGTTGTGGAGAAAAGGGAACCCTCCTCTATTGCTGGTGGGAATGTAAACTGGTTCAACCACTCTGGAAGTCAATCTGGCGCTTTCTCAGACAACTAGGAGTAGTGCTACCTCAAGACCCAGCTATACCACTCCTAGGTATATACCCAAAATTTGCTCAAGTACACAACAAGGACATTTGTTCAACCATGTTCGTAGCAGCTTTATTTGTAATAGCCAGAACTTGGAAACAACCCAGATGTCCATCAACGGAGGAATGGATACAGAAATTGTGGTCTTTTTACACAATGGAATACTACTCAGCAATCAAAAAGGAGGAAATCATGAAATTTGCAGGCAAGTGGTGGGATCTAGAAAAGATCATTCTGAGTGAAGTATCCCAGAAGGAGAAAGACAAACTTGGTATATACTCGCTTATATAGACCTACAAGACATGATAAACATAATGAAATCTACACACCTAAAGAAGATAATCAAGAAAGTGGACACAGGCGAAGTTGATTAATCCTCATTTAGAAAGACAAATGGGATGTGCATTGAACTTATGACAGGAGTCTACCACAAAAGGCATCTGAAAGACTCTACCTAGCAGTGTTTCAAAGCAGACACTAAGACTCATAACCAAACCCTCGGCAGAGTGCAGGGAATCATATGAAAGAAGGGAAGTTAGTATGATATGGAAAGGATAGGAGCTCTACAAGGACCAAATATATCTGGGCACAGGGTCTTTTCTGAGACTGACACTCAACCAAGGACCATCTATGGATATAACCTAGAACTTCTGCTCGGATGTGGCCTGTGGTAGCTCAGTAACCAAGTAGTTTTCCAAAGTAAGGGGAACACGGACTATTTCTAACAGGATCTCAAGGGCAGGCTTGACACCCCCCCCCCAGGGGAGGAGCAGTCTGTTAGGCCACAGAGGAGGACTTTGCAGCCAGCCCTGAAGATACCTGAAAGATACCTTTCAAATGAAAGGGGAGGAGGTCCTCCCCTATCAGGGGACTTGGAAAGGGGCAGGGAGGAGACCAGGGAGGGAGTGTGGGGTTGGGGAGGGAATGAGGGAGTGGGATACAGCTGGGACATAGAGTTAACAAAATGTAACTAAAAAGAAAAATAAAAAAAAAAAGTAGTTAATTTTCTTGGGTTGTATTTTTTCTTCTAGTATCTTCTGTAATGCTGGATTTGTGTGTAAGTATTGTTGAATTTTTTTTGTCATTAAATATTTGTTTTCTCCATCTATGAGGACTGAGAGTATAGTATACTAGCCTAGGTGGACATCTGTGTTCTCTTAGGGTCTGCATAATATCCGTCCAGGCCCTTCTAGCTTTCATAGTCTCTGTTGAGAAGTCAGGTGTGATTCTGATAGGTTTGCCATTATATGTTACTTGGCCTTTTTCCCTTGCAGCTTTTAGTATTTTTTCTTTGTGCTGTATGCTTACTGTTTTGATTATTATGTGACGGGAGGATTTTCTTTTCTGGTTTAATTTATTAGGTGTTCTGTAGGCCTCTTGTATTCTTATAGGCTTCTCCTTTAAGTTGGGAAAATTTTCTTCTATGATTTTGTTGAAAATATTTTCTGGGCCTTGGAAGAGGAAATCTTCTTTTTCGCTATTCCTATTATTCTTAGGTTTTGTCTTTTTATGTTGTCTTGGATTTCTTGGATAGTTTGTGTCAGGAATTTTTTATATTTATTATTTTCTTTGACAGATACATCTATTTCTTCCATTGTATCTTCCATACCTGAGATTCTTTCTTCCATCTCTTGTAGTCTGTTGGTTATGCTTACATCTGTAGTTCCTGTTTTCTTTCCTAGATTCTTCCTCTCCATGATTTCCTCTGTTTGTGTTTTCTTTAATTTTTCCAATTCTATCTTCAGATGTTGGGCCATTTTGTTGATTTCCTTCACCTGTCTGATTGTATTTTCCTGTTTTTCCTTCAATTCCTTCACCTGTTTGTTTGAACATTCCTCTGTTTCTTTTATTTCTTTCAGTAATTTAATCATTTCTTCTCTGAAAGCCACAAACTGTTTGGCTGCATCTTCCTGTAATTCTTTACAGATGGCCATAATCTGTTTTACTACATCTTCCTTTAATTCTTACAGATTTTATTTGCTTCCTACATTAACTTCCTCATAATCAGAGATGTAAGGTCATCTTCTTGAATTTCACTAATGTTACGGTGTCCAGGGCCACTTGCCCCTGGATAACTGGGTTCTGGGGATGCCATATTGCTTTGCCTTTTGTTGGTTGTGCTTTTTTGCTGGCCTCTACTCATCTGGTTGTCTCGATGTTGTCTATTAATTTCTGGTGCTTTCTAGGTCCTGGGGCAGGGTTCTGAAGGAGATCTCCTCAGCTTTTTGGGTATGGTAAACTGAATGGTGGTGCTTCTCAGGCATTGTCATAGTTTATCTCAAGCATATGGAATTGTGTGGTAACTGTGGTGTTCAGGAAGGCTCTCCTCTCATCAGGAGAAGTCCTGGAGATGGTGGCCCTGCTGCTGGGTTTCTTGCTCTAAATTTAGTGAGCTGCAGCTACTGCTCTTAAGGTGTATTTGTTGGGTGAAGCCCTCTTGAAGAACCAGAGATTCCCACAGTTTTGTCAGTTTAGCTAGGGATAACTGGTTGCACCTTGGAGCATTATCTGAGGGTTGCTCTAATGGCTCTCAGGCTTTTGTAGGTCTGAGGTTGCAGCTGTGTGCCCCAGTGCCCTAGTGGTAATCAATGGCATGTGAGCATGGCACTCATGCCTGCATTAGAGGGCTAGAGCCTAGAGCCTGTGTGAACCCAGAAAGTCTTCTGGAGCTGGGTGTCCTGAGCGTTGGACCTGATGTTTTCCCTGGTGTGGGGTTTCCTCAGACAGGGACACCCAGACTGTGCTTTGGGGACCACAGTTCTGTCTAGGATGGCAAGTAGAACACGCAGGCACAGGCACACGTGGCTCTGCCTTGCTGGCAATTAGGCACCTGGGTGTCTGCCAAAACTCAGTAATTTTTCCCAAGAACTTTTCAGGAGAGGGGGATGTCAGCTGAGTGGTCTGAGGTCAGACCTGCTGTTCCCCTCACTGTGGGTTTCCACCCAACAAAGACACTCAGGCTCTGGTGTCCTGGAGCCACAGTTCTATCTGGGGCAGTGAGTCAGGTGCGCAGGCAGGATTCTGTGCTGGCACCTCTGTGCTCAGCTCTGGGCTGGCTGCTGGGCGCCCACCCGACCCAGGGTCTTTTCCAGGGATTGTCTGGGTGACCTAAGGTCGGTCCTGATCATTTCCTGCACAGTGGGGTTTTCTCTCAACTGGAAATCCCAATCGCTGGTGTTGTGGGGCCTACAGTTCAGTCTGGGACAGTGATCAGAGCATGCCAGGCATGTGGCTCTGGGCTGGTGACCAAGCACCTGGTGTGAGCAGAACCTCTTGCACGGTTTAGCTGGGTAAGTTGAAGCTGATTGAATTCCACACCATGGGGTTTCCTCTCACCTAGGAGACACAATTGCTGGTGTTTTAGGACCAAGAGTTCTGTCTGTTGGTCACTGTGAAGATCCTGCTGTGCTGCTGGTCAGAAAGAGTGTCCTCCCAGTGCTGCCATCTTGGATCTCTTCCCTCAATTCCACTTTTGAAAATGAACCTCTAAACAACAAAATTTCCCTCAAATAAGACTCTACCCTGCAGAGTATCAAAGCAGATGCTGATATTCATAGGCAAACTTTGGGCAGAGTACAGGGAATCTATGAAAGAAGGGGGAGATAGAAATACCTGGAGGGGACACGAGCTCCATAAGTTGAGCAACAGAACCAAAAATCTGGACACAGGGGTGTTTTCTGAGACTGATACTCCAACCAAGGACCATTCATGGAGATAACCTATAACCCCTGCACAGATGTAGCCCAAGGCAGTTCATTGTCCAAGTGGGGGCCCTAGTAATGGGAACAAGGACTGTCTCTGACATAAACTGATTGGCCTGCTCTTTGATCACTTCCCCCTCAGAGGGGTACAGCCTTACCAGGCCACAGAGGAGGACAATGCAGCCAGTCCTGATGATACCTGATTGACTAGGATCAGATGGAAGGGGAGGGAGGGCCTCACCTATCAGTGGACTGGGGAAGGGGCATGGGAGGAGAAGAGAGAAGGAAGGTGAGATTGGGAGGGGAAGGGGGAGCTACAGGTAGGATTCTAAATGAATAAACTGTAATTAATAAAAATAAAATATTAAAAAATCTAAATGCAACTCTAAATTGAATTAAAAGCATAACCAAATGTGGAATGCATGGGGTCAAGTAATTGAAATGGATTAGAATAGTTGTGACCTTAAGATCTTTTCTTTGTGAGAAGTCTGCAAGACATATGGTGGTAACAGCAAAATGCCTAACGAGGTTTTCAGAAAGAAGGTGATTGGAAACAGGTAGTGTTAAACTTTAAGATGTTAAGACATCAGGTTATTTTGAATTAAACAGAGAAATGTAAAAGTGTAAATGTGCCTTAAAAATGTCAAAAAACATAGCTTGGAAGCCTTTTTCCCAAAAGGAAAAAAAAAAAAAAGCTGAACCATTATAAGGTTCCCCAATAGAATTTTGCTAAAGAATTAATGTCACTTCAAAATCATTTCTCTGCACCACTGACAAAGGCTGCACTTCATGGCAATGTTCTTCAGAGCATTGCTCTAAATGCTATTTGCCTGTGCCAAGATAGACAATTAATAGTAAGCCACAGTAAAGTGTAGTGTTCCAGTTATATAAATCAGTTACTTACAAAGTGTGAGGCAGGAAAAAAAAAAGTGTTATTGAAATCTAATAAGAAAAAACTGTAGTACTTAATAAGAATAAGGTTTTTTCAAAACATTACTGGTAAGCCAGCAAGCTGAAAGGTCCCCAGAGAGTCTTTTGTTTAGTTTTTAAATTACTTTCAAACTCAGAGCTTAGGAAGAAAGAGACTCAAACCCCCAAACTTTCAAATCTTTAATAAAATGTCAATGACTATCTTTATATAGCATCCCGTAAGGACTCCCCATTCCATGATGAAGTAAACAACAAGCACATTCTTTAAAATCACTCAAAAGCAGCACGAGTGTAAAAGTCACCCAAAGATCTCCAGGAAGGAAACCCAGGAAACCATCATGCACCTCACTACCAGTCTATTGTCAGGTCTTTTTTGTGATAACTCTCTCGACATCAAAAGAAAAACAGAGCTAAGAGCTCTTAAAACTATTTAGTATAATGTCAGCTTCTTCAACAGTTTTATCAGAAAAAGAGTTAAATATGATTTGTATTACATGTAATATAAAAGATTGAAAAACATTATGTCAAATGTCAAGCCATATCAGTTTTGCATTTTTAAATAAGTTTATCAACTGCTTTACCAACTGATAAGTAAAAAATGAAAATCAAAGTTTGATATTTAAGTAATAATTTAGCTATAAGTAAATTGCCTCTTGAGAGGTCTAAAGTACTTCAATATCATTGAAGTGAAAAATTGACTTTATAATTTTATAAATGTTTCTTGGGTGAAAAGAGAGTGTATTATCATTTTTAACTAAGTGGATTCAATATATCAAAACATTTCCTTAGAAATTTCAAATGGTCTGAAGTCATATGTGATCTTCAAAGTATACAATCTATGTTCATATGGCTACTGACTATCAATATTCATTTTCTTCATCCAACATTATATGTTTAAAATGCTAGTATAAATCTACATTTTTTTTCTGTTTTTTGAGACAGGGTTTCTTCGTGTACCATACATTCCTGGAATTTGCTCTGTAGACCATGCTGGCCTTGAACTCACAGAGACCCGCCTGCCTCTGCCTCTCAAGTGCTGGGATTAAAGGCTTGCTCTACCCTTGCCCAGCTAAAACATTTTTGTACAGTCTGGAGAGTTGGCTTAGTGGTTAAGAGCACTGGTTGCTCTTCCAGAGGTTTCCATTCCAGGCATATAGATGGCAACTCTCAACTGTACAGCTCCAAGGAGTCCAACAAGCTCTTCTGGCCTCCATGGGCACCAGACAAGTTGTGAACAGACATAAATTCAGGCAAACACTCACACATATAAAATAGAATAAAAATAAATAATACTAAAGTATTTTCCTAACTACACAAGGAAAATATATTTCTAAATAAAAGCTAAAACTCACTTCTTTTTTAAAACAGTGAATGCAATATGTTGTTTTAATTTTTCTATATTTGTTGAGGCTTGTATTGTGTCCTAATTTGTGGCCCCCACAAGTCCAAGTCATGCAAAATCACAGCATGGAAAAGGAGAATAGGACACAAAGTTCCAACCCTAGCTAAGAAGCTGCTTGCAATTGAGAGCTGCTGAGAAAGAGGAAATGGTTTTCTTTGATACAGTGACACTGGTTATATCAACAACTGGAGTGTTATCAGTAGAAATGTCCCTCTTATATTTAATGCTTGACCATTAGAAAGTACTATTACTTAACAGGGATTAGGAAGTATGGCCTTGTTGGAGAGTGTGTGGCCTTGTTGGAGGAAGTGTGTCAGTAGAGTTGGGCTTTGGGATTTCAAATGCTTAAGGCAGACCCAGTGGCTCTCTCTTCCTACTGCCTATGGATTCGCACGTAGAACTCTCAGCTCCTCAAGCACCATGTCTGTCTGCATGCTACTGTGATGATAATGGAATAAACCTCTGAAACTGTAAGATCGCTACAATTACATTCCTTTATCTAAAGGAGTTGCCATGGCCATGGTGTCTTTTTACAGCACTTGAACAGTGACTAAGACAATGGTTCTCAACCTATGGGTCATGACCACTTTGGGGATTAAAGTAACCCCTTTCACAGGGGTCATATAGCAGTTATCCTGCATCTCATGTATTTACATTACAATTCATACAGTAGCAAAATTATAATTATGAAGTAGCAATAAAATAATTTTATGGTTGGGAATCACCACAACATGAGAAACTGTATTAAAGGGTCACAGCATTAATAAAGTTGAGAACCACTGGATTAACACAGCCACACTCTAAGGCAAGCATTATGCTCAAGAGTAGTTGACCAATACAAATCAGACTCCATGAGAGGTGTGTGTGTGTGTGTGTGTGTGTGTGTGTGTGTGTGTGTGTGTGTGTGCGCGCGCACGCGAGCTTTTTGTTTTGGTTTGTTTTAGTTGGTTGGTTGGTTGGTTGGTTGGTTGGTTGGTTGGTTGGTTAGTTGATTGTTTATTGGAGAAAGAACACAAAGCTGGTGGGTAAGGAGGTAGGGCATGATCTGGGAGGAATTTGGAAAGCCTAAATATGTTGAATGAAATTCTCAAAATATAAAATTAAAAAAGAAAAATAGTAAAAATAAAAAACAGCAAATGAATTATTTCATGTCAACATTAGTTAATCTGAAAGAGAATTCAAAGCCCCAAATAGGTATCATAGATTATACACCAAAGAATAATCATTCTTTTGACAGTTTAGAACAATAAAAGAAACATTCATTTTTGTTTGTTTGGGTTTTTTGTTTGTTTGTTTGTTTTTCACTAACCCTGGTCTCAAGTCTGGCCCTTTGAAAGATGAAATGACCTGTTTTCTAACCTTTAAAATTGGCTAATATTCTGCTAGTTTTTGTAAGAATGGTATGTACATTATCAAAAACTATGAAAGTAATACTATCACAGATACATTTATTAATTATATAATTTCTCTCTAGCTATAGAATATTGACTGCCATTCTCTTCTCACTTAGAATATTCACAGCTGAAATATTCTCAACTCCCTCATTTTTTCAAGCTTAACTTCCACATAATACCTTGTATTAACAGACTCGTTCACTTTTGTCCTAGACCCCACCCAACTCAACAGTCTCACAGAGCTTAAAAGGTAAGTGCTCATAAATTAACACCACCACTTTAGGGGAGTAATATGCCAAAACAGTGGCTATCAAATAATCATGTGATAACCTCAACTGAATAATACAAAATTTTTATATGGTCAACTAAATATGAAGCACCTTAGCTCAAATGAAAACTTTAAAACTTCCAAAATTCTCCATCATTTAGTTTTCTCAAATGTGAAGGAAAAAAATTCTTCAAAGTTCTAAAAGAATTGAGAAATTTCACTGTCCTCTATCCAAACATCCAAGACTAGCCAGGAGTGGTAGTGCACAACTACAATCCCAGCTCTGAGAGTTCAAGGACAACCCAGAATACCTGGTGGGAGTTGGAGGGGTAAAGAACAGAAATGAGAGGGGGGCATCTCTGGGACTGGGGAGGCTCCCAGGAGTCTATGGGGTAACCCTAGCTGAGACTTCTAGCAGCCTGGAGTGGATCTCTTAACAGTGGGAGTAGAGGTTGTCTCTAACTCTGTTGCCTGCCACTGCCTTGTAAGGCCCCAGTGGAAGAGGATTCACTTAGACCTGCTGTCACTTGAGGTGCCTGGTGGATTGATATCCCTTGGGGGTCTCCCTTTGTCTGAGGAAAAGGACAGGATGGAGTGGGGATAGGGCTGGGAGGAGAAGAGGGAGCAGGTTGGAATCAGGCTGTAGAGAGTACATAAGATCTAAAGAAAAGAAACTCTGTCGACATTTGGAGGTTCAAGTTAAGCGTAGAAAGCCTCTCAGCATTCTCCTGAAGCTTGCAGGAGGCTGGAGTTGTAACAGTGCTTGTTCTGAAAGCATGGGGGCCTGAGTTCAAATCCCCAGCACCCACATAAAAATCTAGGCATGGCTGTCCATGCTTTTAACAGCAAAACAAATAATAAGAAAGACTATCATGGATATAACCTAGAACCCTGCTCAGATGTAGCCCATGGCAGCTCAGTATCAAAGTGGGTTCCCTAGTAAGGGGAATAGTAACTGTCTCTGACATGAACTCAGTGGTGGACTCTTTGACACACACACACCCAAGGGGGGCATAGCCTTGCTAGGCCATAGAAGAGGACAATGCAGCCAGTGCCGATGAGACCTGATAGGCTAGGATCAGATAGAAGGGGAGGAGGACCTCCCCAGTGGACTTAGAGAGGAGCATGAGAGGAGATAAGGGAGGGAAGGTGGGATTGTAAGGAAATAAGGGAGTGGGCTACAGCTGGGATACAAAGTGAATAAACTGTAATTAATATAAAAATAAAAATTTAATTTAAAAAAGACTATCAAAATTAACCAGGTGTATTTAGAAAAGAAACACATAGAACATCTTGAAATGAAAAACATTGCTTAAAACCTGAATGGAAGGTGAAGTAGAAACACCACTGAAATAATGATTAGTAAACTGAGATAGACATATAAGGCAATGAATCTGAATACAAATTCAAGCAACAAGGATCCATCAAATCCTCTTTGAGTATTGATTTTTTTAATGGTAATTTTTTATATTGTAAAGATTTCATGGAAATAAGTAGTCCTTCATTCTGGGAAAAGGAAAAGAGGGTGGTATAAACTATACACACTTCGTGTTAGCTATTTAAGCAATACATATAAAGAAAAAATGCAAGTAGCCTATCATTTGACCCAAAAGATCTGTGCTATAGACTATGTCCTGAGGTGTATGTATAGAAATCAGAGAGTTTTGCCATGGTTCTGGCAATGGTCTAAAGTCCAACAAAATGGAGTCAGTAATTTGCACCATGGAACAACTAACAAATGTGTCTTAATTTAGCTACTTGAAACTGTGTTATTTTTTTATTTATAACATAAAATGTTTATAATATGTTGTCAAATTTTTTAAAAACAAGTTACAAAAGCATATGATTCTATTTGTACAAACTAATAAGTCAGATGAACACAAACCCATATGCAAATTTAGCTAGGGGACAGAAAGCATAGAACGATTCTTTCATTTGTTCACTTGTTGGCATTATAAATTATTTATATTCTCTCTTGCTATGCAGTATTTTCCAAAACATATTTAATAAAAAATAAAACTATCTTTTAATTTACTAACAATAGAGTTAACTCTCAAATAAAACCTTTGGAACTACTAAATGTTACTACCAAGTTTCGTTGTGTAAAGTAGGTTAAGCTCATAATAAAATCTCACTTAAAAACTCCTTTTCAAATTATTCCAAGCCTCTCCCCGCCGTGATGAAATTTGCATTTATTTATGTTAATATGCAAATGTGTCACTCAGCTCTTCCAAAGCACTACCCAGATCTAAAATTTCTCTAAACCAGTGTCTAGGTTGCATATTCCCACATTTTCTCTAGAGCATTCTGCAAGCATTCAATGAATACAATCCCTACATAGTGTTGGTATTCCAGCCCCAAGTCATTCTTTCAGAAACTGTTCCCTGACACCATTCCCCATCCTCTAATAGACAGTGAAAGTCACAGAAGAGCATGTGACTGTGTGTTCTAAGAAAAGCTGGCACATTAACTAAGAATAGTGAAGCATAAATATTTTCCTAAGGTGTTTTTGGTAGACACATAAGCTTCCTCAGCTGCCTTTAGCTCATTCCAGAAAAATAAAACTTAAAAGTCACCGACCTAAAGTGCTGTATTGTCATGCAGCTTAAACAGTAAAATGTTAAGAAGGAAGAAATCTTAGAAGTTTCCTGCTCTTTAATATGTAAATTTCAACTAACAGCAACCGTTTACAGGCAGCTGTTGCCTTTAATATTTCAGCTTCTTCATGCTGAGATGTTTAAAACCTATCCAGTTTTCAGAACTGCTTTCTCATTACATATCAGCTTTACTAATTACTAAGTAATAACTCTTCTCTCCTGCCTGAGAATTATGGCAGAATGGAGGAAGTGCAGTGGATTTTTTGAGTAATAGACTAGCTAAAATATTTTCTTATTATGAAACTTGTTTGTGTAAGGTTACATGGAAATTATAATAAGTTATTTTTTTCATTTCCATTGCTTAGCACACATCATTTAGATGTGGTTTCTTTTCTCTTTCCACAATCTGCAATGTCCACTGCCAGTCAGTGAAAGCTCCATAGTTCAGCTCTACAGGAGACAGAGTCATGATCCTTGATGAATTAAAGATAAAATATTGTCAAAAAAAAATCTTATAAAAGAAATGAAATATTGTAGTAATGATATTCCTTTCTTTTCTGTGGCACCTTCTTACACTTGAGCTCTGGGATAATGATGTTTTGAGGCTTAAGTGTTAAATAATCTATACACATCCCTCTTGTTATTTCTTCCTGCCTTGGGGAAGCAACAATGACTTTAGTTCAACCCAATGCAACTTTACATTGCTTTCCCTGGATTTTTACTATATTAACAAAAAAAAAATACATAGACAATTTGATAACCATAACTTCTTGATCCCAAGAAACAGCTTTTAATACTCAGAGCTATCCATTAATCGATGAAAAAAAAAAAAAAAAAAGAATGAGCTGACCTCTAGACATCGTAACTTTTAATGTTTGCCCACCCCGTCTCTCTCTTTGTATGGAAATTGCTCAGAAGAACCTATTGAATAAATAAATGAATGCATGCATGAATGAATATCTTATACACAGTTCAGGTAATAAGCCCCAAAATAATATTTCACTCTGAGAGTGAATGGTATACAAGACACAATTCCTATTTTCCACAGAACAAGAAGAGTAGTAGGAATGGAAAGAACTGAATGAAGCAAAGAGACAGCCAATCAGATTTAAACTACTCTCCGAAAATGTCCACAGAGCAAGTGAAGCTCAGACTATCATTTGAAGGTGAAAACTTTCTCCAAACAAGAGGCATGACTTCCATTCCAAGCAAAGGAAACATGGTGTGCAGACATCATGGAACCAGGGTGCAATACTTTAGCAAACCATTAGGAAGTTTCACATATAATTAAGCGAACACTCCACCTGCAATCTAACAATTACACCTGTAGATACTAACCTAAAAGGAATAAAGCAATAAGCCTCCTCCCCCAAAAAGTTGTTAATAAGAATACATGGAGCTACCTGTTCACAAGCAAAAATTATACCACAACACCAGTATGATAAATGCATTGATCAATGTTCATACAGTAGAACAGAGGTTTCTCCTGCTTCATTCAATACAAATAATTTCAAAAAGCAAACTGAGCTGAAGAAGCCAAACAGTAGAAAGCACAAAAACTGCATATGTGAACATCTATGAAGTTCAAGAGCAGGTGGATTTAATCAGTGCTGATGGGGATAAGAACAGTAGTTTAGAGGGTATGAGGAGAGTTGAATGAAAGGGAGCACAGAACTTTTTAATCCCAGCACTTAGAAGGCAGAAGTAGACTGATTCCTATGAGTCCAAAGCTAACATCATCTATATAGGGAGTTTCAGGCTAGCCTGTCAGTTGGTGATGTCATCGTTCAGGTTTCTTTAGACAGGTATATTATTGAGAGATTGTGGACATGGCTCTCCTTTCACATCCAGAAGACCTCACAGCAGACTTTCTGGTCCTCTGTCATTCACAATCTTTCCACCCTGTGTTCTATAATGTCCCCTGAGCCTTAGGTTATAGGGATTGTGTTGCAGGTCTATCAGTTGGAGGTCACAATTGCCCACCCTATGATAAGTCGTTCTCTTGTTTGAGGGGAGAGCTACAATTATCTCAGTATTATCAATACAGTTAGGAATTACACTAGCATAAAAAAAGTAGCACTAGTGGGTTCTCCTCTAAGATCAGTGAGCTCAGTAGCTAAGAAGAGCTGGCTGGGTTTTTCGAACCAAGCATGACTACACCAGCTGACATGTCAACATGGATAAGAGAGATCTCCTGGAGCTCCATCCCTAGATAAAGAACAACAGCAAGTTAATGACTACCGAGAGAGGAAGAATTAGTCTTCCCCAGGGATAAGCTCCCTATTTGATTACCCAATACTGAATAATCAGTCCAAAAATGTACAACATGTACAAGCAACATCAAATAAACTAAGCAGGTTGTACTTGTATATTTATTCGCATATATGCAATGATAAAAATTAAAGAATAAGACAACAGAATTTAAGAAGAACATTGGAGGGAGGACAAATGTCTTAGTGTCCTATTGCTGTGAAGAGACACCATGACCACAGCAATTCCTTTTTGTTTTGTTTTAGATTCCATGAACATTCATTATGAACACTATAAGAGTTTTAGGAATAAGTCAATAAATACATGCTAATTGCTGAAAACAGCCAGTATGTACACACACAGTATATGTTACCTATGAATGTTAAATTTTTTTCATTATTATTATTATTATTATTATTATTATTATTATCATTTATTACAATTTATTCAATTTGTATCCTGGCTATGGCCCCCTCCTTCGTCTCCTCCCAATCCCACCCTCTCTCCCTCTTCTCCCCCTATGCCTTCCCCTAGTCCACTGATAAGGGAAGTCCTCCCCCCCTTCTATCTGACCCTAGCCTCTCAGGTCTCATCAGGACTGGTTGCATTGTCTTCCTCTGTGGCCTGGCAAGGCTGCATGCCCCCATCAGGTGGTGATCAGAGAACCTGCCTCTTACAGAGGAAAACCTTTCATTGGGGCTGGCTTAAACTGTCAGAGAATCATGATGGTGGGAAGCATGGCAACATTCAGGCAGACATGGTGATGGCTTCTACATCCAAATCAGCAGGCAGCAGAACGAGATTAAAAAAAAAAAAGAAAAAAAGAAAAAGAAAAAGAAAGAAAGAAAAATTGGGCATGGCTTGAGCATCTGTAACCCCAAACTCCACCCCCAGTGACACCCTTCCTCCAACAAAGCCATACCTACTCCAAGGAGACCACACCTCCTAATTTTTGTCAAGTAACACTACTCCCTAATGACCAAGCATTCAACTATATGGCCTGGGGCAGGCATTCCTATTCAAACCACCACAACAGGGAAGAAAGAAATGATACAACAATACTACAATACTTTAACTAATGAAAAATAAAACTTTTTAAAACAGGGCAAAGCAGTACACACCTGGAATCCCAGTGCTGGGAGGTAGAAACTGAAGGATCCTGGGGACTTGCAGGCCAGTCAGTCTAACCAAGTTGATAAGCTCTATAGTCTATAAGAGACCCTCTCTCTAAAATTAAGGCAGAGATGGGATGGAGAGATGACTCAGCATTTATGACCACTTATTGTTCTTCTAGAAGACTGAATTTGGTTCTCCTCTCTCAAATAGGATGACTCAATGCCAGAGCCAAGGAGTCCAATGCCTCTACCTTTTGCAAACACCTGTCACCATATGTATATAACTCCCACACACACACGTACATACATATACACATATTTTAATAGTAATAAAAATATTTTTTTAAATAATAAGATAGTGTTTGGAGAAAGCACCCACTGTCAGCCTCTGGTTGTGTGTGCATGTGCGAGTACATCCACATGCACACATGCATATACACACATGCACACACACACACACACACAAAGATATAAACCTTACAAGACGTTGATGAAAATAAAATAAAGAACAAATCTTGGCTAGAAATTCAGCATTCACCAAACCTGGGATTCAGTCTCCAAGACTTCATAAAACCAGACAGCTGGCTCGTGTCTGTAGACCCAGCACTAGGAAACTAGAGAGAGATTAATAAATTCATTGTCATATTCATGTACACAGAAAGTTAGAGGACAGCCTGGGCTATATGACACCCAGGCTTTACACACACACACACACACACACACACACACTTGACCTCATGAGGTTGCAATAGGACAGATCAATCTGCCAACTCAGAATAACCTACAACCATAAAGAAGCCGACAGAGAAACACTTTCACCTTGAAGTCACAGTATGCATGCTGCAGTTTCACGATACTTTTACTTTCAAATGATGACATTGAATAAGATCATAGAAAACCATACTGACAAACACAAATGACACAAGTACAAGCTTCACTTTTTTCCTCTCCATCAATATTTTCTATCCTTTATTACCTTACACTAATTTCTATTTACTGGTGTTTGTAAGAACACTGATTATATTTTCATAACCTTGTGAAAGTCACAAACATGGTCAATTTCTTCAAATTAATGAGCACTGAATTCATGATACAATTAAGAATGTGCTTATACTACACAGAAAATAAAATCATGGCAAGAAAAGTAAAACATTTATTTGTCTTCTCAGGTGAGAAGTAACTTGTAAAACATACATTTGGTGTACATCTAGTGACCCTCTCTAATGACTTCAGTAAATAAAGGAAGAGGCTAAAACTATATGACACAAATAAACAAAACAAATATTACTATTATAAACAAGGGACTGAGAAGTGAGGCATGATGATGAGGGAGCAGAAGGTGAGAAGACTAAGTTTGCTTCCCACAAGCACATGCTCTTCTATCTTAATGAAGACAGAAACAGTGACCTTCATTCAGAGCTGAGAGGCAGGACTGGCGTGGAAGTTATTCAGAGAGAGTCATTGCATTCTGAGCGTGTCAAGTGTTGAAACTTGAAACAAGCTTCAAGACCAGAACAGAAATACAGGAGAAGCCATTGATCTGCCTTGGTGCTCTCTTTGACCCTGCTATAAGAATTTTATCAAAGCTCACACTCATCTAACAATGAGCAAGCAAGAACTGGCAAAATAAGCCTAGACTTCAAATAGTAATCTCAGTTTTTCCTCATTCAGAATGAACTGTGGCTGGAGAAATCTTGTCCCTAGGAAGAAAAGTATTTGAGAAAAGTAATAGTGGAAACAGAGGCAGGAAAAAAACGCAGGTGGGAAGGTTGCTGTCAGTGTACAAGTTCATAAATCAAAATTATTAAAGACTCCCAGCTCTCAGGCCCTAAAACCTGCCAGGCTTTTTATTGGTGAGGTTAGCTTGCTTTACTTCATTTAAACCTTTTACCAAAGCAAAAATGCCTTATAATCATCGTGTTGGTTCAACAGAGGCCAGGGGGCTAAAGGGATCTGTGTCTCATGGTAAAGAAATCAGGTCTAAGATTTATCACTCATCTGCTCGCTCCACGAACTGTATGTTACGTGTATGAAAAGCCTCTACCCTGAGAATGGGCAGAGGACAGAGAGTAGAAGGAGGAGAGTGAGGGGCATGTTGTAGTGACCAGGGAGGTGGGGAAGAGCGTACAGGGTGACACTGCTCATTCTGAGGGACATGCTGCGGTGGGGGGTTGGGGATGAGGGAGCATGGGGTGGTGCTGCTCCATGCCAGTTATGTGCTCGGTCTGCACTTTTGTTCTGACAACAGTGTGTCGCCTTGTTCATGCTGTTAAAACTCAGCAAGGTAACCAGACACTATAGATTCACTTTTCTATAGACATGTTCTACTACCATTAACAAAAAGATAGCACATTTATCCCCGATCCCAGGCTAGCTTTCTAAATCTCCTTGCAGTTTGGGAGTTTGTTTGGTTTTGTTTGTTTGTTTGTTTGTTTGTTTGTTGTTTTTTTCCAGGCATGGGAAATAGATGTATATTCCAGCCTTCTAAAAGTTATTTAAAAAGAAAAAAACAAAAGGAATATATTTAGACAAGTCCTTACCAACAACTATGAGACTTAACCTTTTTCTTAGAAAACAAGCTTTAGGATATCTAGACAGAGATGGAAAACATGATCAGAACAGATGCAAATCTGTACCATCTCCTACAGCCTTGGTGTTAACAGTTAGGAGGCCCTGGACCTTAGTTTACCCATAATGCACAATTTTAGTTATCTAGAACGTCCATTTCCCAGGCATATTATTCAGGATTCTTAGACAAGACTATTCATAGTTTATACGATGAGTTTGATTCATTTCATTGATAGAAAAAAAAAATAGAGCTGGTAGCCACTGACAAAAGGAAAATGAATAATAAATAACACTCAATGCCATGCAATGAAACGGTCTGTACGGATGAAGAACATGCGTTATGGTTATATGTAACCATGGATGGATCTCAGAAGCATAGTACTGAAAGACAATATACATGCAAATACCCATATGTATATTATGGTACTACCCATATAAGCAAAAAGCAAGTAAAATTAAATACACTTTTTAGAGATAAATACACTCTGCTATCAAAAACTAAGAAAAGCAAATAATAAATATAAAATGTCATGCAATGGTGATGTCTAAAGGAAAGCAATGTGAAGGGGAAAACGTGAACAGGGCACCTTTTAACAGTATCAGTGTGTTGGTTGGTATATTCATGGTTGTTTATATAGTTGTTGCTATGCTTCATAACTTACATACTATCTTCTATGTGTTAAACAATTCATAAATTTTTAAAGATTGCATGTATTGTTCTGAGAAACTGTTGGAGATAAAGGGATGAGAACAAAACCCTAAAGATATCAATAAATTGTTTCCCTGATCTTCAGTTGCTTCAGTAATGTAGTTGTTCCCTGTGGAGAAAAGGTGGGAACATAATTTTCTAGTGGCATTTACCATCCTCAGCTTTTCACCTTGCTGCAACACACACCTGAAGACAAAGAATGAGCCACATAGATACATTAGGAAACTTCAGCAGGAAGCCAGGTTCACCTCTTCTCTGGAATAAATTGTTGGCTCATCCTTCTAAAGTCTATTTTACATCAAGCACTCTTTGAAAGGCAGGGTTACAAAACACACACACACACACACACACACACACACACACGAGTCCTGCCTTACAGAATCCACTTGGCTCTCAAGCTAACAGAAATTTATTTAAAGTTTTAATTAGATCATCTCTGATAGTAAACAGAAAACAAAACATTGAATTTTGATGCCTCTTCATATTTCTTATTCCAGCTTATGAAAACAGTTTTCCTTCTTGCTTTTCTACAATTTTGGGGAAGAAAATATTGTTCTATTTCACTCTTCTAAAAGTAAGTTCTGAGGACTGAGTAGTATAACACTAACCTAGCATGCAGAAGGCCCTGAGTTCATCTCCAGCATGTACACACACACACAAAAGCCAACTTCTCTTTTAAACATAACTAGCTTTTAATGCAATATATTTATTTATTATTTGATAATTTTATATACAGATACAATATATTTTAATCATACTCAGCTCTAACTTCTCCCAGATTCCCTCATACACACACACACACACACACACACACACACACACACATCTTCACATTCTTTTTTTTAATAAGCCAAGGAGTCTAGTTAGCATTGCCTATGTGTAAAGTGTGTGTTAAACCCTCTACTAGAACATGTCCAAGCTACCAGGGACTACATCCCTAAAGAAAACTGACTAACTGACCCTCCATCCCTCCCATAGTGGCTATTAATTGTGTACAGTTCCTCAGATAAGGGTGGGGTATCTTGTACACCTCCCTGATGAAATGTTGCTAAAATGTTGACTAGCTCAATCTTACTCAGTTCCTGTGCAGCCAACCCCAGCTACCATGAGTTTTTCAGTATGGTAGTCTTGTCATGTCCAGAAGATGCTCTTCCACCCAAGTCCTTCACAACCTCTGGATCTTAGCAATCTCTCTTCCCCCACTTCCATGATAATCCCTGAGCCTTTCCGGGAGTGGGTACAATATGGGTGTCCCATTATGGTTGAGCATAACAGATAATCTGTTTCTATGGGGGGGGGGGGAGCAGAAAAGCCAAAAGAATAGCTTAATGTTCTTCTTGATGTGCCAGTTTTACTGGGCTACAATCTCCATTTTCCACTAATATGTCAAATACTAACATAGGTATTTCTACAATGGTATTTGTCTATAAAAATGATGAAAGTCCATAAGAAATTAACTTTAAAGGAAGGAGACTGTCCTGGATACTATAAGTGGGGTTGGGCTACTCACTTAGAATACCTTATCTAGAGAACTAAAAATATTAGAAAGATGAAAGTCCACAGGTGGGAGTAGCTTCATTCTGGCCCACCAGCCCTGTGGACCTCAGACTTGCCCAGCCAACTTTGATATCAGATAAGCTAATTTCTTGTGACAAATTGCCTACTATTGATTCTCTGCTTGAACCTTGACAGACACTGGTTGAGTCTAAGATCCCCACCATGAAAGATCCTATGTCTAAGTACACTTACCTAGAATCTTTTGGGGAGTCATTACACATGCACTGTTTCACCTCACCCTACTGTAACCCAGGCAAGGTCATTGTTAGTTGCCCCAGTGAATGCACAAAGAGGCTGAAGTAACTTGCAGCAAGCAGCCAAGTCAGGATGGAATGTTGCCCTACATGGACTTCCATGCTGCCTCCCCAGAAAGATCAGCCTTTGTCTTCTCATCAGCTTATACTCTAAAGTTTATAAATAAAATACTATCACAACAAAGGAAAGTAAAGTGTAAACCAGAAAGTAATCCAATTTAGTTAAAGGACTTGGAAAAATCAGAAGGATAATCAAATTTTTCCTTAGGCATTGACAGAAACATAAAACTCAATTTTTATAACAGACTGTTGAATTTCTCCCAGGAATGCTGAAATAGACACCTAAGTGACCCAGAGGGTTCGTTTAAGTATCTACATTATAGGATTTGGACTTCAATTTAAAGGGGAAAAAGTGATTCACATTGAACCAAACAAATCATGCTCTGAAATGTAATGTGTGCCAATCTGCCACTTAATGACTTATCAAGAAATACTTCATGGATACCTGTCTGTCCTCAGAGCCTCTTCCTTTAAGAAATTCACCTTGATTATTCTGTGTCTTTAAAGTACTGAAATTGAACAGTCAAAATCCCAGTTCCATTTAAGCTTGCTTCCCTTGGAGCCCACAGCAACCTGTTACTTAAATACGACTGATGAATTTCACTGTATTTCAATGATTTGGGTGACATTTCCTTGACATTCACTGTAAGTCTATAAATTAGAAGAGCTATAGTATTAACACAAAATGAATAAAATGATCAAAAGAATTCTCCAGTAACTGCCTGTTCCCGGAGGAGGGGAAGCCAATCTGATTGCTATTCTCTGCATACATCAAGCCATACAGAGAAGCATGGGAAAAGCACCAAAAAATTGCCTCTTCCCATTATGTTGTGGTTGGTTTTTAAGTTTTCCATCCCATGTAATTACTCCCTGTCTTCTATAGAGGTATATTATAGAATACCTTGATTAATCCACTGAAACCTTTAATTTACCATAACTTAGTAAACAGAATTGTTTTCTAAATGTTCAAACTATAGAAGGGTAAATAACAACATACTAAATCAGGGATTCTTTGTGCTTCTTTCTCTTCCTCTTCCCAAAATACAGCACAGAAGCTGAATCAAGAACAAACACAAAAGGCTGGCAGCACCAAACTCATGACTCAACCTCAAACTTCACAGACTCTAAAAGAAAATCCATTCTCTCCCCAGGAATGTGGGTTGCAGATGTCCCCTTATCTAACAATGAATAGAGACATCCCAGCTAACCCCAACTTGAAGAAACTTTATACTAGACCCTTATCCAAATATTTAAGAGTGGAGATAATATTAATGTCTCACTTTTATTTCCAATGCAAGGTCATATGACCAAGAAGCAGTGGAGCTGGGATTCAGGCCCAGGAATCTTTGCTTTATAGCAGAACATGTCTCTTATCCTACTCGATTATAAGTGTTTTTGCAGATTCTGTATCACTTAAGTAGTTGCAGTATCCAGCCCATACGAAATACCCAAGGATTAAATAATAGACTGAGAATAAAACAAAACAATGCATATAAGTGGCAATGAGCACCAAGGTCATACATGTGAACAGAACAAACAGATCAGTCATGAATCTAACTTGAGATGTAGATACTAAGAACTAGCAACAGTCTTGCTTTTCTTTCTCCCACTAAATTGATAAAACAGCTGCAATATTTCTAAACCTTGGCAACAATGATGATTCTAGCAAAAGGAGTACTCTATTCAATCATCAAGCATCTAGCTTACATGCTACACTTAAGAACTGTCGTTACCCCATTATGGTTAGTGTACAAGAAATATACCTAATAAAAAGTCATGTTTTAAAATTGTGAAAAATATAAAACTGCATTGCTCAGAATACCCACTCCCATAAGCACTAGAGTGAGTCAAGGTTTGGACAAGAGCTACTTCATTTTTGGATCTTTGGAGTGACAGTTGCCATGTTCGCTCCATTTCCGGCATGTGGAGGCATCTGTAGATTCTGTGTGCCTTTGTGAGTCAGTGTCACAACGCTATCTTGTCACTTTCCCTTTGCAATTTTTATCTGCTACTTCAAGTGAAGGAGGAAAGGCCCGAAATGTGTGTTTTTAAAATATATCCAGGACCACACTTCACTGGAACTCTTCACTTGTTAAATAAAAACCATCCAACAGCTGCTACATGGGAGAGGAATACCAATCACTTCAGAAGCTGAAAAACTTCAGGTCTTGAAAAATCAACCCATTCAGAGCTAGCTGCGGCTGTGATACTCCATATGAAATGCTAAATCCAGGCTGCGTCTCTTGTCATCGGTAACACTGAATGTGAAAGACGCCTACAAGTATGCAATTTTCCTTGAATGTTATTATGGAAAACATTCATTCTTATGTACACAGTATCTGTAGCCTCATTCTTGTGTGATGTCTTCTCAAGCTCCCCGCCATGGTTATAAGGCTGTATGCTTACAAGTCCTTTGGCACAATGCACATACCAGAGAAATCAGATACACTGTTAAAATTCATTGCACACCAACTACAAAATAGGGGCTATATCAGTGCACGTTGTGAAATATATTTCCATTCTTTTCATGTCTCTCTGAATTTATTTGACAGAGTTTCAGAAAAGGAATGTGCTTGCTGGAGGGCAGGTAGTTTGGGCTTTTTTGCAGTCACAAAGAGGCTGATAGATGTTTTCCTCTCTTTGCCATTATCTCAGACCTCATCATCTCAAACACCCAGCCCCACACTCTGTACACAGCAACAGTTCCTTCAACAGTTCTTTGTCTTAGTGTTTCTGGAAGCTTTCCTAGGCAGGTTTAGATTTCAAAGGCACAGCCAGTTTTAAAACACTCTTATATCAACACCCAAAAAGGAAGATGGAAGTTGTAAAATCTTTTTTAGTCCAACAACCACCAAACCAGCTTCAGAACCCTCCTAAGTACCACATTCAAAACATACCGTCTCTCAAAGCAGGGTTCCTAGCATCATCAGCACATTCAAGCTAATGCCCCCCTTAAAGTAAAGTGGGACATCTGAAAAGTTAATTCCTTCACACCCATTCAGTCCTCAACATACCGCACATTGTTAACTCATGGGACTTTTACCATTCTTATGAAAATATTTTTTATTCTCAAGACCTGTAAGGGCCAGATTCAGTGTGTTTGTCAAACTTGGTCACTCAGGGTTACGAGTAGATCTCTAGCTCCTTGAGATTATGTGTTCTGCCTCTTCCCTGACATGTTTTGTTCTTTTATTCTCACTTGTTCACTTGTGCTCTCTCTCTCACTTGCTCGCTTGCTCTCGCTCTCGCTCTCTCTTCTCTCCCCTCCTTCCTTCTCCTCTCCCTCCTTTTTCTCCTCCCTTTTTCTCTTTTCTTACCCTTCCAACCTCTGACAACCCCTCTCTATTCAGTTGTGTGGATCCCCTGGTTTATCTTTGTCTGTCCTCTGCTCTGACACACTTGTCATATTTGTGGCTCTAAAATCTGCCCACCGTTGATTATTTATACCAAATCTCCCCCCTGAACCTCAGGCATGTCATATTTCATCATATTTCACAGTAAATACCATAAGATGTCTCACAGAATCTCAAATTTAAGATGTCTGTCTAAAACAAAGCACATCATTCCTTCCCCAGAAATTGATTATTGGCAAGATGCCTCAGTAGGTCTAGGTTCAGCAAAACTAATGACATGAGTTAGATCTCCAGAACCTATGTGGTGGAAGGAAAGAACTAACTACTGCAAATTATCCTCCTACCTTCACATACATACTGTGACACGTGTATGCACGTTCACATGCACACAAACACATACATATACAAATATACAACAAAGGAATAGTTTAGTCCTATTTAGTTTTATGAAACAGTGTTCCTCAGAGTCGGAAAGCTGAGACTGTGTCCATCCTGGTATTCTGCCTGAGTCCCATGCAAACAAACACATACGTATATAAATACACAATAAACTTAGAAACTTTGAAATTTAAGTTTATAAACTTAGAAACTTTTAGGTAACAGGCTCCTCAGACAACCAGTCTGAGGCATGTGGCCTTGACTGGGTCAATGGCACAGTTCAAACTGAAGGTAATCTTGACAACTACATACACAAAATCTGCATCTACCAAAATTCTGTGACCATCAAGTAAAGATAAGCTGTTACACACACAATAAACACAAACACAATAAACAGTAATTGCACTGACATCCAAATTCATGGTTTATGGGATGTTTGTTAATAAAATATAATACATTTCAATCACTATACATATATTCTAGGCATTTCATATAAAGTGTCTATGTTTAATTCAGGAAATTCTTGGTTTCTACGTACAATATATTTTTTTAGAATTTGTACATTTAGAGCATTTTACGTGAGAAATTATTTATACTGTATCTCAAGGGTTACTCTCTTCAGCTTAGTTTGCTGTAACAAGCTGTCAGAGATGCGAAGGCTTAAACATAATTCATTTTACAGTTAGAATCTGGGAGATCTGAGGCCAAGATCCCTACAGGATGAAGTCTACCAAGGGCTTTCTTTCAGAAATATAATACCTTGTTGTGCTCTCACATAGTAAACAGTGGAGTGAGGAGAAGGAGGAAACTCTCATCTTGTACGGCCATTAAGCCCATTCATGAGTGATATACCTTTATGATCTAATCACTTTCAAAGCCCCTACATCCCAACACCATCACTGAGAAGTTAGGTCTCCAACATAAGAAGATGTGGGCAGTGGGGTCTTTTCTGAGACTGATACTCCAACTAAGGACGATTCATGGAGATAACCTAGAACCCCTGCACAGATGTAGCCCATGGCAGCTCAGTCTCCAAATGGGTACCCTAGTAAGGGGAACAGGGGGAACAAGGACTGTCTCTGACATGAACTCAGTGGCTGGTTCTTTGATCACCTACCCCTGGGGGAAGGGGCAGCCTTACCAGGCCACAAAGGAAGACAATGCAGCCAGTCCTGATGTGACCTGATAGGCTAGGGTCAGATGAAAGAGGAGGCTGACCTCCCCTATCAGTGGACTAGGGGAAGGACATGGAGGAGAAGAGGGAAAGAAGGCAGAATTGGGAGGAAATGAGTGAGGGATCTCGTTTCTGTGATACAAAGTGAATAAATTGTAATAAATTAAATTAAAAAAAGAAGTAGATGTGGGCATAACCTTTCAGTCCATAGCAAACTTATAATGACTTAGAGAATGTGAAGAGGGGTACACCAAAAAACTGGAAAGAATTTTTAGTGGAAAAAAAAGAAACAGAATTCATTCTGTTTCTAATGAGCTAAGAGAAATTTAATGCCTTTCTGATAGTCAGAAAGCAGGATATTACCTAAATAAGGCCTATGCTTACACACAGCAGACTTCACACTCCCTAAGGAACAATTCTCTCTTCTAACTCCTGCTAGACAAGCACTCCCTCTGCCTTCCAGTTCAACTCCTCCACAGCAGAATGCTTTCCTTTTTCTGCCCTTATCCTTTTAAGCCAAGTGGATATCAAAGCATTTTGATGCCTGTTCTGAAATCAGAGCCATTAACATGGCAGCAAAACATACAGGCATTAGTCATTGTCCTCAAAGGTTGTTCCAATTCCTTCCACCTTTCTTTCTATCTTTTACTTGCTAATGAGAGTGCTAAGGAATTCTCTTCTTTCCAAATGACATTCTAAGTTTGTACTTATTGACCCAGTTAAAGAGATATGATAATAACTCAAATCCTCATTAAGGGAAAAGAAATAGATCAGCTAGAACATGTGATTTTAACTATTTTTAAAGAGAGTATTGAAGGAAACATGAAATTTTAACCTCTAATAATATGATTGGGTATAGGTGGCTTCCTAGTACAGTATTATATGCTCCTTTTTGATATTTAGAATTGTTCACAAAACTGAAGTTTTTTGTTGCTGCATTGTAGAGATTTTTTTAATTTGGCTTCACGTAAGCTGGTCTCCAAATCGCTATGTTGTCAAGGATGACCGTGAACTTCCGGTCTTCTTGCCTCTTGAATGCTGAATTCAGACTTGCACTGCAGCTCTGTATACGGTGCTGGAACCGAATGAGGCTTTTGTGTATAAAAGGGAAACACTCTACCAACTAAGCTACTGCTGAATCCCCTCATAACTTAAGAAGCACACACACACACACCACATACACACACACACATACACACACACATACACACACACATACACACACACACACACACACAAAACACCTGTCCCAACAGAGAGGTTTCAGATTCCTTGCTCTTTAAACTCCCATGTTCTTGCTTTGTCAGTCTGACCCCTATTGAAGTTCCATATGTCCTTGTTTCTACCACCCAGCATTGCTACACAAAGCTATGTTTGCTAGACACAACCTAGCTTCGCCCCCTAAAACACACTGCTACTTATCAATTTATTTTTCCCTGCACTTTAATGAGCTAGTATTGTTTTACCCTTTGGCCATCCCAAACTCTTTCTACCTTGCTTCACTTCCTGAAAGACTACTGAAATTTTGTTGACTTTTTTGACATTCATAAGCTTCAAGAGAACTTTTCAAGTTGTCACCAGTTCAGTACCTTTGGTCTCTAATGAAGTCAAATCTTTCTAAGAATGCCAAACATCGGCCCATATTTTGGTATCTTGTTTACAGAATTAACAACAGGAAGTCATGGAAGACTTTGGTTTACCTTTTGATGTTGTACCATGAATCTTGTCATGTGACCAGTCCCTAAAATAGCCCCAAATATTGCCCAGTTCCTAATGCTTTGAAACATCCTCCCCTTTGATACTGAAGAGAGGCGTGTGACTTCTTCCAACAAATAGAATATGGAAAGGTTATTGATAGGATGCCACTCCAATATTTATGCTATGACATATGACACCACCCTAAAGACTGGGACAGGATTTGTCTTGCTGCCTTTATGAAGCACGCAACTGTCCTGACGAAGCCATGTGGCATGGGACCATGAAGACTGTACCTTCAATTACACATTCTCAAGAAAATTAATTCAGCTAACAACCTGAATGAGACACAAGCTGTTTTCTCCTGGTTAAGTCTTCCATTGAAAAGACAACCCAGCCAACACCTTGGGGCAACCTCATGAGACTCTGAGCAGAAGATCCAGATAAACGACGTCACAAGTCCTGAGTTCTGTCAACAGAGTCAACACATGTTCCTCATCTTACATGGAGTTTGTGTAATTTACTATGTAGCAACGTAAAATTAATACACTGGGTAACATTTCTTTCAAAGAAAAGAAACTTCAGAGTGTAATAAACAGAAAATGAAAGGTATCAACTGTAGAATTATACCTGACTGAAAAGGCAAAGGCAGTATAATGGACACAAAAAGGCCATGATTGACACAGCACTGTACATGACTCCTTGAAAATGAATTCTCTCTGAGCTTCTTCTCTGAGGAAAGTAGCATTTTAATTGAATTATGTATGAAATATCATAGAATTTGATTTTTACCTCGTAAATGGAGGAAGTGAAGACGGATTCAGTTCAAAAGCCAACCAGTAAACACTAAGTGCTTTGCATGTATTAATTCTCACAGCCTAGATAAGTATCCTTAAGTACCAATTCAGGGAAAAAGAAAATGAAGCATGTCGATGCTGAGTGACTCGCTAAACACTGTGCTAGAATTAAACTCCAGCCTGTCTCTGTCCAAAGCTGTCGGTCTCAACCAACACTGCAGAGAGGAGAATGAAGGTCTGACAATGAGAGCTGCATGTAAAAGGCATGGAAAGATCCTGAGCATAGAAACAGAGAGAAAAACAGAACATTAGCAACAAACACCCACTACAGGGATAAGATAAGGAAAAAGGAGGAACCAGCACTTTGAAGAACGAAATGAATTAAACATTATTTTCACAATATTCACTGAAAAAAAATCAAATGATCTTCAAGCAAAGAAGTTATATCCTTGGGCAGAAGACTGAGTTTGTTTGTTTGTTTGTTTGTTTGTTTGTTTGTTTGTTTTTTAATGGCATGAGATACACAGGAGGGCATCAAAGCATGGTCAGCTAAACTCAGCCACTGTAATAAAATTCAATCCAGGGGGAAAAACTTTTCTGACTAAGGATTTTTCACCTAAAAGTTGAAATTTATTATCAAATTCCCTTGCCTAATTTTATACTTGTAGCAATGAACTATAGGAACCAAAGCTGTGCCCTGCCTCTCCACATTAGAGACTCAAATATTGTCCCCAAATTGTATTGGTTCTTAATAAATCTGCGAATGAGAAAACAACTCATATTACTAGAGGTCATCGTAGGTGTTGAATGGAGGCAAAGGGCTCTTTTGATGAACATTATGACGATTAGGGTCATCACCCAAGTCTGACTTTACAAGGTGTGGCTCTGCCCAGGTGATTTTATGCTATAGTGTTATCTTGAATTTAATTCTTACGAGGAATCAGGTTGATGCTATTGGGAAAGAGTGGAGCATTTAAGAGGCAGAGCCCAGTGGGAAGTGTTCTGATTGCTGAAGGGGGATCTCGGCCCTTCATTATTCCTCTTTTTGCATCCCGGCCATGAGATGACCACTTCACCACAATCGATAGGTCCAACTGACCGTGGACGAAAACCTCCAAACTGGTTATTAAAAATAAACCTTTCATCTTTGTAAGTTTATTTCACAGTTGGTCACAGTAACAGAAAGGTGACAAACAAGCTTCGTAAGCTAGAAAGTAACCCAAGAGAGGTCAGAGTGGGCTATCAGAAGTTCACTGGGAAACACACTGAGCCTGGAAGATGGGGTACTGCCATGGGCCAGCTGAGGACCAGCAATATGAGAAAGTAGGTTCCAAAGGGGAGCGGGTAGGCAGGAAGAAGACAACTGCAAATACCTGTACAATCTTCCTGGGTCCTTTGCTTCTCCTGCCAGGTTATAAGCCGGACCTTGGTCAGAGAGCAGCCGATTCTACAGGACATTTTCACGCACATCCTTGTCTTCTGCCTCCCTCCCACCAAAATATTTTTTTTTCAGCATATCTTCCTAACTGTATCACTGATGCTGCTGGATCTGTAGCCTTCAAAATGTAGTTTGTGTTATTCCTATGCCTCCCCTGAACGAAGCAAGAGCTTCTGGCTTTCTGGGAACATTAGGTTTACAACACTGCTTTTCTTCCACAGAAGACAAACATTGTCGAGACGTGTGAGTACCTCTAGTGGCATTGGATCCATCATCAGAGCGGGCCTATGAGGCTGTTAAGCACATATTGATTTCTGGGCCTGTGTAGTATGATGAAGCACTCTTCGCTCACAGACACTTCACCTTCTAGTGTCAGAGCAGTTATCACCTGCTTGATGCCAGCCAAGCAGTGGCGTGCAGTTGGTCAGGATGTCTGATTTACCCCTGGATGTGAAATGATTGGTCAGTAGGAAAAAGTCTCAGAAATGTGGTGTCAGAAGTTGCATAACGCCTTTCAGGATCTTAACACAAGCCACAGCAGGGACATTCATGCCATTTTCCAAAAGAATCTGCATGAGTCCCCTGTTAGTTAGCTCTCTCCTCCTGTCTGGGATTGCTCACTATTCATTTTGGTCTTCAACCCAGCTTTTATCCAAACTTTTGATCTGTTCTTACCCTACCGGTTCATTTTTTAATACCTAACTCAGCTATTCACTTTATAATCTGGACATAATTTAGTCAAAAATGCAGCTATAAGATGAGAAGATAGCTCAGTAGGTAAGTACTTGCCATGTAAGTACTATAGGAGCTGAGCTCCATCCCCAGACCCCATATAACAAACCTGAGTATGGTAGTGCAGACTTGCAATACTACAGAGGCTCCTGGGGCTCCATAAACAGGCAGCTAGACTTACTTGGTGAGTTCCAAGCTAGTTAGAAATCATATTTCAAGAATGCCTGGGAGGGGTTGAAGAGATGGCTCATCCACTATGAGCCCTTTTGGCTTTTGCAGATGACCAGGGCTCTGCTCCAAGAACCCATGTGGTAGCTAACAACTGCCTATAACTCCAGTTACAGGGGATCCTATGCCCTCTTTTAGCCTCTGGGGCACTGAAAGCATTTGGTACACTGACATAAATATTGACAAAATGTTCATCAAAAAATAAATAAATAAATAAATAAATAAATAAATAAATAAATAAATAAATAAACAAATCCTTTGTAAAATCCACTTACTTCTACAGAGTCTGGCATGATGAGTCTTGTTCCCAACCACAACAGCACCCAAGGCCACCAGATCCAGTCCAGATCCCACATCCAGTTGTCTGGCCTTCTCTAGCCTCCTGTGCTTACAATGTCTGGACTTCAGCAAGGATCCTCCCTACCTAACCCCCAACCAACACAACACTCATACACCATAACTAACTGTTCCACCCACTAAGACCACTCCAGCCCTCCAGGCTTGGACCAGGAAGCACATCCTATTCACCATCCCAGTCCTGTGTGTCCACTTGACTTCATTCAACCCAAGTCATTTCCAACTTCTAGGCCCAAACTTTCCACACATCTTTTTTTTCTCCCCCAACCTGTTTTGTCCATATCAGACTTAGAAACTAACAAAAGAAGGCCACTTACCCAAATCTCATCACAAATATACTAACAATATAAAAGATCAAGCCACTATCTTCTCTCTAAAACCTACCAGGCCTGTAGAAATGTTTGCCAATGAGAATTACCTACAGTAACTACATGGAACAGAATTTTTTTAAATCATAAACGTCATCAAATAATTCAAGAAGACTTAAAGAAAAGGATAAAATTAAGGAGAACGAGGTTAAGAAGGCTAAATACCTGAGTGATATCCAAGCGGGTTAAAAAAAACAAACATAAGGCCAATGTAAATGGCAAAGATAATCCAGGATTTGAAAGCAGAATTCAATCAGGAGATAGAAACATTGAAGAATACTCAAGCTAACATGAAAGTAGAGTTGGAAAATTCTGTAACTCAACTAGAAAACTCAAAGGAAAGACTTGCAAATAGAATGAGTCAAGGAAAAAATAAACTATAAAGATCTGAAGATAAAATAGAGGAGGACCTAAAGCAAATAAGCAAGATGTACATGAAAATTTTTTTAAACACAGAACAGAAACATATAGGAAATGTGAGACACTGAAAAAAAAAATCTCCAAATTATAGGCATAGATGAGAGAGAAGAATATCAAGTCAGTGGCATAGAAGATATATACCTTCAACAAGATTACAAAAGGAAGAATACACAACATAAATGAAGTTAAAAATTATACCCAAAAAAACCAAACCTAAAAAAAAAAAGAAAGAAAAGCCATAGGAAACAATACTTAAGACTAAGGAAAAGAATGAGCATAGCAGAGAGACCATGGAAAGAAATAAAAGCTATAATCAATAATTACTAAGACACAAAATGTCACTAAGAATACAAGCAACAAAATAAAAAATCAACAACATGTTCATAAAAAATAATACACACACATTTCAATAGTAAATTTAAATATCAATGGCCACTAATCAAAAGTCACAGTCTGGCTAGTGGATCAAGAAACAAAATCAATTTATCTGTTGTCTACAAGAAACACTTCCTAGCTTTAAAGGTAGGCACTGCCTTAGAGTAAAAGGAAGGACAAAAGTAGGACCAAGAAGCAAGTTGGTATCACTGCCCTAACATCTGGCAAAATAGACTTTAAACTAAAATTAATAAGAAGAGATAAAGATTCATTATAATCAAGAGAAAAAGCTACCTGAAACACATTGCTATACTAAACATATACAACTCTGAGTTGCCCAATTTCATTATTAAAAATTTTTTTACTGGATTTAAAGACACAGACTAACATCAATCCAATAATAGTGGGTAATTTCAAAACCCCATTTTCTCCAATTGGCAGGTCATCAGGACAAAAAAAAGTTACAGAGAAAAATCAGAAGTCGTTGACATCATAAATCAAATGGACCTACGAGATGTCTACAGAAAATTCCACCTAAACACCGATGAATACACTTTCTACTCAGCAGCACACAGGAGCTTTTCTGAAATAGATCACATCCTAGAGTACAGAACAAATCTTTATAAATTCAAAAAGGTTGAAATTGATCCTTGTATTCTACTTGATCAAAATGCAATAAAACAAAACAACAACAACAAAAAAAAAAACAGTGAACAAATCTCTGGTAAATATACAAACTCATGAAGATTAAACAACTCATTACTGAATAAATGAATGGAACAAAGAAGAAATCAATAAAGAATTTTTTTAACTTTCTGGAAAAAAATGAAAACACAATACAACAAAAATTAAGGAGCACACTGAAAGCCTGCTTTCTATGGCACCCTAGACCACCCAACCCAGATGTGGCCCACTGACTACAAGCTGGACCCTCCCACATCAATCACAAATCAAGAAAATGCACCACATGGTTGCCAATTTCTGGCTCCATGTCTTCAACCTTCTTATAATTCTCCTGCCTTCAAAGCCTGATCTTAATTTTGAATTCTTCCTCTTCCAGTACAGCTCCCAAAAACACACACATGCACACATGCACAGGCATATGCGTGCACACACACACACAAGTAATCAATCTCCCAGTCTCTAGGAAATACGGAAATATAAGTGTAAAGTTAGATCTTCACTGATTTTTCATTTCCATGGACACCCTAGTAGCTTACATGTGGCTTTATAGTGTGTTTTCTAACCTGCACCTCTCCAGTCAATACTATTGTAGCAACCTTCTGCTTTCGGTCCTTTTCCATTTCAGTGCTTCAAAATGGCTTCCAAAATAATCTTCTAAAATCTGTGTTTACAAACCACAGTTCTGATTGTGTCACTCTGTGCTACTTACAAGAATATCGGTTGAGGGATAAGCTGTCACAACAGAAGATATTCGCTTAATACAACCCAAGTACCTTGCCATGGCATTCAGATAATTTTATGACCATAGACATGTTGAAAGAGGACTTGGATGTGTCTTGCACTAGAATCCTCAAACTCAACCCCAAGGTGTCCTTTTCTGCCTTGTCTTCCTCTTAGCACATCCTTTTCTTGGACAGACTAAGCCAATCCTATCTTTGTTATTTCTGCCTCCGTGACTATTCTCAAATGCTTTCCTCTGTCTGGGGGTTCTTCCATTACAGTCTGTCAAAATGTGTTCATTTCTTTAAGTTCCAGGTCAAATGTTCCCTCTTTCATGAATGCTTCATTTATACTTGCAAATTAAATCTCATCTCTCTTCAAATTTTAATAACCTTGCTGTAACCCTTTCTTCAGGCGTGGGAACATTCTGTCCTGTTTTATAAACAGCCGGGTGTCACCTGCTGTTGTCCCCACTGCAGACTCCTGAAGTAGGGAAATCTCAGCTAATTTATTTGTGCTCCTTCTGTGCTGTCTTGTTCTAGACTTTAGGCAGCGGGTGGGGGCTACTTCTAAGCTGTTATTTTCTCCATGGTTTTAAAAGACAACATTGAGAGATGTGAAATTATAAGATTCCAACTGAAACTTCACTTTTTAACTACCAACCATGAGCATTTAGAAAAGAATATGTCTGACCTTAGATCTCTATCAAACAGGAAACCAGGTCAGATTATATTCAATAAATATTTGTAAAGCACCAAGCACATTGTAGGGACATTCTGCCAGGTTCTTTGGAAGCAGATAAAAAATCTACTCATTAAGCCAGACACAGTCTGATGAGATGAAACTAAATTTTATATAGCTGTAACAGCGTTAAGTACCATATGAGAAAAAAATCTGCTGCGGATATTTAAATAAGCTTAAAACTGGGGGTGAGGGGAATCTCTAAGGAAAAGCAGAAACATATGGACCTAAAAGCCATTCAGACTACCTCGGTCCTCCTTGACTTCTTATACATGGCATGGACTTGAGCAAAACTCTGAACTACTCTAGGTCTCAGGTTCTTCACCCATAAAAGGGGATCAATCCTTTCATTTGGCTAGTTTTCCTAAAACATAATAAGTGCTTAAAAAAATAATGTAGTGCCTTCCCTCTCCTGTTTTTCCTGGTCTGCAAAGAGACCAGGAAATTAGCCACAGCTCCAGATTCACTTTAGTTCTAACTGAAAGGATTTGAATCTTTTTACCATACTTCAAAATGAGAACCCTAGAACAAGATAAAATGAAGTCAGTGTTAATTAAAACCCACCATTCTTTGGGGCTCTCACACAGCCATGAATGTGTCCCTGAGAGGGTTCGGGATGTTTTCCTGTAGAGGATGATTTCTGTTCAGGTAGTACAATCGAGTGCAATTATTCTAACATGTCAGAGCCTCTTCTCCTCTTTTCGTGATGATAAATGGTTAAGGCCACACCTCACAGTTATAAATATGCTTCATCCTCTAATGATCTCAATAAATTTACCATCTTTCTCAAGGGGGTATTTTACTGTCAGAACACAGTTTCTTATGCCTGTTATGCTGACACTGAGCAGTAAGGATTTTAGACAAGTCCAGTAAAAGCACTAAATGGGTGTTTTATAAGGCTTTGATATAACATCACCAGGAAATCCATTTTTAATAAGAAACATATCTTCCTGCTGCCAGGTTCCAAGCTCCTCTGGACCAATTTTGTAGCACAAATATCTCCAAGCAAAGGAGTCAAGCACCCTTCAGACTGCAAACAGACATCCACACTGACCAAATTTAACTGTACACTTACCTGCCTTTACCAGTCCGTCACATCTATGAACACTACAGTTGTGAGGATACCTGTGATCCTTAGCCAAACCAGGCTCTAGGTGGCAAAGACATGCATTAGAACCCACTGCTCTCTGAAAACACACACAGAAAACCTATGTTCTATAGCTTTATCTCCTCTCAACTACCTAATTATCCCTGTCAAAAGTGCCAACTTAACCTGATGCAACAAGAATTTATGGCTCTTTTGTATGCCAGAAATTCTTCTAGGTATTTAGTACAAAAGCCCAAAAAGACAAAATATATTTTAAGTACTTACATTGGAATGCTTGAGAAATGGGAGTAGGGAAGTTATGTTGCAGGCATATGTTTTTTTAAAGGAAAATGAGACTTCATAACAAGGAGAGGTATAGCTTCAGTGAGGCAGTCAAAGAAGAAGCTCTAAGAAAGAACACAGACACCTCAGCCCATGCTGTTCAGACCCAGAAGCCAGGTCACTCACTGGAGCTCATTGCCATCCTTTATTACCTGGGCAGCTCTCTCCTGTGCCCTGCTCTGAACATAACATAACAACGTGGTCCCTGCCCTGAAGGCTAACAATTCAGGCTAGGGAGACAGCTTGTTCTGACACACTCCTAAATAAGCTTCAAATGTACAAGAGAGAAACCAGATCAAATCTAAGGAAAAGGCATCTGAAATACAGCAAATCTATAATGACTAACTGACCTAACTTATGACCTATAAAAACCATTTTTCTTCCAAAGACAACTAATATACTCATAGCCAGCTCTGTGCCAGATATACAGCTTGATGAATCAGCTCCTTCTAGACTGAGTGTGGTTTTAAATAACTTTGAAAAATAGATCTAGTTTCTGGGAGAATTTGCATGCGTTGGGTCAAGATTACAACAGCATCTTAAAGATACTTCATTAGTTCAACAAAACTATTGAATTCCTGCTACATACACAACATCATTCAGGTAAAGGGAAAATAAATAAAAAAGTTTAGGGGCATTTACTATCAAAACCAGAATTTACAAAGTTACAACCTAATATTTATCACTGATTCTGATTGCATATATTTATCCTAATTACATAATAAGATGCAATCATTCTGAAAACAAAAGGGAGAGTGGGTTTTATTTTAAGTAAGCTCTCCTGAAGCACAAAAAAAAAAAAAAGAAAAAAATCAATGTGTGAGCCAAATGCCAGCAGTCGAAAATTCATTCTAAGCTACCAATACCAAAAAAGGCCAAACATTAAAGCTTAAATCTGAGGATAAAAAGAAGTGGTAATCACTGACTGTCTGGAAAGAAACTGAAATACATGAAGCACTCTTAAGTCTCATGTGCAGAGAAAGCCTAGCTGGCTAATGAATTCCAAAGTTTGAAGTCTATTTTTTATTTGTGGCTGGTAAACAAAACAAATAAATATATTTTGATGCACATATAAATTATAGACAATGTTTAAATGTTATGTGTAATGTTTAAATCAGGGTACAAATGTCCATCTCAAATATTTATCTATTGTCATGGTGAAAGCCATCGAATTTCTTTCTTCTAGCTTTTTGGAATATGTAATACATTATCCACACCCCATCACACTGTAATACATCAGAGCTTTGTTCCCATTTAAATATGACTTTTGTGAATTTATCAGTCTTATGCTGTTGTCACTTCCTGAGTTTAAATAATTATAGTTCTTTATTAATTAGTTACAAATGAGACATTAGGATTACCTTTGACATACAGCTAAATATTTGGCTTTTCCACTACATAAGTGAAAAACTTATTGCTTTTTAATTTTTTATAACTTATTACAGATGGAAATCTACTAATCCCATTACCCTCTCTTATTCCACTCCATCTCCTACAACCAGCCTCCCATCTTCTTCCAACTAGTTCCCCTCCTCCTTTCACATCTTATTTTTTGGTACAGGTCTTCTGTGGGTATCCATACTGCTCTGTGTTTCCGACTGCATTGGCCAAGTCATATCCAGAAGACCACATTTTATAGAACTCCTCCTATCCTCCAGCTCATGCGTTGTTTCCACCCTCTTTTCCAAGACGTTCTCCAAACTCTGGAGGATGTAATACAGATGTCCTGTTTAGAACTGGGCTTTCAACAGTTATTCATACTTAGCATTTTGAGCAGTTATCAGTCTCTGTGTGAACCATTACCCATTGCAAAAAGGCGGCTCCCTGACCAAGTGTTAGTGCAAGTGTATGAATATAAATATTTAGAAGGCAACTTGGTTACAGCTCTATTTAGATTAATATACTCAGGAAAACCCATCCTAAGATGGGCAACAACTCCAGCCATAGGTTTTTGCCAAGGTGGACAGTACTACATAGATACTTCTTCCCATAAATCAGACTTCAAATCTATTCAAAAATCAGTTAGTTACCCCCAAAACAAGAATGCTGCTATTGTACTAGTGAAAAGAAAATCTTGCCTGGCATGGCAATATTGTAGTACTGAAGATCCACAGCAGGGTGAAGCTTCTGGCAATTTTTCTCCCCCAGAAAACAACATAGTTTACACCTTCCTGGCTCTAGGAATGCTATCCAGCTGGGTGGTATGAATAGAAGCTTCCGGCTTAGTTGTAGCTTGGTTAATCTATATGCAGAATCCCAAGTGAGTTGTGTCTTCAGCAATAAGGTCTTACCATAGAGTTTTGAAGAGTGATCAGGAGCACTCATGAAATCTGGAAAAGATCATCCTGAGTGAGCTATACCAGAAGCAGAAAGATGCACACGGTATATACTCACTCATACAGACATATAATATAGGATAAACCTACTAAAATCTGTACACCTAAAGAAACTAATCAAGAGGGAGGTCTCTGCTAAAATGCTCAATTCCTATCCAGAAAGGCAAAGAGGCTGGACATCAGAAGAAGGAGAAAAGAGGAAACAAGTCAGGAGCCTAACACAGAGGACCTCTGAAAAGCTCTGCCCTGCAGACTATCAATGTAGATGTTGAGACTTATGGACAACCTTTGGGCAGAGTGCAGGGAATCTTAGGAAAGAAGTGGGAAACAGTAAGATCTGGAGAGGACAGGAACTCCACAAGGAAAGCAACAGAACCAAAAAATCTGAGCACAGAGGTCTTTTCTGAGACTGATACTCCAACCAAGGACCATGCATGGAGATAACCTAAGACCCGTGCCCATGGCAGTTCAGCATCCAAGTGGGTTCCATTGTAATAGGAACAGGGACTGTCTCTGAAATGAACTGATTGGCTTGCTCTTTAATTACTTCCCCCTAAGGGGGAAGCAGCATTACCAGGCCACAGAAGAAGACAATGTAGCCACTCCTGATGAGACCTAATTGACTGGGATCAGAGGGAAGGAAAAGAAGACTTCCCCTATCAGTGGACTTGGGGAGGGGCATGCATGCAGAGGGTGGAGGAAGGGAGGGATTGGGATGGGAGGAGGGAGAGAACCACAGGGGGGATACAAAATGAATAAAGTGTAAATAATAAAGAAAAAAATATATATATATATATATATATATATATATATATATATATATATATAAAGAAAAAATAATCCACACCAGGCAATGGAATTTTTTGTTTAGATGGCTTCTGAGAGCATCACTGACAATTCACATAGGGTACCTCCATTTGAAATTTAATTAATTATGTATTTTAGTTACCTTATAATTTAGTGGGTTTCCAGCTGGCATTTCTCTAAATCCTGTTTTAGTTGACCCCTCCCTATTCCTAGGTTCACCCATTCCTCTCATCCCTCTTTAAACCTTTCCAATTCTATCCCCCCACATTCTACTTTCATATCACGTGGAAAATGCTAACATTTTTTAATCCCCAACATATGTCTTCTGTTTATACAGCGTGAACCCCTCAGCTGTGAAAGCAGGCATGATAAAAACTAAAGATCCTCAAGTGCCAATGTGCTGACAGTAATCTGCTGCATTATCACCTTCAGGGGACTGGAGATTTCTTTAAGCTTAGAGTGTAGGTCTGATGAGCACTCAGCCTAGCTGATTCAGGGATGCCTGTCAATAACGATCCAAGTCTCTCTTTTCCTTAAGGAAGGAGGCATGGTGTGACTCCGGCTGTGTCTCCCAAACATTTCTCCGAGCACTTGGGCAGGGTGATGTCAACCAACCAATCCCAGGAAAGGCTGAGAGACCAGCCTGGATGTCTACAACTCACTGACATTTGTGATAACTAATCTTGCTCATCAACCTGATTAGGTCTGCACCCAACTAAAAACTAAAAAGGTATAATGAGTATACCTGTGGAGAAGTTTCCTAACTTGATCATTTAAAGTGGGAAGACCCGCTCTAAATCTGGACTATCTGAAATCAGAAAACCAACCCTAAATCTGGGCCACACGTTCTGGCAGCAGCCAGAAGTACATGAAAGTACTTGAAAGAAAAGTACATGAAAGAAGGAAGCTGTTGCTTTTTGCGTGCTTGAATTCATTCTCATTGCCAAGTTCATCTATGCTGCTGTTTAGGCATTCCTTCACTGGTATTAGAATTTGGGATGCCAACATTAGACAAACAAGCAACTGAGCCATCCAGCCTCTTTGACCAAAAAACTACCAAATTCTGGGGCTTTTTATCAGGAGATAGCCACTGTTGGACTAGTCAGACAACATCCTATAAGCCACTCTAATAAGTCCGTTTTAAAACATATAAATTCATTCATTCTAACAGTTCTACTAGTATACAGAGCCCTGACAAACAAACCATCTCTCCAGCACCTCAGGCAAGTTTCTGAACAGCTGTTTCCATCTCATAGAGCTCTTCTATATAGAGACATCCATTTCTGATCTTTCCTGTAAGTTCATGGCAAACTCCTCTGGTTGTCCTGATTTTCTTGACCAGAAGGCATCATATTGCTATCTTAAAATACAGAGATGTTTTCCAGTTTGCATCACTTACCTGCAAATTTCATGATTTCCTTGGTTTTTTTTTTGTTTTGTTTTGTTTTGTTTTTGTTTTTGTTTTTTTGCTGAGTAATATTCCATTGTATAGATGTACCACAATTTCTGTATCCATTCCTCAGTTGAGGCACATCTGGGTTGTTTCCAGCTTCTGGCTATTACAAATAAAGCTGCTACAAACATAGTTGAGCAAATATCTTTATTGTGTACTTGAGCCTCCTTTGGATATATGCCTAGGAGTGGTATAGCTGGATCTTGAGGAAACACTATTCCTAGTTGTCTGAGGAAGCGCCAAATTGCTTTCCAGAGTGGTTGTACAAGTTTACATTCCCACCAGCAATGGAGGAGGGCTCCCCTTTCTTCACAACCTCTCCAGCATGTGTTGTCACTTGAGTTTTCAACCTTAGCCATTCTGATGGGTGTAAGGGTCGTTTTGATTTGCATTTCCTTGATGACCAAGGACATTGAGCATTTCTTTAAGTGTTTCTATGCCATTCGATATTCCTCTACAGAGAGTTCTCTGTTTAGCTCTGTTCCCCATTTTTTAATTGGATTACTTGATTTGTTACTGTTTAACTTCTTAAGTTCTTTATATATTCTAGATATTAGCCTTCTGTCAGATATAGGGTTGGTGAAGAACCTTTCCCAATCTGTAAGCAGTCGTTTTGTTCTGACAACAGTATCCTTTGCTTTACAGAAGCTTTTCAGTTTCATGAGGGCCCATTTATTTTTTTATTCTTTATTAATTACACTTTATTCACTTTGTATCCCCCCTGTGGTTCCCTCCCACCTCCCATCCCAATCCCTCCCTTCCTCCACCCTCTGCATGCATGCCCCTCCCCAAGTCCACTGATAGGGGAGGTCTTCTTTTCCTTCCTTCTGATCCTAGTCAATTAGGTTTCATCAGGAGTGGCTGCGTTGTCTTCTTCTGTGGTCTGGTGATGCTTCTTCCCCATCAGGGGGAGGTAATTAAAAAGCAGTCCAATCAGTTCATTTTAGAGACAGTCCCTGTTCCTATTACAATGGAACCCACTTGGATACTGAACTGCCATGGGCTACATCTGTGGAGGGGTCTTAGGTTATCTCTTTGTGGAGTTCCTGTCCTCTCCAGATCTTACTGTTTCCCACTTCTTTAATAAGAATCTTATGAAAGAGGTCCCATTTATTGATTGTTGATCTTAGACCCTGTGCTGTTGGTGTTCTGTTCAGGAAGTTGTCTCCTATGCCAATGAGTTCAAGGGTATTCCCCACTTTTTCTTCTAAGCAGTTTAGTGTATCGAATTTTATGTTGAGGTCTTTGATCCACTTGGACTTTAGTTTTGTGCAGGGTGATAAGTATGAATCTATTTGTATTTTTCTACATGTAGACATCCAGTTAGACCAGCACCATTTGTTGAAGATGCTATCTTTTTTCCATTGTATAATTTTGTCATCTTTGTCAAAGATCAGGTGTCCATAAGTGTGTGGGTTTATTTCTTGATCTTCTATTCTGTTCCATTGATCCACTAGTCAGTTTCTTTGCCAGTACCATGCAGTTTTTAGTATTGTTGCTCTATAGTACAGCTTGAGATCAGGGATGGAGAGTCTTCCAGAAGATCTTTTATTGTAGAGGATTGTTTTGGCAATTTTGGGTTTCTTGTTATTCCATGTGAAGTTGAGAATTTTTCTTTCAAGGTCTGTAAAGAATTGTGTTGGTATTTTGATGGGAAATGCATTGAATCTGTAGAATGCTTTTGGTAAAATGACCATTTTTACTATGTTAATCCTGTCAAGCCATGAGCATAGGAGCTCTTTCCATTTTCTGATATCTTCTTCTAATTCTTTCTTCAGAAACTGGAAATTTTTTTCATACAAGTCTTTGACTTGCTTGGTTAGGTTCACACCAAGGTATTTTATGTTATTAGTGGCTATTGTGAAGGATGTTGTTTCCCTAATTTCTTTCTCAGCCCTTTTGTCTTTTGTATACAAGAGGGCTACTGATTTTTTTGAGTTAATTTTGTATCTGGCCACTTTGCTGAAGGTGTTTATCAGCTGTAGGAGTTCCCTGGTAGAATTTTTGGGGTCACTCAGGGATATTATCATATCATCTGTAAATAGTGATACTTTGACCTCTTCCTTTCCGATTTGTATCCCCTTGATCTCCGTTAGTTGTCTTATTGCTCTGGCTAGAACTTTAAGAACTATGTTGAAGAGGTATAGAGAGAGTGGGCAGCCTTGCCTTGTCCCTGATTTCAGTGGGATTGATTTAAGTTTCTCTCTTTAGTTTGATGTTGGGTATAGGCTTGCTGTATATTGTCTTTACTATGTTCAGGTATATGCCTTGTATCTCTGATCTCTCCAAGACTTTAAACATGAATGGATGTTGAATTTTGTCAAATGCTTTTTCAGCATTTAAGGAGATGATCTTGTGGTTTTTATGGTGGATCACATTGATAGATTTCCACATATTGAACCACCCCTGCATACCTGGAATGAAGCCTACTTGGTCATAGTGAATGATACCTTTGATGTGTTCTTGGATTCAGTTAAAAGATCATCCGGAGTGAGCTATCCCAGGAGCAGAAATGCACCCACGGTATATACTCACTCATAATGACATATAATATAGTATAAACCTACTACAATCTGTACACTTAAAGAAACTAATCAAAAGGGAGGACTCTGCTAAATGCTCAATCCCCATCCTGAAAGGCAAAGAGGATGGACATCAGAAGAAGGAGAAAACAGGGAACAAGTCAGGAGCCTGTTACAGAGGGCCTCTGAAATGCTCTGCCTTGCAGATTATCAAAGCAGATGCTGAGACTTATGGCCAACCTTTGGCAGAGTGCTGGGAATCTTATGAAAGAAGTGGGAAATAGTAAAATCTGGAGAGGACTGGAAGTCCACAAGGAGAGCAACAGAACCAAAAAATCTGAGCACAGGGGTCTTTCCTGGGACTGATACCAAGTACCACACATGGAGATAACCTAGAACCCCTGCACAGATGTAGTAGCCCATGGCAGTTCAGTGTCCAAGTGGGTTCCATTGTAATGGAAACAGGGACTGTCTCTGACAAGAACTGGTTGGCCTGCTCCTCAGGCGGAGCAGCCTTATCAGGCCACAGAGGAAAAGAGTGTAGCTACTCCTGATGAGTCCTGATAGACTAAGATCAGAAGGAAGGAGAGGAGGACCTCCCCTATCAGTGGACTTGAGGAGGGGCATGGTGGAGAAGGGAGGAGGTAGTGATTGGATGGAGGAGGGAACTACAGAGGGGATACAAAGTGAATAAACTCTAATTAATAAAAAAAAATTAAAAACAGTAAAAAAATCTCTAAGCCAAAAAAAACAGAGATGGTGGCAGATTAAAAAAGAAAACCTCTGCCTGCATTCTCCTCACGTTCCAGAATCCTCCCCTGGCAACACATTCTTCAGGAAACCCAGTCTTTCCCCATCACTATCTGTGCCAGCCTCCTCACTCTGCCTGATCAATTGCAGTCTTCTGTTTTCCTTCCAATTTTTTAAAAGTAGATTTTTTCAGACTTGCTATGATGAAGAACAGGTCCAAAGCAAACCAAAGGATGCTTCATTCTCTTACACAGCTATCAGTACTCTTTGTGTACTTAATGATGCCAGGAGCCTCAGTCCCACCCATGGAAGGACACTGTAATTCATAATGTTTAGCCATTCAGTGCGTGGTTGTAATATTGCCCAGAGTGTTACAGAACAAGAGAAGTGACCCACTGCTTGAGAACTTGGGATAAAGACACATAATGGTAAGGAGCCATCTGCAATGTTTATTACATACATATACTGAATTGTGTGAGCAAGAAATTGAACCAACAAGGTCTGACTAGGTCTGCCTTCTGGATTCCTAGCTTTAATATTGTCCTAATAATGCTTAATCATATCAATCACTTTTCAGGCTGAGGCTAGATTACAAGAAAATTATGGCATGGTACTAGGGTTACCCCATCATCACTGAAAACTATCCAAAGGTGCACTCAAATCTACAAGTTGCTTTAACAAGGAATCATTAGGGAGAATTATTTTCCAGCTTGGAGAGCCTGAAATGATTCTATGGAGGTCATCTTTTGAGTCCTGCTCCCCTTGAGCAATCCAAAGTGATAATATCAATTCCTCCCAGGAGACAGCAGTATAATCCACAGTGTATTTTTTGTACCCAGAAAACCTGGAGTCAGTTGCAGCTCAGCCCAATCCAAACTTTGAAACACCCAACCACAGAAAGAATCACCTACAGGACTTCCTGTGCCTTTGTTTTCTCGTCTTGAAAACAGAAGTGACAATAATGGCTCCCAAACTGTTATAAGAACTGTAAATATGGCCAAATATAAGTCACTTAAATCAGTACTTAACACTTTGCAAATGTTCAAGTTTTGTTGCACCGTGAACGTTATGATAGAAAGTGATTTGAAGAATATTTCCACATCGTAGGCATCTCCCACTTCACAAACATACAATATTTAACCTTTTCAGGATGTTTATGAAAATATTAAGTATAGGAACTAGTAGTTTTCAGTAAGCTATTAGTAATAGTATATTTTATAGACAGTACACACATATATAGACATGCACTGTCTTTTACTTCTCCTGCCTAAATGGGAGTGTACAGAATACTTGCTAACACACCAGCAATAGCTGTTCATTTATGATAGTTGCAAACTAGTCAATAATAACAGACAGGGACTCAGTCTAGATGTCCATCAGCAGTTACATGGAAGAATAAAATGAAGTATATATGCACAATGGAGTGTTATTCAATAGGAAAGAATGAACTTGTTAATTTGAAAGAGAATGGGTGGAACTGGACACCTCGTGTTGAGTGAAATGAGCCACACAGAAAGGTGTATCTCCGTGTTTTCTCTCTGTGCTTAATCTAGATCTTTTAAACATGCATATGTATATATTTATATTTATGCATATATACATGAACATATAAGGGAGATAATTTGTGAGAGAAAGGTACTTAGTCTGCTTTTTATTGCTGCACTAAAATACTGACCAAAAGCAACTTGGTTATATATCCGAAGTCACACAGTGCATTGAAGGAAACTAGAGAAGGAAGTGTTGAAGAAACCGTAGAGGAGTGCTGCTTACTGGTGACTCCCCATGGCTTGCTCAGCCTGCTTTCTTTTTTTTTTTAATTAACCTAGAACACAATGCTGCGCAATAGTTACTCCCTCTTAATTCTCCAAGCCCTCATAGTTTCCTAACATTTAGATTTCCCAGATTATACTTGCTTTTAGTGAAATATTAGGTCCAGTCCATCTTTCCTGCTCCAAAAGCTCTCCTCTAGCTCTGCTCTCCTAGCTCTCCTCTCTCCCCTTCTCCTCCCACTCATTTCCTGCCCTCTGGCTCCTCCCCTCTGTTCTATCCTCTGGCTCCTCCCTTTGCACAGCATTGTGGCCTGTTTACACACAGTTGAGACAGGATGCTCAGAGTAAGTATCACAATGCAATATCCAGATTGAAACCAGAGAGTGAGGGGGAGAAATAAGCATTTGAATGAACAAGGGTAAGGTGTATACATTTCAAAAGAACATTATACCAACACAAGGGGTATTTTTTTTTTGGTCCATTTGCCTCTTCTGTTGGGGATCTCTTCCTTCTTAATATCACTCAAGTACTTCCTGGGGACTGCTGTCATAAGAACAAAAATAAGAAAGCATACTTTTCTATCACTACTTAATTTGTGCAGTTGAATATCAAGCCAGTTAAGAAAAAAAGAAATATAATATCTGCAAAGGGTGAGTTTAGAGGAAAGAGTAAGACACCAGCACACTGAATTGGAGTGTATGTTCTACAAACCAGGAGAGCTCTGAGCTACCCAAATACAGCCAGCATCATTCTTTACCAGCTCCCATCAAACATTTCCCCAGATATCACCCTCAGCCCACTCTTTGACTATCAAGCTGTTTTATGGGTGAGTGATGATGAACATTGTCACCTTCCAGGACAATACCCTGTCAGTCAGAAAGATGATATTTAAGTTGGGATTGAGTGGGAGTCTTCTCCAGATCCATTGTATGCAAACTCTACCACATTCTGAATCCTGGTCCTTCTTCAGTGGGATTATATAGCCAAGAGGGTATAGAACATGCAATCTCAACAACAGAGAAATCAAGAGTTATAATGGCAGCCTGCCTTCTTATACAACTCTAAACTACTTACCCAGGAATGGAACCATTCACAGTGGACTAGGCTCTCACACCTCAATCATTAAGCCAAAAAAAAAAAAAAATGCTCCCACAATCGTACAAAAAGATCATCATAAAAGCCACCACACACTAGCTCTATGTGGCCCTGCTTTCCTGGAACTCAATATGCAGATCAGGGTGGCCCCAAACTTAACTGGGTATTTTTAAAAAACATTTTCCTTTCAACCCAACTAATTTTTCCTACCAGATTTTTCTTCCATTTATTGTAAGAGTAAGTAAGTTTTGCAGTGATGCGATCATGGTACAAATACAACCATTTTAATGCTAGAAACACACTTGCAATGAAAAATGAACTACAAAACCCACGGAGTGGGGAGAACGCTAGCTAAAATAGCTTCTGGGTTTGGAGGCAATGAAAATAACCAACAGTATATCAACTGCTGATCTATGAAGCAGTTGGTCCATGCAGGAAGCCAGAGAACCTAGAAGGTGGCACACCACAGTACCCAAAAGCAGCCGGCCCACCTTGGCCTGAGAGCTGAGTCCAGGTTCTAAAGTTAGAACTGTTGACTTCCATATCATAAGCTCACCTTTTTAGCTGAAGCAATAAGCCAGCTACGCCAATGTGCACTAAGTTCATTTCTACCGTGCTGTTTCACCAGGCAAGCTCCTCAACCCACCCCCGCCACACACACTAGAAAGCAATGTAGAGCAGAATAAACTTCATCTTATCTTCTGGTCTCTGAGCATCTATATCTAAGAGTGAGAAGTGGATGGAATGGGCTAGAAAGATGGCTCAGAAGTTAAACATTTACTGTTCTTGCAGAAGACCAGGGTTCAGTTCATAGCACTTCCATCAGTTGACTTAGAATCATCTGTAACTCCACTTCCAGATGTAATGCCTTCTGGCCTCCATACACATCTATATACACTAAGCACACAAAAAACTCACATAGGCCCACAGACATAAATAAAAACAAATTTCAATTTTTGGAAAGGAAAAAAAAGAAAGATGAATGGGATATTAAAACTGGTAATTCAACTTTGCTGGCCTGATTAATTAAAAAGTAGTTAACTACATGAGAAAATTCATAAACTTTTGAAATTAGAATCTGATACAAATTTTAAAACAATTTTAAAAGCTGTTAGTCAATACACTTCCAATTTACTAAGTAAAAATTTTACTTTTATTTTTGAACATGGAAACCATAATCTATCTTTTATAATTGCAGAGCCAATCGAAGGAATACCTTGTGCTGAATAGATTATTGAGAAACAAATGCTAGTGTAATTATGGTTATGTATATATAATCAGATAGCTATAAATACCTGTTTGTGATGTGAACTGGTTACTTTTTATTGTTAGGACAAAAAATCAAGTTAAAGAAGGTTCAGGCCCTGCCTGCCCACCAGCCGGCAGCACCACTTTGATGAACAAATATGTAATGGAGAGGTGGGAAAGAGAAAAAACTGAGCAGTGTGGTTTTATTTGTTTTTTGTTTGCTTGCTTGTTTATAATTTTTATTTATTTATTATTTATTACAATTTATTCACTTTGTATCCCGGCTGTGTCCCCCTCCTTCATCTCCTCCCAGTCCCACCCTCCCTCTGCCTTCTCCCCCTTATCCTCTTCCCCTACTATCTGACCCTAGCCTATCAGGTCTCATCAGGACTAGCTGCAGAAGACACTGGAACCATGATTGCAGTGACAGGTGAGAGAGAAAGAGGGCTGATGTCAACATGATGTCATTGCCAGAAGCGTGGGCAAGAAGGTGTGCCATAGCCTGGAGCTTGTGAGGAGGCAGACTCAACCCCCAAGCATGCCTCAGGATCCCAGTGGCAAAGGCTCACTTTCTGGATTGGCCCTCCTTAAAAGACCACAGTTGTCCCTGATGCCATCAGAGGCCATGTTGGTGTCTGTAGTCCATGCTGCTGCCCCAGGCCATGATGAACCCCGAGACCCATGTGGACATATGCAGCCTGTGCCACTGATGACTTGGTGATATCCTAGAGCTTTGTTGCCTGTGGGGGTAGGGAGTGACATGTTGATGTCAGTGGCCTGTGTAGCCACCTGAGGCCAAGTTGAGACCTGTGGTCTATGCAGCCACTGAGGGCCATGAGTGGGTTGGTGACACTAACATGGCCAGGGGCAGTGTTGATGTGTGTGGCCTGTGTTACCAACGAAGCCCATTTGGATGTCCGTGGTCTGGGCATGCTGTTGCCTGTGGGCAGGAAGGGCTTGTCTCACCCCTCTGCTGCTGCAGTACAGCTGTCCTCAATTGGTGGCTTCTGGCTGGGGTACAGATGGAAAAAGACTCACCTTCCCTTGGGGGGCTGATAACTAGGAATGTGACCATGATCTAGTGAGCATATAGACAACAGAAATAGACTTGGAGGGTTTTTTCCTTATTTTTCCCTTTCTTCTTCATTTTGAGGGGGGTTCACAAGAGAAAGCGCACACGTGAGAGGACTGGAAAGTCAGCATGATTATGGTACAAGATGTGAGATGCCTAAATAATCAATGAAACGAATTAAATCAAAAATAAATAAAACAAAAAGAAGGCCGTTTGGGCTCACAGTTTGAAGCAAAAAGTACATCATGGCAGGAAAGGCGTGAAAACAGTAGCATGACATGACTGCCTGTATTTGTGTCCACAGCCAAGAAGCAGAGGAAAAATCAGCAACACTCATCATTCTCCTTTGTGTGGGGCCCTCTGTCGACGGGGACCTCTGTCCCAGGTACCTCACTGCTCCCATTCGGTAAGCCTTTCCAGAGACACCCTTACAGACACAGTCAGAGCTGTGTCTCCTACATCGTGCCGAGTTCGAGTAAGCTTGCTCTGGAGTTCAACCACCACACATATGCCTTATACCTGTGTGTGTGATTATATTCTTCAGAGTGCATTTGAATATGGTGCAGGTGTTTAGGTCTGACAGAACTCAAAAGAGAGCGTTGAGAACCATCTCCTTCCTCTCCCCGACCCGTGTGTTCGTTAATAAAAAGTCAAATGACAAACTCTAAAAGATAAAATATTTTAACATTTATTTGAATAGTCTCAACATATACACATTGTCAAATCATAAAGGAATCATATCAGATTTTATCAACTTTGCAAATTGGACTTGGTCACATAGTAATTTTCATAATTTTTTATGATTCTACAAATCTTAATTTCCCAATAAATGCTTAAAAGGTAGCTGCATTTTACCTCTAGGAATAATCAAAGACACATTTTTTAGAAAAGCATGGAACATATAGACTGATAAGGTCTCTTTTAAGTGTCTCTGGCAGTTTCCACTGAATCAGATTTTATCAATGAAAAGCACATTATTCAAATTTCTTATTTTGCAAGTTGAAAAAAAAGAGAACAAGCTCAACATATCCACAATATAACAGTAAAATTGTATTCTGAATAAAGGACAGTAAGATTCAACTTTATAAAAAGGAAGGTTTTATGTGTTCTGGTAACTTTTTTTTCTTTTTTATTAATTTATTCATTTTATATCATAATCCTTCCCTCGCATCCTCCTGGTCCTACCCTCTCCCCATTTCCCCCATCCCTGTCCCCTAGTCCTCCAAAAAGGAGTTCCCTCCTCCCATACCAACTGACCCCAGACTATCAAGTCTCTTTAGGACTGCATGCATCCTCTTTCTCTGTGGTCTGGGAAGGCCACCATGCTCAGGGGAAGTGATCAAAGAGCAGGCAACAGAGTTCATGTCAGAGACAGCCCCTGGCCCCCTTACTAGGTGACCCACATGAAGACTAAGCTGCCTTTTGGCTACATCTGAGCAGTAGGGCTGGGTCCTCTCCATGCATGGTCCTTGGTAGATGCATCAGTTTCTGCAGTCCCCTGGGTCCAGATTTGTTGGCTCTGTTGTTCTTCTTGTGGAGCTCCTGCCCTCTTAGGGTCCTTCTGCCTACCCTCTCCCCACCCCCAACACACGCTCTTTCAGAAGACTCCCTGCACTCTGCACAAAGTTTGGCTGATAGTCTCAGCATCTGCTTCGATCCCATCCTGGGTGGTTTTTCAGAGGACATCTGTGGGAGGCTCCAGTGTTGTTTCCTCACTTCAACCACATCAGGCCAGTCTCTATTCCATTTGCCCTTCTGAATGAGACTTAGGCATCCTCCCTAGGGTCCTCCTTGTTACTTAGCCTCCTTAGGTCTATGGATTATAATATGGTTATCCTGTATTGTATGGCTAATATCCACTAGTGAGTACATACCATGCATGTCTTTCTGGGTCTGGGTTATCTCTCTCAAGATTATCTTTTCCCGACTCATCCATATGCCTGCAAACTTAGTGATGTCCTTGTTTTTAATAGCTTAATAGTATTATGTAGGCGTTTCTTGGTATGATTCTACCACTTAAAAGAAGGTTCTATTTCTCATAGCAAAATGAAACCCTACTGGGACCAAGAAATTGTCCAAATTCTTCCTCATACAGAAAAGCATGTGTGTGTGTGCTACAAGGATGTACCATGCAGTTTAAAATTCATGATGAAATATGAAGCTAATTACAGAATCAATAAGATCTGGCAAATGATTCATGCAAAGATAAGAAACAGGTGTTGACATCCTAAAGAATAAGCTTGAAAAAGAAATATTATAATCAAAAACTAGAATCTATGAAGGAGAGAAAATGGGAGGAGAAAATAGTATTCTGAAAGTTTATGACAAACACATTTCCCAGATATTTTTTACATGAAACTGGATGGACATGTTCAGATGTTCACAGAGGGAAAAAGAAAAAAGAAAAGAAAAATTCCAAAATCAGCACAACGAACAAGATTTGGTACAACACATATTAGCATTTATGAGGAAGAGAGCAGATAACTGATCATGTAAAAGAATGTCAAGACAAGCTTATCTTCCAAGTTATTGACTCTTTTTAGCTGAATCCATTCAGAATCAGGTGACGGTTAATATAAAATTACTTAACATAAAATTAATTAGAAATCATACATTGTACCTTTTTCATAAGTACATATGTAATGTTTATAATTACATCTTTAGTAAATATAAGATTCAAAATCAAATCTTAATATATATGAACTTGTTTAACCTGGTAGAGTTCTCAAATAAAATTTTAAGAAAAAAATAGTAACAAACCACCCGCAAGAAATGAGGTTAAGGAAAATGAAAAGGCAACAGTGCCACCTGCTGTCTATTTCTGTAATTTCTTTACACCTCATGTCTCTAGTTTTTTGGAGTTTTTTTTGTTTTTTTCAAGTCTAATTATCCTTGAGCTATCCATGGTATGAGAACTGTTTTGCTGGCCAGACACACTGTACTCCATTGCTTTGCTCTAAGAGAATAAGCTGGATAAAACTATCATTAATATATGACAAGTGTCGCAGACCTTTATGTACATCTTTAAATAATCTGACCAGAGATTCCACCAAAATTGAGACTACATACAAAATGCTACTTGTAAGCTATTATCACATTTACTGTCTTGATGCTTCAATTTTTTATACCTGTATCCTTTCTTTGTTAGTTAGCATGTTTTTGTTGTTTTATTTTGTTTTGCTTGTTTGCATTACTAAAAATTGAAGCCAGAGCTCTTTGTATATACAAGATCTCTTCCACTCAACTACAACCCTAGACCCAAATATTAAAGTTTCTGTGTGTGTGTGTGTGTGTGTGTGTGTGTGTGTGTGTGTGTCTATGTCTATGTCTCTATCTCACTCTCTCTTTATCTCTCTCTCACACACACACAAAACATACAGAGAAATTATTTAAATTTTAGCTTATGAAAATGTGTAAAGAATAAGGCTGCCATATCATAATAGCATTTAGAATTCTCCATGGGAAAAGAAAGGAAATGTACGACACTGAGACCAAAATCCTTTAGCTTGCTTCCAATACCACAATCAGCAACCTTACAAATAAGGACAGGCAGAAGCCACCACTTCGCTTCCCCGTCTTTTCCTGCATTCCATCTCCTGATGTCGGCAGCACTACAAGCTTGAGTCAAAATCTTGGTCAATAAAGCAGTCACATAAATCTCTTAGTGGTTTTTTAATGCTAATGTTCATATGAGAAGAAGAAGACATTGGACAGACCATTAATGCTCAATAGCTTCTTGGAAGGAAAAGGTCACCTTTCTTTGTGATGGACAATAGATGAGTTTTTAGCTGTGAAAGAAAGGAGAAAGGTCTTAACACTTGGACACTGACTCCCTAAGAAAAAAAAAGGCAGATAGAGTAATGGGGAAAGACGAGTCACAGGGGTAGAAAGGCACTAAATACTCATCAAAGGCCAGAGAGAAGAAAGATAACTCAGCAAAGAGAGATGGAAATCACCACAGAAAGACAGGATCTTCTTTGCAATATTGCTCAGTTAATAAAGTGCCTGGCCCATGCAATGACCTTTACAAAGATATTAAGAACACCACGGGGGAAACAATGAAATCTGTAGAACCAAGATGTCCATCTCACAACCAACAAAGCAAGTCTAGAAAAGTCACAGGAAAGATTATGTTTCCCTAGTACATGTGTTGCCGTTGGGGAGAAGAACATGTTTTCCTTATGTTGTTGGAGAAAGAAGGCATGTGCTCAGTCTCTTAAGGCATGACAAATGACCCCCTTCCCATACTGATAGCACTAGCCACAAAACTGAACCAAGGAAAGCTGATCTCAAAGCTCCATAGGAGAGAAAACAATGTATATAGAAAGGTTACTGGTTTGATAAAAGGAAATCCATTTTTTCAATGACAGTATAAAAAATCCTCTATTGGCAAGAAGCAATTTTCATTCTTGAGGAAAGTGAAATTCAAGAGCTCATATGGGAGAAAGAGATCATTTGCTCTGTTTATTCTTGCCTGAGCAGACACATTCTAAATTGATCATCAGTGAAGAATGGGATAACATTCAGGAGCAAATGTGCCTATGCTCTTGAGCCTGCCATTTGAAGAAATTTATAAAGAAACTTTATTTAAAAACAAACCTCTCCAGCTTCCTTTGAGGGTAAAATGGTACAGCTATTTTAGGTCATGATGAAAGTAACGAGCCAATGAAGGTATGTTTTCAATGAGATTATTATTTGATCACTTGACCTCTAAAGCCACCATTGTCAACAGATGAAAACTGGCCCTAGAGAGAGCACTGTATACAAAAATATGATTAAGCTGTAAGTTCTGAGCCAGAGTCCTCAGCCTAATACATAAATGGAGTGTGAACATGTGAAAAAAAAAAGTCTTTTTTCCTGAATTTTTTGGTCATCTATAGGTGGTTTAAGATTTAAGAACTTTGTTTGTTTCACTGTGTCTCTAATTCATTGTTACTTTTCTAAACCAGTGTAATTCCCAACTGCATTCTAAGTTCTGATTCTCATATCTACAGAAAACTGTAGCCCTCATTACTCACCAAAGACGTTTCCTTTTGCAGCAGAGACCATCACAGAAATTCACAACCGGTGAAAATGCAGAGAACTCTGTGGTACACATCCCCAACTGATACATCTATAATTTAATCCCCATACATCACAGAAGAGGGGGCAGAAAGATTGTAAGAGCCAGAGGAAAAGAATGTCTGCTACCAGATAGTGTCTTCTATATATGACAGAAAACTGCACCTACAAAGTCTCAACAATATGGCCACCTAAACAAGCTTTTTAGGTGGGCTGACCAATTCAGCTTCTACTCAGACTCAGATCCAGGGCTTTGAGTTGGCCCGCTGAAACATCTACCCCATGTCTGAATTACTGGGGCACCTAAAAGGCTGGTCCTGCAGATCCAAGGCTAGGGGATCTCCATGATATAGGGCAGCAGTGAGATATTCTAGAAGAGTCCCAGTGAGAATCTAGTATTGATGGTGGGGCAGAGGCCAGAGGCTTCAAACCACCTGACTCCTTGCAATGAATATTTGAGAGTAAGGATGTCTGGACAAGAGGTTATACTATGTAACACACTGTGGCTCACTACAATTTCCACACAGATATTTTGTTTCTTTTTTTTTTTTTTTTCTTTTGGAGTGAAGCTTCAAGGGCATATGGAGAAGAGGGGGGGTGGGTGGGACTGGGAGCAGATGATGCAGGGAGCTGCAGTGGGGATAAAAGGTGAATAAATTGTAATAAATAAATAAATAAATAAATAAATAAATAAATAAATAAACATTTTAAAAAGAAAATATAAAACTGTGATATCATTTATTCACAAAAGGGGGGCTGAAATATAAAAATAATTTTTCAAAGTGAATTATGATAAATGATTTTAGAAATTTAACAGTAAAATAAATCAAAACATGAGCAAAGGCAGTATTCTGTTAAGTAGTAAGAGTTTATCATTTTAAGTTCTTTCTTTGCATACTTAATGCGTCTGTGTATCTGCAAATTGCAGCTGTAAGAATAATTGTGAAGCACTCCACTCAGGAACACCAGTTGTCTTCATTACGCATTCTTTCTGGGCATACAGCTGTAAGCCTTCCATTCATTGCAGTACTCGCTCCTGAGTGAGACAGGCTTAGTCCTTCCTCCCAACAGTATGTGTGCCAAGACTTAATAGGTCTGGACAGACATCTGGTAAGGGCTCTGAAAGCCACCTGGTCTGTGAAAAGGCTTTTTGGATTTCACGGTGTGTTCCTTTCTCTTAGTTGCATCTGTGACAGGCAAGTATCTTCTGGAATAAGAATGTAAGTGTTTATTGCAAGACAAGTCTACCCCACAATCCTGACAGGAAAAAAAAAAGACACAAAGGCAAGCTACTAGCATTCTAGACCTAACACTAGAGAGTCGACTAGCTAGTACAATGATCTGCTGCCAGAATCACTGGCTGCACATTTACATCCCCCAGCCAGGTTAATCTTTTCCTTATCTTAAAATCCTGAGTGCGTAAGAACACGCCTAATCTCTAAGTCCATTTTTAGGCAAAGGAGCTATTTATGATTTATGAGCCATCTACCACCTCCAACACTTTAGACAGGATTTTTGCTTGCAAACGATAGAACTGAGTTGAGCATGTTTGAGCAGAAAATAGTTTACTGAAGGATGTTAGCTGGGCTGTGTAATCCCTGAAGGCCAGAGAACAAGATTGAGGATGAACGGACAGGATCAATGAGTCAAAATCATAGAGTAAGAAAAACGGCATAGAAACTATGAGTCTGCCCTAAGAAATACCACTGGCAACCCTACTAGTCAGTTCATACACTTGACCAAATCTAAAGAAACTTCAATCACTGGCTTCAACACTATTTTATTTTACTTTTAAGCTATATTAAGCACTTTTATGTCACATGCCTCCACTTGATCTATTTCATGACTACATAAAAATTGAACGAAAATATAAAAAATTCTCACTTTACTCTTCTGCTGTCACTCCCCATGTCCCCTATTTGGAGTAGTTGGTACAAATGGTTGTATAAGTTTACAAAATATAGGTACAAGTGAATCTTAATCCCAGAAATCCCTCAAAGCCATTCTAGGTGACATCACCTTTCCAACATGCTTATACAGCACCTAGTTCCTCTGCATGAAATCACCATCTCAGGTGACATGGCTCTGTACCCAGCCGTGTACATATCTGCAGTTGTGGTGACACGTGGGAATGTAATCCATCACTCCCTGGACGAAGGCTTGTTCGGAAAAGGTTAAAGTGAATGATGAGTGAGCCACACTATACTATTCATCACACCTACTGTTGTATGTTAGGAAGTCTCTCCTCTGATGTGAGCTATGCGATGGAGCTTCTCACAGACAAAGAAAAAGAATATGGTAGATAATTACTTCCTTGATGGTTCTTCAACTGGAACATGGGCTATGATGTTGTCTCCATCGATCATTTGCATCTGTTTTCAGGTCTTGAATTGCAAACCAGTCATATAAAGATGAGGAGAACATGACTGATTTGTTCTAATGACAACAGGAGTTGGAACCCAGTAATATTTCTAAAGTAGCAAGCACAGTAATGCTAACAAGCCTGTTCCAGGATCTACTGCAACTCCAGTCAACTGTGTAAGGTACAGCACCAAGCTCAGTGGCACCAGCAATGGTGCCCTACAGGAAATGATAGCAGGCATTTTTTTCTAACTCACAGCCTTGGTATCTGTGTAAATAAGTATCCTTAAGTGAATTCATGCAGAGTTGCTTTAACTAACACACATCAACTGGTATATAAACTGTTACCAGATGCAGTCTTAAAAAGAAGTCTTCTTAAAAGATATCATTGAATTAGAAAATAAAAACAATGAAAGTCAAAGCATTGTCCTAATATGGGCATCTGGAAGTCCATTGCATGAATTTTCATCTTAACAGATTCCTCAATTTAACAAGGGTATGGAAGCATGTCAAAGGTGTGAGAGAGAACTGTGAGCATGGAGTGCTCTCTAACAGGGCTACACTGCTTAAGGGAAGAGAATGACAAGCTGAAATCACAAATTCTTGGCTAGAGGCATGAAGTGAAACCCTGTGTTTCTCTTACTGCTAAAAGAATCTCTTATCGCTTCCAGCCGCAGGGCTAAGATAACTGAAAATCAAACTCAAACTTTGATCCTGCAGGTTTCTAAATTATAACGTCAGTTGAATTCACAGCCCACTGAGATCACTTGTGTAAAAGCAAAAGCATTGATCAAGGTAGAACAAAACCGAGATACAGAATGGGGAAAGATAGATGGGTTGGATTTGAATGTCTTAAGTACTAAACCTACCAAATTCCTGACAGTTCCTTGCTGGCCAACCAGTCACTCTTCCTCCTTTGTCTGAGGTGCAGAAGGAATAAATTATCTATGATAATGGAAGTGGCTGTCACAAAAATCAAGTTTTTAAGTAGCAGGGACAGCAGAGCAGTGTGAGCGGTAGTTCTTAGTAGCAGTGACAGCAGGGTCCCCATTGAGCCAGGTCTGTCATATGATTTAAACCGTCATTTCTGCCTGGACACAATCCCGAGACTGCTTTTCTAATCCAATGTCATTTAAATAAATTATTTTCTTCTCAAATCAGCCAGATTTGGCTGTCATTACTTACAGCTATGAAATATATGCTTAGAAATGTTTGCCAGGGCTTTGTAGCTTACCTTTGACCCTACTACTGTTACCTAGATGTGGCCAAGGTCTAAAACATTTCAACTCTGTTTGGTTGCTTTGGTACAGTGATTTAATAAGCAGCCTAAATCCCTCTATAGTGACAGTCATGCTCAGCATTGCAGGTTCCCTGCCTGTAAAATTTAATAAGAGATTCATGTCAGTTTGCTACTTGCAGAGAAAATATATTCCCTTCTACCTTTATCCATCTTTGTCTCTTTTACATGCAATATTACTATTTACAGTTTTCCAGTGAATTATCAAAAAACAGGCAAACACAAAGTGCTCCCCACCTAGCTACAGTCATATAATATATCAAATCATAACTCACAAATTACGACATGATCAATTGCCTGGTCAATCTAAAGCCATGACAAAATAAGTGTGTGATAAACAGTCACAGTCACTTAGAAAACTGATGGCAAGTCTTTCAAAATCCCAGGAAGGACATTATTGTAGTGATGACAAAAAAAAATGTATATCAAACACAGTCCCTACCCTGCTGATAATGCTTTTCAAGTTCTTGAAATTTTCACCATTGTTATATAAACATAATGGCATTTTTAGGACTTTAAAGAGTTCTTTTACTATGCAATGACCATAATAGTTCCCTAGTCTGTGTATATTCCACTGGTTTCTCATTAGGAGATTTCCTAAATATGACAGTCCATGCTTCCATCTTCTGGGCATCACATGCTTGTTCAAAGATAACCCAGCCATCTCACCAGTATGCCTTCTAATACCCTTGGCTGTCTTGCCCATCTAAGCTGCAGCATAGCCTTCCTTGGGGCCATGGCAGCTCTCTAACTACAACTAGTTTCAGATGAAGCCATTCCACAGGCATGGCATCTGACTTTCTCAAAAGTCACCGATGCCAAAGGAGGCAGATACTATAACCTAGAAATACAGGATGAATTTTGATTTAAGGAAAGAACTTTGACCAACGTTGTAGAAAAATAGGAAGAAAATGACAGAAAAATCCAGAAAGCTTTGGATTTCATGCAGCCATGCAGCCCTTGATTGAGCATGAGTATCTGAAGATGAATGAAGCCACAGCTGGCTTTACAGTTGTCTCCTCTGTTTGCTTTGTCCCTGACTCCCATTGCTTTTTGCCCTCACTCTTGGTACCCTATTTTTTTTATTTCCCCAAGGAGAATCAATATGTCAACTGTACCACAGTCTCTTTTTCTGTAGAGAAACTAGGTTAAGCCAACTACATGTAGAATTAGAAATAGCAAGAAAAGAAAAGGAAATAGTTCACATAGTAAACAAGAGTGCATGGCAAGAGGGAGCACTGCTCATGAAAATGCCTTGTGAACTTATACCTCAAAGATCATAAACATTGGTATTACTATATCTTCTGTCTTCCTTTAAAAATAGTACTTCATATGCCCTTCCCCTAGTCCTCTCCTTCTATCTGACCCTAGCCTATCAGGTCTCATCAGAACTGGCTGCATTGTTTACCTCTGTGGCTTGGAAAGGCTGTACCTACTCAGCCTGCCTCTGAGTTTGTGCCAGAGACAGTTCCTGCTCACCTTACTAGGGAACCCACTTGGAGACAGTCAGGATACAAAGTGAATAAATTGTAATAAATAATAAATAAATAAATTTAAAAAAAATAGTACTTCATTCATTATATAAATTTTCCCTAAATTTTCAAATCACAGGTTTCTAGGCCCTTAACTGACAGTTTTTTAGTAAATTGAATCCAAAGTGATGGATCAAGTTATAAAAAAAGTCACTCTACCATATCCAGTACATCTTTTCTCCAAATATTCATTCCATCCCTGTAAAACGAACTCAAGTGCATCCCAACTGACTTCTCCAGTTCCAGGATTCCTTCCATGCACTCTACCCATTTTATGCAAAATTAATGCTCACCTGGCTTTCTATTGTTTATCCTTCAATGTGGACATCAAGAAGCATTCTCCATTTCCTAGTTTCCTATAAGACTCCACTCTGCTCTGCCCACATTTTTTTGCACTGTTTGCAACATTGGTTCAGCTATCTTGCTATTCCCCAACTGGACAATGGGGTCCACAAAGGAGAGAATTATTATTTCATCCGTTTACCTGTGGCATAGCCCAAAGAAAATGCTGGACACTCAGTGAGTTGTTTGAGATAAAATTAAAATATCTACAAATTATCCATAACCTTAAAAATTATATTAAAAACATTTTCAGACACCACCCAAGATAAAGCAAAACAAGTAGACCCCTTAAAACTGGGCAACTTCACAATAAAACAAAATCAAAAGAAGACATAAAACCACAATAAAAAGATCATAACAATATAAATAACAGTCACCAGATAGAAAACAAAATGCAGTAAGATAATAAAGAGAATCAAGATCATTGCTGGTGATCAAGAAGTCTTTCACACGACTGACATTGGAGAATAAAATGTCAGTTCATAGTGTTTTAAGTTGTATCACAATCATGGGTCCTTGCTGAAGAACTCTATAAACAAATAATGGAAAACATCAGCACATACCTATAAGCAGAGGGAGGATTGACAGAGCCACAACTAATGTTAATAAAGCATGTAGGATATTGAAAACTGATGAAAAAGACAACACAATAAAGCACATTCTGGTAGCAATATAGACATACAAATGGATGGAACTATTTTAATAATTCATTGTATTCCCTCATTTGGTAAATGTTGAATAAAGCACGTGCTGCATGACCCACTGGCCTAAATGCTGAAGAATACTGCCTTTAAAAAGTAGCCCAACAGGGAGGAGATGAGGGAGGGTGGGGAGGATTGGGAAGGAAAGAGGGAGAGGACTACAGCTGGTATACAAGTGAATGTATAAAAATATTTAAAAATAAAAAATATTAATAAAAACTTAAAAAATAAATTAAAAAGTAGCCCAAACTTAATGAGGAAAAAAAGGCAATAAGCAAAAGGTAATAAATGCCAAGGAGAAAAGTAAAATAGGAAAGCTGCAGATCAACAATTTCAGTGGAATATTATCCTTGATTATATGTCTTTATTATTATAAAAAATGTGTAACTTCATAACAATAAGTTTTCAAACAGTTAAATTGGACAGTATTCTTCAAAAATTCAGGGTTTTTTTATTGGTGGTATTGTTTTGATTTGATTTGATTTTTTGACATAGAGCCTTAGTATGTAACCCAGGCTGACCTGGAACTTACTCTGTAGACTAGGCTGGCCTAAACATCAGAGATCTGCCTGTCTGTGCTTGACTTAAAGGTGTGTAACACTACACGTAGCCAAAGATACCATTTTAAACTCAGCCATAAACAGACTTAACTAAGCAAACTTAAAATACCTAAATTGACAAACAAAACTAAATGCTGCAACTCACAACAAAATCTACAAACAAGAATGGTTTCGAGTTTTGGGAGGTAGGGCAAGATGGCGGTGCCGGGAAGACTCTCATTCTGAGCAGCAGCAGCAGGATCAGCACAGTGACCAGCAATCAGAACTTGAGGCCATAAAACACAGTCATTGTGTTTCCCAGGTGAGACGATACCCCACGGTGGGGGATTCAATCACATTTTAACTCACCCGGCTAAACCTCGGAAGAGATCCCGGTTTCGCCAGATGCTTGGCTGCCGGCCACCAGCCCCAGCTCCAGCCCCAGCCCCAGCCCCAGCCCCAGCCCCAGCCCCAGCCCAGAGCCACAAGCCAGTGTCTCTGGTCATGGTCCCAGACTAAACCGTGTGCACCACACTATCAGAGACTGGAATTTTCAGTTGAGAGATAACCCCACAGTACAGGAAACGATTGGGACCGACCTTAGGTCACCCAGACATCCCCTGGAAAAGACTCAGGTTCCACGGGCGCCCCAGGAGCCAGCCCGGAGCCAGAGCCGGGAACCCAGGCTCCGGCACAGAGCCCTACCTGCCTGCGCGCCTGATTCGCCGCCTGAGATAGAACTGTGGGCACCAGGGCACCAGCGAATGAGTTTCACTGTCCGGTGCAAACACACAGGGAGGGAAACGGCTGGTCTGATCTCAGAGCACTCAGCCAACACCCCCACCCCGAAAAGGTCTCAGGAAAATTACCCAGTTTAGGCAGACACCCAGGCTCCCAAAGGCCGGAAAGGCAGACACAGGCAGTTTCTGTGCACCAGACAGCTGGCAGAGACTGAGCAGTGCGCACCAGGGCAAAAAAAGAGACTGGGAGTCCCAGTCTCCAGAGAATCCACAGGGAAGGAAGGAAACTATACTGACTTAAATCACCCAATCCTTCCCTGGAAAAAGATAGCAGACCGGCGGGACCAAGCCACCATCACTGAGCTGTGCTCCAGACACAAGCACAAACAGTTGCTGTGCGCTAGATGTCCAACTGGGTCACAGCAGCTGATCATTAAATTTACAGCAAGAAACCCAGAAACAAGGCAGCTGTCCTCAGGACTTCCCTGGGTGAGAGGAGAACCCTCTCGACTAACAAAGACCACAGTTACCACTCAGGTCTCTATCCCTAAGGTGAGCAGCAGCAACTCCTGAAAAAACACCAGCCATCCAGGGACTATACCCAAAAAGCTGAGAAGACATCCTTCAGGAAAAACCAGGTTTCTGCAAAGGGGATTCTCTCCACCACAGGATCCCCAGGAACCACCAGAAAATAACCCCAAACACCTAAGATAGCACAATGGGTAGAGGCCAGCATAAAAGCTCAAGCACCAAAAGACAGAGCAATATGGCATCTCCAGAACCCAGTTACCCAGGGGCAAGTAGCCATGGACACCCCAGCATAACTGAAATCCAAGAAGATGACCTAACAACTATGCTCATGAAGATGATAACAGAGGAAACAAATAAGATATGTAAAGACATAGAGGAAGATAAACTCAAACAGAATATTGCCATCGTAAAGAAATAGAGGAAGCTGCAGCCAAACAGTTTATGGCCTTTAGAAAGGAAATGCTTAAAGCACTGAATGAAATAAAAGAAACAGAGCTGAAGGAACTAAAAGAAAAACAGGAAAGTACAATCAGACAGGTGAAGGAAGTAAACAAAACAACTCAAGACCTGAAGATAGAATTGGAAAAATTAAAGAAAACACAAATGGAGGAAATAATGGAGAGGAAGAATCTAGGGAAGAAAACAGGAACTACAGAGGTAAGCATAACCAACAGACTACAAGAGATGGAAGAAAGAATCTCGGGTGTAAAAGATACAATGGAAGAAATCAATGTATCTGTCAAAGAAAATGTTAAATCCAAAAAATTCCTGACAGAGAACGTCCAAGAAATCCAAGACAATATGAAAAGACAAAATCTAAGAATAATAGGTATAGAGGAAAATGAAGACTCCCTTCTCCAAGGCCCAGAAAATATTTTCAACAAAATCATAGAAGAAAATTTCCCCAAGTTAAAGGAGAGGCCAATAAGAATACATGAGGCCTACAGAACACCCAACAAATCTGACCAGAAAAGAACATCCTCCCGCCACATAATAATCAAAACAGTAAGTATACAGAACAAAGAAAAAATACTAAAAGCTGCAAGGGAAAAAGGCCAAGTAACATGTAATGGCAAACCCATTAGAATCACACCTGACTTTTCATCAGAGACTATGAAAGCCAGAAGGGCCTGGACAGATATCATGCAGACCCTAAGAGAACACAGATGTCGGCCCAGGCTACTATACCCTGCAAAATTCTCAGTCCTCATAGATGGAGAAAACAAGATATTCAATGACAAAAACAAATTTCAACAATACCTACAAACAAATCCAGCATTACAGAAGACACTGGAAGGGAAAATACAACCCCAAAAAATTAGCTTCTTTCAAGAAAACACAGGAAATAGTTAACCTGATCTTTGACAAAGATGCCAAAACCATGCAATGGAGAAAAGACTGCATCTTCAACAAATGGTGCTGGTTCAACTGGATGTCTACATGTAGAAAAATGAAAATAGATCCATACTTATCACCCTGCACAAAACTGAAGTCCAAGTGGATCAAAGACCTCAACATAAAACCAGACACATTAAATCGGCTAGAAAAAAAAAGTGAGGAATACCCTAGAACTCATTGGTACAGGAGAGAACTTCCTGAACAGAACACCAACAGCACAGGCTCTGAGAGCAAAATCAATAAATAGGACCTCATGAAACTGAAAAGCTTCTGTAAAGCAAAGGATACTGTCATCAAAACAAAGCGACTGCCTACAGATTGGGAAAGAATCATCACCAACCCTTTATCTGACAGAGGACTCATATCCAATATATATAAAGAACTAAACAAGCTGAAAAGCAACAAACCAAGTAATCCACTTAAAAAATGGGGAACAGAGCTAAAGAGAGAATTCTCTATAGAGGAATATCGAATGGCAGAGAAGCACTTAAAGAAATGCTCAACCTCATTAGCCATTAGGGAAATGCAAATCAAAACAACCCTGAGATTTCACCTTACACCCATCAGAATGGCCAAGATCAAAAACTCAAGTAACAACACATGCTGGAGAGGTTGTGGAGAAAGGGGAACCCTTCTCCACTGCTGGTGGGAATGTAAACTCGTACAACCACTCTGGAAAGCAATCTGGCGCTTTCTCAGACAACTAGGAATAGCGCTTCCTCAAGATCCAGCCATACCACTCCTAGGCATATATCCAAAAGAGGCTCAAGTACACAAAAAGGACATTTGCTCAACCATGTTTGTAGCAGCTTTATTTGTAATAGCCAGAAGCTGGAAACAACCCAGATGCCCCTCAACTGAAGAATGGATGCAGAAACTGTGGTACATCTATATAATGGAGTATTACTCAGCAATGAAAAATAAGGAAATCATGAAATTTGCAGGTAAATGGTGGGACCTGGAAAGGATCATCCTGAGTGAGTTGTCCCAGAAGCACAAAGACACACATGGTATATACTCACTTATATAAACATACAACATAGGATAAACCCACTAAAATCGGTACATCTAAACAAACTAAGCAAAAGAGAAGACCCTAACTAAAACGCTCAATCCCCATCCTGAAAGGCAAAGAGGATGGACATCAGAAGAAGAAGCAAACAGGAAACAACCTAGGAACCTGCTACAGAAGGCATCTAAAAGCCAGAAGAAGAAAACAGGAAACAACCTAGGAACCTGCCACAGAGGGCATCTGAAAGCCTCTGCCCTGCAGACTATCAAAACAGATGCTGAGCCTGATGGCCAACTGGTGGGCAGAGTGAATGGAATTTTATGTAAGAAGTGGGAAATAGCAAGAGCTGGAGAGGACAGGAACTCCACAAGGAGAGCAACAGAACAAGAAAATTTGAACACAGGGAACTTCCCAAAGACTCATACTCCAACCAAGGACTATTCATGGAGATAACCTAGAACCCCTGCACAGATGTAGCCAATGGCAGTTTAATGTACAAATGGCTTACATAGTGATGGGAAGAGGGACTGCCTCTGACATAAACTGATTGGCCTGCTCTTTGATCACCTCCCCCTGAGGGGGGAGCAGCCTTACCAGGCCACAGAAGAAGACAACACAGCCATTCCTGATGTGATCTGATAGACTAAGATCAGAAGGAAGGAGAGGAGGACCTCCCCTATCAGTGGATGTGGGGAGGAGCATGCATGCAGAAAGGGGAGGGAGGGTGGGATCAGGAGGGGAAGAGGGAAGGGCTTATGGGGGGATACAAAATGAATAAAGTGTAATTAATAATAATAATAATAAAAAGAAAAAAAAAGAATGGTTTCATAGGCAAATTTTAACGAACCAGAAAAGATAATCCTGTCCTTGTCACTATACAAATCACTGTGGCTAAATAAAAAGAGAGAAAACTACCCAACTCATTTCTGAGAATTAGACTACCCATACTAAAATCATGGAAAGGAAATAAAGGACTGGAGAGATGGTTCAGATCAGAGCACTTCTGCTCTTATGATCTGAGTTCAGCTCTTAGCACCCTCATGAAGTGGCTCACAAGTATTTCTGGCTCCAAAGGATCTGTGTGTGGCCTCTGAGAGCACCTGCATTCATGTGTATACACTCACACAGAGATGCATTTATATGCACATATTTTAAAATAAAATAAAATTCTTAATAAAAAATATGATATGAAACATTTTAGGCAACCATAGTGAAGATAATAAATGTAGAAGGTGTGAATAAAAGTTAACCTTCTGAAAAAATAAACATAAGAGGTAGGGAAATAGCGCAGTGGCTGACTGCTTGATTTACAAGCTTGAGGACCTGAGTTCAGATACGAGCAAAAAGTCAGATGTGGCACCCAGTGCTGGTGGCAGACACAAGCTGGGGTTTGCTGACTGTTTGCACCTTATCAGGGGTGGGAGGACAGTGAGCTCGAGACCCTATCCTAAGGGATAATGTGAAGCTTGATAGAGGATATCTGGTATCTTCTTCTGGCCTCAGACACATAAACATGCGTGCACACACACACACACACACACACACACACGCATATATACACCAAAGAAAAAACAAATATAAAATAATCTATTCAAGCTTATTACAGTGATACAATGATAGTTTACTGTAGAAAAATCTATCAATGTAAGCTTTAACAAGAAAGAAAGGGTTTTTTAACTTGGAAATTAATATTTATTACCTTAATTACATCAATATTTTATTTTTATATTTTATTCTTTATATATCCCAGTTGAAGCCCCCTCCCTTGTCTCCTCCTGATCCCACCTTCCCTTCCTCCCTCCTTTCTTTTATCTCACTCCCTTAGTCCACTAAAAAGGGGAGTTCTCCTCCTCTACCATCTGCCCATAGCTTATCAACAGTTTTAATTGGTGCACAAAATTTATTTAACTGTATTTAATAGGGTTTGTTATTCTTTTCAAAAATAAACCTAATGAACTAATTTTAGAAGAAAATTCCTTAAATATAATTAAAGCAAAAACAAAAGGCAAATAGTTTACTAAAAGGAAAAGCATTAGGCACTTCCAAAAATGCTAGAAACAAGATACAAATGCCCACTAATACCACTTGTAGTCGATATTTGTTATGAATTAAGAATTTGGATATTAAGTTGACAAGGGGTGTTATTGTCACAATTAATAATGATTATCAATTACTTGTGATTTAGAATCACCATGGAAACAAACTCCCAGGGATGTCTATGAGGTAATTTCTAAATGGGCTTAATTGAAGCTGAAGACCCACCCTAAATGTGGGCAGCGCCATTCCATGATCTTGGGTCCCCGATTGAAGAAAAAAAAGAAGAAAGTGAACTGCACACCACATTTATTGATCTCTGCTTCCTTCCTGGTGGTGGATGCGATGTGATGAGCTCCCTCAAGCTTCTGGTCACCAAGAGTTCCCTGCAATAGTAATAGGCAGCACCCTTAAACTGTGAGTCAAGATAAACCCTTTCTTCATTAAGTTGCTCTTTGTCAGGTATTTTACTGCAGCAATGAAAAAAGTTAGTAATATACTGGTCTAGAGAGCTTAGTCAAAATAGTAAATCAACAAAAAGAAGTGAAGATAGGAGCATGATTGGAAGACTAGAGGCTGGACCATCTCCCATGCTTAACAGCCTATTAAACCAAAGACTTCAATTACTAATTTAATCCTAGTCAGAAAACTAGGAACTGAGTCCCGTATCTGACCCTGGAGTACCTTGAACTACCCATCATTAGCTAATAACTACCTTAAACTAACTACAGGAACCTTAAGAGTTAAGATTATTATATTATGGAAGGCTTTCTGGGGAAAAAAGACATACAGTTGATTCTTCTTGCAAGAGTTACTTATTCTAGATACTTGAGAAATAATAGACAACCTGCCTAAAACATAGATCAGAATGTAGACTAGGGTGATGAGCCCTTGGGCATTGTCAACTCTCACCCTGTGACTGTGTTCTACTTTACTCTGTGATAAACGACACTTTAAAAGAAAACAAATGAGCAGGCCAATCAGATCGTGTCAGAGACATGTTCCCATTACTATGGAACCCACTAGGAGACTGAACTGCCACGGGCTACACCTGTGCAGGGGTTCTGGGTTATCTCCATGCATGCTGCTTAGTTGGAGTATGAGTCTCAGGAAAGACCCCTGTGCTCAGAATTTTTGGTTCTTTTGCTCTCCTTGTGGGGCTTCTGTCCTCTCTGGATCTTACTATTTCCCACTTCCCTGCACTCTGCCCAAAGGTTGCCCATAAGTCTCAGCATCTGATTTGATAGTCTGCAGGGCAGAGCCTTTCAGAGGCCCTCTTTAACAGGCTCCTGACTTGTTCCCTCTTTTCTCCTTCTTCTAATGTCCATCCTCTTTGCCTTTCTGGATGGGGATTGAGCATTTTAGCCAGAGTCCTCCCTCTTGATTAGTTTATTTAGGTGTACAGATTTTAGTAGGTTTAGCCTATATTTTGTGTCTATATGAGTGAGTATATACTGTGTGTGTCTTTCTTCTTCTGGGATAGCTCACTCAGGATGATCTTTTCCAGATTCCACCGTTTACCTGCAAATTTTATGATTTCCTTGTTTTTTATTGCTGAGTAGTGTGCCATTGTGTAGATGTGCCACAGACCTCCCCCTGAGGGGGGAGCAGCCGTACCAGGCCACAGAGGAAGATAATGCAGCCACTCCTGATGGGACCTAACAGACTAGGATGGGAAGAAAGGAAAAGACCTCCACTACCAGTGGGCATGGGGAGGGGTATGCTTGTAGAAGGAGGAGGAAGGGAAGGATTGGGAGGGGAGAAAGGAGGGAATTACAGGGGAGATACAAAGTAAAGTGTAATTAATTAAAAAAGTTAAAAAATATTTTTAATTTAATATCTTTTTATTTTAATTTTTATTAATTACACTTTATTCACTTTGTATCCCTCCATAAACTCCTCTCTGCTCCCCTCCCAATCTCTTCCTCCCTCCCCCTTCTCCACGAATACCCCTCCCAAAGTCCACTGATATGGGGAGATCTTCCTCTTCTTCTGATCCTAACAGAGTGCATGGAATCTCATGAAAGAAGTGGGAAATAGTAAGATCCAGAGAGAACAGAAGCCCCACAAGGAGAGCAAAAGAACCAAAAAATCTGAGCACAGGGGTCTTTCCTGAGACTCATACTCCAACCAAGTACCCTGCATGGAGATAACCTAGAACCCCTGCACAGATGTAGCCCATAGCAGTTCAGTGTCCAAGTGAGTTCCATAGTAATGGGAACAGGGACTGCCTCTGACATGAACTGATTGGCCTGCCTGCTCTTTGATCACCTCACCCTGATGGGGGAGTAGCCTTACCAGGCCACAGAGGAAGACAATGCAGCCACTCCTGAAAAAAAAATAAATTTAAAAAAATGAAAAAAAAATGTTTTTTGTTTGAAGTGAATATAAAAAGAAAATTGAAAAGTCAAAAAAAAGAAAACAAATGAAACTATAACTGTTGAAATAGAATAACAAGAATGTTAAACTCCAACAAATATGAAAACTTACACAGAAAGTATAAAAATACTGCTAAGTTTTTCAAATTAATAAAAAGTTTTATGCAATATGACCACTCAGGAAACTGCCCATGTTGATATATAGCAACTTTATTTGTAATCATCAAAACTTAGAAACAAATAATAAGTTTATCCTAAGTAGAATAATAAACAAACTGGTGCATCTAGACAATGTAATATTATACAGAACAAAAAAAAAAAAAATGAGTACTCAGCCATGAAGAAATTTGGAGAAAATGTTAATGCATCTTAGTAACTAAAAGAAGCCATTTTTAAAAGGCAACATATGGAGGCTAGGGAGATAGCTCAGTGGTTAAGAGCACTGGCTACTCTTCCAGATGTCCTGAGTTCAATTCCCAGCAGCTACATGGTGACTCACAATCATGTGCAATGTAATATTATTCCCTCATCTGTTGTGCATGAAAACAGAGTGCTAATATACATAAAATATATATTTTTAAAGGTTACATATGTTATCACTCTAACTCTAGCACTGAGGAGAGGACAACATTAATGAGACAGAAGTTATGGGAAGAGAGAGGTGAATAGATGGAACACAAAGAGAACAGTATAACTACTTTGTATGACACTATGGTGGGGAACACGTCATTATGGTGCTGTCTAAACCTATAGAAAATAAAACATCAAGAATAGACTGAATCACATCCTATGAGGACATGTTAGCACAAATTTAGCAACTGTGATAATGGTATCCTCTGATAGGGATTAGGGAAGGCTGTGAATGTATAGAAAAAGGAACATATAAAAATTTCTGTACCTAGTGGTCAATTTTGCCATAAGCTCAACACTGATCAAAAAAGTAAGTCCATTTTTAAAGTTTAACAAGTATGCTAGGTATAAGAACAATATAAATAATAAATCATCTTTTAGAATGCCAGAATATTTAGAAAAAACAAACTTTTTAAGACAATGCAGAAACTAAAAGATATCTTGGAATAGGTACATCCTGGTTTAGTTTGGTTTGGTTGTTTTTTTTCTACTGCTGTGATAAACAGACCAAAAGCCATTGGAGAACAGTATATTTCTCCTTAGAAGCTACAGTCCTTTCTTGAGGAAACCCAGGCAATTAATTCAAGGCAGAAACCTGATGGCAACAACTGAAACAATGGAAAAATGCTGCTTACTGGCTTGCTCCTCATAGCTTGTTTAGTTTGCTTTCTTTTATCACACAGGACCATTTAAACCAGGAGTAGCCTCATCCATAGTGGGCTGGGCCCTCTCACACCAATCATTACTCAAGAAAACACCCCATAGCCTTGCCTATAGGCCAATTTGATGGAGGCATTTTCTCAACTGAAGTTGCCTTTTCCTGGATAACTCTAGATTATGTCAAGTTGATAAAAATAACTAACCAGCACAATTGACCCCTTATCAATTAGACACACAAACACATCACTATTAAACCATAATAACCTTTCTTTGCTTATCCCCAAGATGTCAAGTTAACATTAATAGCACAATACAAAGCATAGTATAGCTTTAAAATTCCCATAATCTTTAAGAAATCCAATATTTTTATTTTATTTTATTATTGTTAGTTACATTTTATTAACTGTATCCCAGCAGTATTCCGCTCCCTCATTCCCTCCCAAACCCTCCCTTCCTTGGAAAGGGGCAGGGAGGAAATCCAATACTTTTAAAGTCCAAGTTCTCTTTAAAATTTAATGGCACTTTAAAAGTCAACTTTTAAAAGTTTCTGTAAAATAAAAAACAAGTTTTATACTTCTTATTCTAAGAGGAAAGAACCAGAGAATAGTCACAATCAAATCAAAGAAAGCCAAACCCAAAAGTGTAAATAGCTCAGTATCCAACATTTGGTACTCCCTCATGATCTTCTGGGCTCCAAGAGCTTTATGCAGTTCTACTTCTTGGGTTCTGCTATCCATAACACATACATCCAATTTCATAGCTCAATTCAACTCTAAGATACACCTGCCAGTGGTGGTCATCTCACTGTCATAATATCTCCAATATCCTGGGGTTTCCACTATAACTTAAACTGCACCTGCACCAGTGGCCTCCTGGCCTCTAGGCAGGGACTCTAAGCCTGACACACGGTGCCAAGCTTCAGCGGTTCTCCATGACTCCTTCATGCCTTCAAAACTAGTCCCACACGGGAGACTCTTACACATTACCAGGTTTGGCTTCTAGCTTGATATTCAACCTTGGCCCTCTCTGCACCACACAACTTCTGTGTGGTGGTCCTAAGGAAATATTTCCCAAAATATTTTACCTGAATGATGCTGGTCTCTTACTAATTATAGATGATATTCCAGCTTCAACTAATCAGCATTAATTACCCCAGTAAAGCCAAGAGCTAACTTCAGTCAGTGGTCTTTGACACCATTTCAGGGAGTGGTCTCTTGTTAATCATAGCTGACTCTTCAGCTCCAGATGACCAGAAGCCATTAGTCTTAATTAAAAGTAGCACACAAATAGCCCCAATAGCCTATGAAGGACTCTCAAGCTTCTGTCTGAAACTTCATAATCCAAGCCTCCATTACCAACAGTGCTCTCAGCATTTCTTTCTAAAGTCCCATAGCAGTTTATTAAGCTCTGAACACTCATTGGCTTTACCTGTTCAACGTTCCCAAGTCTGATACAATCCTCCCAGGTCTGTCACAACAGTATCCTGCTTCCTGTTAACGTTCTGTCTTAATTTTTTTCTATTATTATTATAAGAACACCATGACAGAAAGCAACTTGGGTGAGGGCGTATTTCACCTTAAACATCACAGTTTTTCACTGAGAGTGAGGGAAGCCAAGGAATGAATTCAAAGCAGAAACCTGGAAGCAGTAACTGAAGCAGAGACCATGGTGGAATGTTACTTACTGGCTTGTTCGTCAAGACATACCCAACTCATTCTTTTCATACAATCCAGGACCACCTGTCCGGGGGTGTCACTGTCCAGTGTGGGATGGGCCCTCCTACATCAATTATTAATCAATAAAATGTCCTACAGCCATGCATAGGCTAATCTGAGACATTTTCTCAGATGACAAAAACAAATCTAAGCAGCACAAAGAAAAATAAATACATACAGGTGTTTGTGGGAAGAATGCTGACACTTTATTAAGGGAAATAAAAGATAACCATAATAAAATAATTAATTTATTCTTTTCTTTTTGTTTCAGAATTTAAAAGATGTAACCCATGGCAACTCAGAATCTAAGAGGGATTTCCCAGTAATAGGAACAGGGACCATCTCTGACACGAACTCATGGGCTGACTCTTTGATCACCTCCACCTGAGGTGGAAGCAGCCTTACCAGTCCACAAAGGAAGACAATGAAGCCAGTCCTCATGAGACCTGATAGACTAGGGTCAGATGGAAGGGGAGGAGGACCTCCCCTATCATTGAACTGGGGGAGGGGCATAGGAGAAGGGGGGATGGGATTGGGAGGGGATGGGAGAGGGGGCTACAGTTGGAATACAAAGTGAATAAACTGTAATTAATAAAAATAAAATTTAAATTTAAAAAGTGATAAGCCTCTCAAAAGTATAAATTTCAGTCAATGTCGAATAAATCTCCAAAGACTTTGACAAGGTAAAACTAAACTCACTTTGAAGTGTGAATTCAGAATTCTCAAGATGATTTTAAAGGAGAAAAAGGGTAGAAAAAAATGGTACAAAACTTAACTTATCAGCTATCATGATTTGTCCTATTATCTATCAACAATATATAACCACAGTGGTTATGACAGTAAATCATTTGAATTTAGAGGGGGGAACAAGTAGGTAAACATATTAAAGCCTTTACAAAGATACTTACAATAAATGGTTTATATGGTAGAGATAATAGTGTAATAATAGGATGACTTCTTCAATAAATAGTGATGGAGCAATTGACTATGAAAGTCAGATATCCAACATAAAGAATACAGAAACATATCATCAGTCCACTTAGATAAGAAAAACATGTCAAAGCACAAATAAAGACTGACATATTTGAGTAGATTAAAATAAAAACCTACTGCAAGATTTAAAATGCCAAGAATAAAGTTAAAATATTAGCTGTGGGCCTAGAAACATTATGTCTAATACACCAAGCCCACAAATGAATAATAAAGTACATACTTATTATATAGATATATACACAATTTTCATAAATCATTAAAAAGCAGTTCAATAAAACCATATTATAGAATACATAAACAATTCACAGAAGATGAAATTCAAATGTGTAATAAATATATAAAAATAATACTCTGTCTCAGGCAAAATGATGTAGTTTAAGCTCCATCACATTAGAAAATGAGATTTGTTTCACTAGACAACTTTATTATTATATGGCTGATACAAAGTAAGGCAGCTACAACATCACATGGCAATATAATTTTATAAGACTACCATCATATACACAATCTGTCAATGAATGAAACACTATTCTGTAGCACACGATTGTGTTTGAAAGACTATTGATATCAAATATTGACAAGGACATGAGGTAAACCAGAAATCTCAAATGTTGCTGATAGATTAGAGAAGAGGCCACCACAAACTACAAAGGTAATGATTCCGTTTTCCCTTAAAATTCAACTCCTGTGTCATCATACCAGAGAAATTCTCACATGCAAGAGATAAAATAGCATAAATATATAAGAAACTACCAATTTTTAAGAAAATAGATATGTGAATTGTATAAGGCCATTCACTAGAACTATTTCTTGCTTTCCTTTCCCAGTTCTGTAAGGAAATACCCTGACAAAGCACCTTAAGGGAAGAAGAGTTTCTTCTGGCTCACAGTCCAACAGTACAGGACATCATGGAAGGGATGTCAAAGCAACAGTAGTTTGAAATAATTGGTGCATTTACGAAGTGCTCAGCCCACTTTGTTCATTTTATTAATTCCAGAGCAGGATGGTCCCCCTCACAGTGGCATGGCTTTCTACCTCAATTAACTTAATCAAGATAATCCCCTATAGGCATACCCAGAAGCCTATCTCCCAAGATTCTGTATCTCATCAAATTGATAACTGAGATTAACCATCACACTTATGCAGTATTCTAGATCATAGGAGTTTTTTTTAACAGATTAGAACTATATATAACAAAACAAAACAAAAAATACTCGAAAACACACAGGTGGAAAATTAAGGCAAATTGCAGAAAGAAATATTCAAATAGATCCCATCCATTAAAGTTTGAAAACAACCACAAATCAATATTGAAAATAATGCTAACCACTTCAAACATATATGAGAATGACATTCAGGAATTCAAAATTTTTAACACATCTTAGCTGGTTGACAGATACATAACTATTTTATATATTTCTTGGTGCATTTGAAATTTTCCAAAAATAAAAATTTTAATGTAAAAAGCACATAAGTATGCCATTTGTCTGACTATAGTTTGCTATTAGGCTTGTTTATGAATAGAAAGATGTTTAGAATATGATCTTTCTGAGTCTCATAGACCAATTTCAGACAGATATAGGTAAGTAAAGCTGACTGGTGGGATGGGTGGATGGATGGATGGACAGACACACAGACAGGAACATGAGCTAAGATAAATCAATAAAAATAAAATATCCTGCTTCTTGATGCTTGTGCCAACCAGGATCCATTCAAGAAGATAGAATTCAAACCATGTATTTCCAAGAAGAAAAATCTAGTGCAGGGATTAATGGGCTGACGAAAGACATGGAAATCCAAACACTAGCAAGTGCAGGAAGTTACTGTCACCACCAGTCCACTGAAAAAGAGATATCACTAACAAAATCCAGAAGTTGTATGAATCTGGCAACAAGTACAACCACAGTGGCAACTACTTGGTGAGAAATGGAGCAAAATACAAGACTTCGGGGAACTGCACTACATGCAAGAATGAGAAGCTATCTTTCTCTTCTCTCTCCTTCCTGCCAAATGTCAGGAGACAACGGGTAGCAAAATTGTCTGGAAAATAGATTTTGGATGAATTAATTCCCTGAAATACAAACTGACATGAAAAAAAAGAGCAGGGAAAACACTTAGGACCCCAGAAATGATGGGTTAATTTTTTATAGAAAAGATGCAGTGTTCCTCTCACTATTTGTATCAGAAGGGGGTCATAGAGGCCAGTCTAAAAATTAACATATATGGAACTAGGAGATGTGTGGAGAGCTGCTTGTTTGTCAGGCTGCTTAGCTATTGAGTTCTCAGTGAAAAACATGTTTTCAGAGAGAGAGATAAGCTGGATGTTTTGCCAAGTTACTTCCCTTTTGTTAGTGTGAGGATCACAAAGACAGGCGGTTAAGGTAAACAACTTTGACTTCTCGATGAACCCCTTCTTTGTATCAAGGTGTTTTGCTCTGACTATAAAAAGGGATTGTGGAATAAACTGGTGTGACAGTTTCTACTGGCGGCCCTCTTGAACTGATCCCATGTGTATTGTGTTGGGTTTTTTTAATTAATTTTTTATTTTTTATATTAATTACAGTTTATTCACTTTGTATCCCGGCTGTAGCTCCCTCCCTCATTCCCACCAAATCTCACCCTCCTTCCTTCATCTTCTTCCATTCCCTTCTCCAAGTCCACTAATGGGGAAGGTCCTTCTCCCCTTCCATCTGACCCTAGCTTATCAGGTCTCATCAGGACTGGCTGCATTATCCTCCGATGTGGCCTGACAAGGCTGCTGTGTTGTTTTTTTAATTTTCTTTCAATCCTCACTCCCCACTCAAGAACTGTTCAACTCTGCTGGCAGAGTTGAAAAGAGCTCTCGCTGCTTTTCAAAATAATCTGGGTTCAATTCCTTGCACCCAAATGGTGGCTCACAACTGTTTGTAATTACAGCTTCAGGCAATCTGATGTCCTCTTCTGGTGTCCAAGGGCACCAGGCATGAATGTGGTGCAGACAAAACACCTATATACATAAAATAAATACAATTCTAACTGGCATATATGTTTTCCTGAAAAAAATTGTTCATATGTGAGAATGCTGATTTATTTAGGCAGAAATGGTCATATGTACACCAGAATGAAAAGTCATGTGTAATATAAATATGACTTTTTTTCATTTCAGATAAATCTAAGTATATGACATTGAGTGATTGACTGGATGGATAGGTAGATGGGTGGATTAGGTTGATCGTCATTAAAAATAAAGATCCAAATATGCATTTATTTTTTCAACAAGTATATGAGGAGTACCTCTTGTACATAAACCATAAATTTACAATGGTAAACAAACCAGATTGTACTTTTACCTTACTGGGGCTTACAAGCCTGTGAGAGAAATTAATAATTGCATGCATTAACACAGGTATAACTTCCAGCTACTGACTTGCATCAGTTGATCAATGAGGACTTGGGGAGGATGTTTATTGTTGGTGCCTCTGAAACATATAAGCAGAAAGTTTTGTAGATGGTAGGAAAGTTGTTTTAGAGATGTGAAGTAATGTCAAAATTTGTGACTCAATCTGAGCTGTTGCTGGCTCATAGCCATGGGGGAATGTTTTCAAAGAAAACATGGAATGGGAAGGCAGGATTTATCTTGAGGAAGACCAGAATTTCAAGATGTGTCTAATAGAGCAGAAAAGAAACTTAGAAAACAAAGTCAAAGGAGATAACAAGAGAAGACTAGAAGAAGATGGATGTGGGTAAGCAGCCCAGGGATGCTGTTGAGTGAAATTAAGCCCTTCATAGTAGCTCCTTCTTGTTACAAACATCAACTTAATATTTATCACCCAGAAAGAGTTTTCTGAGCCATACAGTCTAAGGGACACCTTATTCATCCTTTCTTACCTCTAACCCTTATTTTCGTCATTAACATTTATCAAGATCTGCTATCCTTGTTCATTTAGTCTCTATGACTATGGGAATTGCATCTGTCTTGTTCAATACTACATCTTAGTACTAAGAATGGAGCTCAGAACACAAGAGTTCTAGTCATGAATAAATGAAGGTTGGGATTCCCCCACTTCAATTTTTATTAAAGAGTGACTGGATGACCTTACCAACTTTAGTATCATTCTGATGTGGAAGACTAATGGAGAAGGACAGAAAGTGGGATTATGATAGCTAGTATTTTAAAGATTGGTAGCTATGAATGAAAAAATGCTTTGAAGGAGGCTCTTCAAGGTGGGCAGATCAGGATATGTAAGCTATGTTGTAAAGGGAGAATTCATGATTCAGACTCTCCTCTGTTGCTATCCTGACTCCATTTTTTTTCACTCTTGGGCTTAAGAAGCCAAATAAAACTAATAAAACAATAGCCAGCTCTCCTCGAGGAAAGCACATGCTGTGGGAAATAGTTTCAATAACCAACATATGTGTGACAGCACCATTTATGAATGCAGCGACGTGAATGAACAAGATGAATTTCTTGTCATTAGCTCTCAATGGGATAGCAATTTTCCAGACAAATTCGATCTTTTCTGACACTTCAAAGAATAATTTTATGTTCCATGGTCTGTTAATATTAATCCTTAGACAGAAGAGACTACAATGACTAACTCTGATGAAGGGGAAAAAAACAGAAACAATATTTATTTTATAGTATGAAATGCCATCTGAGGGTAACAGGGGTAAATGCAGCTAAAAGAGGAATTGAATACTGAGAATTTTCAATTGTTTTTTCAAATCCACACTGTGAAAATATTCACTTGTAGTGTAGTACAGTCATAAAAAGTGAGTCTGATAAGTGATCGCCCCACAGGGAATAAAAATGGAAATAGGCTAAAAATCGGTTATAAAATTATTTTAAAACACTTTTTTCTTATACCTTAAATTAGAACTTACTTGTAAAGTAATCTAATTTACTTGCCAAAATACCAAAAATGTGGTCTTGATACCTACCTATTCCCACCTAAAAATGCCTATAACTTTTAAACTTATTTTTGTAAACTTATTTTTATTGCATTTATTTCTGTGTGAGTGTGTGTGTGTGTGTATGTGTGTGTGTGTGTGTGTGTGTGTGTGTGTGTGTGGTGGAGGTGTACATAACTGCCACAGCACAGATGTGGAAATAAGAGAACAACTTGAGGAATCAGCTCCCTCCTCCACTATGTAAGTCTGAGGAATCAATCAGATTTAGTCATCAGGCCTAAGATTCTGATACATCTTGCTGTTCCACTATTCCAATTTAAAAAAATAAATAAATAAAGTTCATATGTTAGGTAGAGATTAGGACAACTCCAATCATATAGTTGAAATTATTCTCAAATACAAGCTTGCACAAACAATCTAAAATCACAAAAGTACTTAAGGAAATACATACTCATAGGGAAAGCACCTAATAGAAATTAAGAACACAGAACTTTATCAGTCAATCATCCTTCTGAAGGACATGGGAACTAACACAGAGAACAACAACTGCATTATATGCAAAGAATAAGAGACTTTGAAACATTCAGTCCTAAATGAGATACCTTCATCAAACCCCTCCTCTCAGGACTCAGGGAGCTATGTGGAAAAAGAGGCAGAAAGACTGCAAGAGCCAGTTTCTTGGTTAGAAAACACCAAAAGAACAAAGCCTTCTAGACACAACATGGTTGACACGTCAACTCTGAGACTGTGGCAGCATGTACAGGGCTTACATAGGTCTAAGCCAGATGGGGACCTGGTGCTGATGGAGGAAGTAGACACAAACCTATAATTCAGAAGTTATTCAAAGTGGCGTAACTCACAAATGAAAAATTAATTTTTTCCAGGAGTCTCACTGGGCACATAGACCAACCTGAAGGGCACTCAATAGTAAATAATATTTTTGAAGGTTTTTTTTTCTCATAAAGCTTTGTTTGGATATGTTTTTAATCTTACCAGTCTTTTGCTTATATATTACTCTTTTTAATTTTGCGTTTCTATGGTGTGTATGTGTGTGTGTGTCTATGTGTGTGATTGTGGGTGGACATGAGTGTGGGTGTTGTGTATATGTGTATCTTTTTTTTTTCTAAAGAAGAAAGAAAAAGTGGAGTTTGAAGGATGGGAAGGTTGGGAGGATCTAAGAACAGATGAGAAATAGAAAATAGTGATCAAAATATATTATATGAAAAAGAACTTTGTTTTCAGTTAAAAAATAACACAAGACTAAGTAAAAATAGTAAGGCAAAGCATCAGTTTAAGAAAAGTTTACTTAATGACCTCTATAAAATAATAAAAAAAAAAAAAATAGTACTGAACAAGTCAGGCTCAGTTAAATATGTTACAAATAAAAAGACCCAGTTAATTATATTATAAAGTAAAAGTATGTTATAAATTTGTTAAATCAACATATGAAATGAAAAGCATGAACACAAAAAAATAAAGATTCCCATACTGTACCACAAAGAGACAAAGCTGCTCAGTTCCGTAGTATACTTCTAGCGTTCAGGAGCTAAGACAGGAGGATGTCTGTGTGTTCAAGACCAGCTGGCCAGCCTGGTATACATAATGAGTTCCAGAACAGCCAAGGATATTTATGACCAGTTATAAAAAGAAAAAGAAAAGAAAGAAAAACAAAAATAGAAATAAAACTATAAAATTTCTTTTAAAATTTAAGTTATACTAACTTTCTAATGCTAAACTTCTTGAGTTGAATTTATTGTACTTGGGTGTGGTGGTATTAATAAGAATGAATCCTATAGACTCATATATTTGAAGACTTAGTCATCAGGGAAAGCCACTCCTTGAGAAGAATTAGAAGGTGTGGCCTTGTGGAAGTAGATAGGGCTTTGTTGGAGGAAGTACATCACTGAGGAGGGCTCTGAGGTTTCAAAAGCCCAAGCCAGGCAGGCCCAGTGTCTCTTCCAGCTGCCGGTTGGTCCTTCTATAGAACCCTCAGCTACTTCTGCAGCACCATGGCTGCCCGCATGCCACCATACTCCCTGCCATGATAATAACGGACTAAATCTCAGAAATTATTTTTTAAAAGCCCCAATTGTGTTTCTTTTAATTCTTTATTGATTCTTTGTGAGTTTCACATCTTGTCCCCGAGTCCTAATCATCTACCAGTCCCCTTGTATCTGCTCTCAGCCCTTGCAACCTCCCCCATAAAAGAAAATTTTAAAATACACAAACAAAAAAAGCATAGAAAACATCTCATCATGGAAGATGTACTGTGTCACAGTGTCTCCGTACACCGCTCTGTTCACACATCTTCACTATAATGAGTCATTAGTCTGGTTTGAAGTCTCTGGCTTCTGTCAGCCATCAATATTGGATCCTCACTGGGACTGTGCTCAGTTATCCTGTTCTGTGTCGGGAAGATCCTGCAGCTTTGGTTCATCAAGACTGGTCCTCTCACAAACCCCAACCATTCGCAGATAATATAGATGTTGAGGTGAGCCAACTCACCAGCCAAAGCCCTGGATCTGGACCTGGGTGGTAGCTGAACTGGTCAGCCTGCTGGCCCTCCCACATTTACACCACTGACAGGAGTACTCCATAGGCTCATATATTTGAATCAGAGAGAGCCACTCCGGCTAGGCCACTCTATGCCACCATTGGCAGGAAGCAAGGTTAGCTCTCATGCTCACATGCCCTCGGGCCAACTCATCCACATCTATGCTTCCAGAGCAGCTCCACTGTGCTACCCAGCTAAGGAGTGTGGCTCACTTTCCCAAGTGCTGCAGCTGGCACTTTGCCATCAAGGCCAGCTCCACTGTGTTGCTCCAGCAAGGTGCAGCACCCATTTGACTGAGTCCTACAGCAGTGAGGAGCAGAGCTACCTCTCTCTCTCATGACCTTGAAGCCAGTTCTCCTGCTACGGAAGGTGGCAAAAGGAAAGAAAGATGAGGGTATCACCCTCATTCCCATGCCACTTCCCAACAGATGAGGTGTGCTCATGTCCTTGGGGACAGCTCACCAATGCCCAGCCATGGTCATCCCCACTGTGCTGCCTAAGCCAGTGCAAGGCCCACTCTTTTAAATGCTGCTGCAAATGATGAATGGGATCAGCTCTGCAGTGAGGGGTGTGGCCAGTTCTACACAGCCCCTGGACATCAATGTGGCTCCAGGCAGCTGTCCAAACCAGAAATGTCTCCATGGTTTCTAGTGGTAATTTGACCCATGGATATAGACACTATCCCATGCCACTGCCTGGTGATGGACCCAGACATTGCCCTCAGTAAGATTTCACTGTGGCCTCAGGTGGTAGGGCTGGCTGCTCACAAAAGGCTATTTCTCTCCACCCTTGTGTCTCCAGTTTCATCTCTCTTCATGCTCAAACCTCTCTGCTTCTCTTTCTCTCCCATCTGTGTACCACATACTTGCACATTGTAGTGGTTCCCACAGCAGGTGGGCCTTGTGGGTGTCTGGCCTCTGTGTGTCCTCTGCACACCTGTATAGCTTAGCTTGGAGGAAGACATGGTCTGGTCTTTCGCATGGTGGTGGGAGGGACTCTTTCATAAGATGCTCCCTGGTCATTGTGTCTCTTCACAGCAACAGAACACTGACAGAGACACTTGGTTACATGAGCAACATCTATGACTAGTAATTAGTGTTAGAATTCTTGCCTAGTGTGTGCCAGGCCTTAGGTTCTATCCCCAAAATACACACACACACACACACACACACACACACACACACACACATATACACACACACGGGAAGAAAGATAAATATGATAGATAGGTAAGTAAATAGATAGATAGCTCTTATTCTAAGAAAATACAAACTAAAATATTGACATGTAAAAAAAATTAAGCCTATGATTTACTCTCAAATGATAAGGAAATGAAACATATATTTACATTTATATATATTTAGGAACCACCTGCTCCTAAAAATGTTGTAATTTTACCTAAAATTATTTCCAAATGAATAATATGAAAATATTAATATGCAGATTATCCCATAAGATTCATTTCATTGCTTAAACTCCTATAGTAAGTAATAACAAGGTAACAAAGAAAATAATCACAAAATGCATGACGTTCCCAAAACCAGTATAATGACTGAAGAATGATGGAAGATGAATACAGAGAACCTGTGCCTAAAAACATACTCAAATGATTGCCAAGAATAAAGCTAAACTCTAAAAGTGTTCCAAAGAAAACTGGGGTTACAAGGAAATTGAAGCAGTCATTAACAGTCTCCCTTACAAAAAAGACCCTGGGCCAGATGGTTTCAGCACAGAATTCTACCAGAAATTCAAAAAAGTGCCAACTCCAATTCTCTCCAAACTACTCCACAAAATAGAAACAGAAGGAACATTACCAAACACATTCTATGAAGCCACAGTCATCTTGATACCTAAACCACACAAAGACCCAACAAAAAAAAAAAAGAAAACTTCAAACCAATCTCTCTTATGATCATTGATGCAAAAATACTCAATAAAATATTTGCAAACGGAATCCAAGAACACATCAAATATATCATTCACCATGACCAAGTAGGCTTCTTTCCAGGTATGCAAGGGTGGTTCAATATATGAAAATCCATCAATGTAAAAGCCACTGGTCATTAATCTCTCTCAACATCAATGGACTCAAATCTCCAATAACAGACACAGATTAACAGAATGGATACGTAAACAAAATCCAGCAATCTGTTGCATACAAGAAACACACCTAAGGCACAAAGATAGACATTACCTGACGGTAAAAGGTTGGAAGACGACTTTCCAAGCAAATGGACCCAAGAAACAAGCAGGAGTAGCCATTCAAATATCTGATAAAATAGACTTTCAACCAAAATTTTTAAAAAAAGAGATGGGGAAGGACACATCATACTCATCAAGGGAAAATTCCACCAGGAAGACATCACAATCCTGAACATCTATGCCCCAAATACAAGAGCACCCACATTTGTAAAAGAAACATTGATAAAATTTAAACCATATATACATCCCCACACATTAATAGTGGGAGACTTCAACACCCCACTCTCAACAAAGGACAGGTCAACAAAATAGAAATTAAACAAAGAAACAATATCTCTGACAGAGGTCATGAATCAAATGGACCTCACAGACATCTACAGAACTTTACACCCAAACACAAAAGAATTTACCTTCTTCTCAGCACCTCATGGAACCTTCTCCAAAATAGACCATATAGTTGGTCACAAAGCAAGCCTCAACAGATATAAGAAGACTGAAATAATCCCTTGTATCCTGTCTGATCGCCATGGAATAAAGCTGGACTTCAACAACAACAGAAATAGCAAAAAGCCTACACACTCATGGAAACTGAACAACTTGTTACTAAATGACAGCTGGGTCAGGGAAGAAAGAAAGAAAGAAATTAAAGTCTTCCTAGAACTCAATGAAAATGAAGACACAACATACCCAAACATGTGGGACACAATGAAGGCAGTGTTAAGAGGAAAGTTCATAGCACTAAGTGCCTTCAAGAAAAAATTTGAGACAGCTCATTCAAGCAACTTAATGGCTCACTTACAAACCCTAGAAAAAGAAGCAGACACACCAAAAAGGAGTAGACAGCTGGAAATAATTAAACTCAGGGCTGAAATCAATCAATTAGAAACAAATAAAACAATTCAAAGAATCAATGAAACCAAGAGCTGGTTCTTTGAGAAAATCAACAAGATCGACAAACCCTTAGCCAAGCTAACTAAAAGGCAGAGAGACACCACCCAAATCAACAAAATCAGAAATGAAAAGGGGGACATAACTACAGACACTGAGGAAATCCAAACAATCATTAGGACTTACTTCAAAAGTCTATATGCCACAAAATTTGAAAATCTAAATGAAATGGACAATTTTCTGGATCGATTCCACTTACCAAAGCTGAATCAGGACCAGGTAAATCAATTAAATAGTCCTATATCCCCCAAAGAAATAGAAGCAGTCATCAAAAGTCTCCCATCCAAAAAAAGTCCAGGACCAGATGGCTTCAGCGCAGAATTCTACGAGACCTTCAAAGAAGAGCTAACTCCAATTCTCTTCAAACTATTCCACAAAATAGAAACAGAATGAACATTACCAAACTCATTCTGTGAAGCCACAGTCACCTTGGTACCTAAACCTCACAAAGACTCAACAAAGAAAGAGAATTTCAGGCCAATCTCCCTTATGAATATTGATGCAAAAATACTTAACAAAATACTTGTAAACCGAATCCAAAAACACACCAAAGGTATTATCCACTATGACCATGTAGGCTTCATCCCAGGTATGCAGGGGTGGTTCAATATACGGAAATCCATCAATGTGATCCACCATATTAACAAACTGAAAAAAAAAAAACAAACACATGATAATCTCCCTAGATGCTGAAAAAGCATTTGACAAAATCCAACATCCATTCATGTTTAAAGTATTGGAGAGATCAGGGATACAAGGCACATATCTAAACATAGTAAAGACAATATACAGCAAGCATATAGCCAACATCAAACTTAACAGAGAGAAACTTAAAGCAATCCCACTGAAATCAGGGACAAGACAAGGCTGCCACTCTCTCCATCTCTCTTCAACATAGTGCTGGAAGTCCTTGCTAGAGCAATAAGACAGTCGAAGGAGATCAAGGGGATACAGATGGGAAAGGAAGAAGTCAAATTATCACTATTTGCAGATGATATGATAGTATACATGAGTGACCCCAAAAACTCTAACAGGGAACTCCTACAGCTGATAAACACCTTCAGCAAAGTCTCCGGATACAAAATTAAATCAAAAAAATCAGTAGCCCTCCTGTATACAAAAGACAAAAGGGCTGAGAAAGAAATTAGAGAAACAATACCCTTCACAATAGCCACAAATGACATCAAGTACCTTGGTGTGCCCTAACCAAGCAAGTCAAAGACTTGTATGAAAAAAATTTCAAGTCTCTGAAGAAAGAATTAGAGGAAGATATGAGAAGATGGAAAGATCTCCCATGCTCATGGCTTGGCAGGATTAACATAGTAAAAATGGCCATTTTACCAAAAGCGATCTACAGATTTAATGCAATTCCCATCAAATTGTCAACACAATTCTTTAAAGACCTTGAAAGAAAAATTCTCAACATCGTATGGAATAAAAAGCAAGTGAGAATTGCTAAAACAATCCTCTACAATAAAAGATCTTTTGGAGGTATCTCCATCCCTGATCTCAAGCTGTACTATAGAGCAACAGTTTTAAAAACTGCATGGTACTGGCATAGAAACAGAATGGTGTATCAATGGAACCGAACATGGTTCCATTGAAGACCCAGAAATAAACCCACACACTTACGGACACCTGATTTTTGACAAAGATGCCAAAACCATACAATGGAAAAAAAATACCATCTTCAACGAATGGTGCTGGTTCAACTGGATGTCTACATGTAGAAAAATGAAAATAGATCCATACTTATCACCCTGCACAAAACTGAAGTCCAAGTGGATCAAAGACCTCAACATAAAACCAGACACTTTAAATCGGCTAGAAAAAAAAGTAGGGAATACTCTAGAACTCATTGGTACAGGAGAAAACTTCCTGAACAGAACACCAACAGCACAGGCTCTGAGAGCAACAATCAATAAATGGGACCTCATGAAACTGAAAAGCTTCTGTAAAGAAGAGGACGCCGTCATCAAAACAAAGTGACTGCCTACAGATTGGGAAAGAATCTTCACCAACCCTTTATCTGACAGAGGACTCATATCCAGTATATATAAAAACTAAAGAAGCTGAAAAGCAGAAAACCAAGTAAACCACTTAAAAAATGGGGAACAGAGTTAAACAGAAAATTCTTAATAGAGGAATATCGAATGGCAGAGAAGCACTTAAAGAAATGCTCAACCTCATTAGCCATTAGGGAAATGCAAATCAAAACAACCCTGAGATTTCACCTTACACCCATCAGAATGGCCAAGATCAAAAACTCAAGTGACAACACATGCTGGAGAGGTTGTGGAGAAAGGGGAACCCTTCTCCACTGCTGGTGGGAATGTAAACTCGTAAAACCACTCTGGAAAGCAATCTGGCACTTTCTCAGACAACTAGGAATAGTGCTTCCTCAAGATCCAGCCATACCACTCCTAGGCATATATCCAAAAAAGGCTCAAGTACACAAAAAGGACATTTGCTCAACCATGTTTGTAGCAGCTTTATTTGTAATAGCTGGAAACAGCCCAGATGCCCCTCAACTGAAGAATGGATTCAGAAACTGTGGTACATCTATACAATGGAGTACTACTCAGCAATGAAAAATAAGGAAATCATGAAATTTGCAGGTAAATGGTGGGACCTGGAAAGGATCATGCTGAGTGAGTTGTCCCAGAAGCAAAGAGACACACACGGTATATACTCACTCATATAGACATACAACATAGGACAAACCCACTAAAATCTGTGCATCTAAAGAAAGTAGGCAAGAGAGAGGACCCTAACTAAAATGTTCAATCCCCATTCTGAAAGGCAAAGAGGATGGACATCAGAAGAAGAAGAAAACAGGAAACAACCTAGGAACCTGCTACAGAAGGCATCTGAAATCCAGAAGAAGAAAACAGGAAACAAACTAGGAACTTACCACAGAGGGCCTCTGAAAGCCTCTGCCCTGCAGACTATCAAAGCAGATGCTGAGCCTGATGGACAACTGTTGGGCAGAGTGAATGGAATTTTATGTAAGAAGTGGGAAATAGTAAGAGCTGGAGAGGACAGGAACTCCACAAGGAGAGCAACAGAACAAGAAAATTTGAACACAGGGGTCTTCCCAGAGACTCATACTCCAACCAAGGACTATTCATGGAGAAACCCTACAACCCTGACAATGCAGCCACTTCCGATGAGAACTGATAGACTAAGATCAGAAAGGAGAGTAGGACCTCCCCTATCTGTGGACTTGGGGAGGGGCATGCATGTAGAAAGGGGTGAGAGGGTGGGATCAGAAAGGGAGGAGGGAGGGACTTATGGGGGGATACAAAATGAATAAAGTGTAATTAATAAAAGTTAAATAGAAAATTTAAAAAATCAAGTCTCTGAAGAAAGAAATTGAAGAAGATATCAGAAGATGGAAAGATCTCCCATGCTCATGAATTGGTAGAATTAACATAGTGAAAATGGCCATCCTACCAAAAACAATCTACAGATTCAATGCAATTCCATCAAAATACCAACACAATTCTTTACAGACCTTGAAAGAAAAATTCTCAACTTCATAGGAAAAAGAAAAAACCCAGAATATCCAAAACGATCCTGTACAACAACAGATCATCTGGAGGTATCTCCATCCCTGATCTCAAGCTGTACTACAGAGCAATAGTAATAAAAACTGCATGGCACTGGCATAGAAACAGAATGGTGGATCAAGGAACTGAATAGATGACACAGAAATAAACCAACACAATTATGAATACTTGATTTTTGACAAAGAAGCCAAAACCATTCAATGGAAAAAAGATAGCATCTTCAACAAATGGTGCTGGACCAACTGGATGTCTACATGCAGAAAAATGAAAATACATCCACATTTATCACCCTGCACAAAACTAAAGTCCAAGTGGATCAAAGACCTCAACATAAAACCACATATTCTAAATTGGCTAGAAGAAAAAGTGGGGAAGAGCCTAGAACTCATCGGCACAGGAGACTACTTCCTGAACAGAACACCAACAGCACAGGTCTAAGAGCAACAATCAATAAATGAGACCTCATGAAACTGAAAAGCTTCTGTAAAACAAAAGACACTGTCGTCAAAACAAAATGACAGCCTACAGACTGGGAAAGGAATTTCACCAACCCTATATCTAACAGAAGGCTGATATCCAGAATATATAAAGAACTAAAGAAGTTGAAAATCAACCAATGGAGTGTCGGGAGCTGAGACTCCAAGAGGCTGGCTTTGATATTTAAATCTCGGTGGAGAGATGGCTTTTAGCAGCCCTTTACTAATGGCAAAGAACTTGCAAGTCCATCTCCTTTTCTTAGTGACAGCAGGTGGGATAGCTTGTGAGGGTCACACCTCTTCCTCTAGCTCCTTGTGCAAATTAACCTATTGTTCTGAGATGTTTTACTGGCTAAAAGTAACTCCTGACAATAAAAGAGGGCAGAAGGCTGGATGCAGAGGAGGAGGCAGAGACTTGAGACTTGCTGCTGGCACTGCTTACTGCAGCAGCCTGCCTTTTGCTGTGGCTGTCGAGTCTGGACCTTTAAAAAGTTTCCTGTGTGCTGTGTGTTTATTTCATTAATTTTAATCCTCACTCCCAACTCAAGAACCGTTCCACTCTGCTGGCTAGCTCTGGCAATTTAGCAATCCAATTTAAAAGTGGGATACAGCGCTAAACTGAGAATTCTCAATAGAGGAATACAGAATGGCAGAGAAACACTTAAAGAAATGCTCAATGCCCTTAACCATCAGAGACATGCAAATCAAAATGACTCTGAAATTTTACCTTACACCCATCAGAATGGCAAATGTTAAAAACTCAAGTGACAACACATGCTGGAGAGGTTGTGGAGAAAGGAGAACCCTCCTGCATTGCTGGTGGGAATGTAAACTTGTACAACCACTATGGAAATCAATCTGGAGCTTTCTCAGACAACTAGGAATAGCGCTTCCTCAAGATCCAGCCATACCACTCCTAGGCATATATCCAAAAGAGGCTCAAGTACACAAAAAGGACATTTGCTCAACCATGTTTGTAGCAGCTTTTTTAGTAATAGCCAGAACCTGGAAACAACCCAGATGTCCCTCAGTTGAGGAATGGATACAGAAATTGCGTTGTTTTTACAAAATGGAATACTATTCAGCAATTGAAAACAAGGAAATCATGAAATTTGCAGGCAAATAGTGGGATCTAGAAAAGATCATCCTGAGTGAGGTATCCCAGAAGCAGAAAGACACACATGGTATATACTCACTTATAAGTGGATACTAGACCTATAAAAGGATAAACATACTAAAATCTGTACACCTAAAGAAGACAAACAAGAAAGAGGACCTAGGGTAACATGATTAATCCTCACTTAGAAAGACAAATGGGATGGACATTGAAAGTAGGAGAAAACAAGAAACAGGACAGGAGCCTACCACAGAGGGCCTCTGAAAGACTCTACCTAGCAGTGTATCAAAGCAGATGCTGAGACTCATAACCAAACCTTGGGCAGAGTGCAGGGAACCATACGAAAGAAAGGGGAGTTAGTATGATGTGAAGAGGACAGGAGATGCACAAGGACCAAATATATCTGGGCATAGGGGCCTTTTCTGAGTCTGTTTCTCCAACCAGACTGTTTGTGACATGAACTCAATGGCTAGCTCTTTACCTCCCCCTCCCCCAAAGGAGGAGCAGCTTTGCTAGGCCATAGAGGAGGACATCACAGCCAGTCCTGAGGAGACCTGATAAGCTAGGGTCAGATGGAAGGGGAGGAGGACATCCCCTAGCAGTGGACTTGGAAAGGGGCAGAGAGTAGATGAGGAAGAAAGTGTGGGATTGGGAGAGAGTGAGGGAGCAGGCTACAGCAGGGATACAAAGTAAATAAACTGTAACTAATATAAAAAATGAAAATTTAATTAAAAAAAGAGAAGTGGGTTTATGCACTTTTTTAATTTAAATTGGTATCAGCTTAGATCAGTAACTCTATAGTCAAGATTATTAGAAAATACATTTGAAATGGTAAGTGAGGGATAAAAGAAAATAATGGAACAGGAAAGATTAAATGAAATAAGAAATGGAAGGACGTAGCAGAGGAAAGAATATAAGTAGGGATATCTGATACTAAAAGTATTTTCAAAAAGTCATATAGAAAACTACTATAGAAGTTTTCTAAAATAAAAACATGTATACATATATAAAAATTTAAACAGAGTTACCCTATAACAGTGTGACAATGTCCTATTAGATACCGCAAGGTAACAAATAAAAGGCCTAGTGCCAGGAGTAGCTACCTCTTTTGGAGTTGTTGGCTAGTGAGAACCCACAGACCCCACAAACATCACAGGCTCTTGTCAGTGCTCTTGGATACTCTTCAGAATGTGATGGTAATACCCTGTTTTTGAAGATTCCACATACTTGAGTCATAAAACATGAAAAAAAAAATCAAACTAGTACTCACCAAAGAATCCCTAACAATCATAGTGTTGGATGAAAAATGTAAACATCATCAGATCATGAACCCTGCAAGCTACAGTGACAACCAGCCTGCCAAGACATACTCCTGCAATAGTGGCATTTGTTCCATGGGAGTAATCAGCCACTCTCTTATTGGATTTAAACTCAATCCACGAGATGAGCCCTATACATTACACTGTTATGAGGCAAAGAACCTGTAACTACACAAGTAAGAGGCCTTTGCAGAGAACCTACTACCACTTTTCAGCTAAATAGACATAACATTAAACCAGTCTTAGTGACTTATCACTATACCTAGCAAGCAAATTGTCTCAATAAAAAAAATAAGAAGCTATCAATGCTCCTTAAAAGTAAAGTACATTCAGTAAGTCAGAAAACTTGGAAGTAAAAATCAAGATGTATAAAGTAGCTACGTGTATACACAATCAGGATATCTTATATGATAAAACATATTGTCAAATTACATATCAAAATTCTTCAAATATTTAAATCTATAAGACATGCAAGCATCAATCTAAAAGCACAGTAGAGAATACCACAATCTTCTTTCAATTCTTGATAGATCAAGTGCACAGTATAAGTAGAAGATGGAGATTTTGAATAAACAGCAGAGTTCTGACTTAATTACCAATCAGGAAAAAAAAAAAAAAAGTGCTTACTCGGTGCTGACCAGAATCCTAGTCATGATCCCACAGTTCATGTAATTCTTTTCCAAATTTGTTTTTGATATTGAATACTGTTTCAAGTCAATCTTCCATTAACACTATTAGCCAAATACTAAGAAACAGCTCCATCTTAGAGCCTTGATAATGGCACCTCTTGAAGATTAATGAACGTGTTTGGAAAGAGAAAGGCTTGAGTCTGAATGGATGGCAGAAAACAGTGGCAGATGGTAAAGCCATTCTTTGACGTGGAAAACTGGAAAGCGAGTGCCTTCACTGTGGGAAGCAGACCACACGTCCTACTTTATTACCAGTTTAAAAGGTGGAACATAAATTAGTGTGACCCTTTAAAGTCATTGAATTACTGAAAACTTCGACATTTGTACTCGCAACATCTGTTACAAGCCAGTCATTCTTGCTGTTACTATTTTGTGCACAATAACCATGTTATCTTGCTCAGCAAATTTTATTTAGGCTGAATGTGAGTGACTCAAAGCCATGGTTCCCCAAGTTGTAAAATACTTTCTGAGAAAAAGTGTCTTAGTTAACTCAAAAAACATACCTAAAAAAGCAAAATTTTAAAGAAAAATTAAAAATAGAAATAGATGTGTTGAAATCAGAGTTCTATTTTATTTTTACACAGTAATTTATCTTCCAGAATTATCCTTTGAATAATACCTGCCCAAACACCCCTAAGGGAAACACAGAGGTGGCCAGGAATATGAAAGACCTCAGTTATGCTAATACCCATTGAACTTTCACTGGCTTTTACATGTGCATTTGAAAGAGTAGAATTTCAACTTCTTTTTGAATTATTTTTATTATTTTTATATTAATTACAGGTTATTTACTTTGTATCCCAGCTGTTGCCCCTTTCTCATTCACTCCCAATCCCACCCTCCCTCCCTCATCTACTCCCTGCCCTTCTCTAAGTCCACTGATG
>NW_026596166.1:22131042-22131542 GCF_907164565.1 Psammomys obesus
GGGAGGGAGGTCAAAGAAATAGCCATTGAGTTCATGTCAGAGACAGTCCCTGTTTCCATAACTAGGGAACCCACTTGAATACTGAGTTGTGATGGGCTACATATGGGCAGGGGTTCAATGTTATAACCATTCATGGTCCTTGGTTGGAGAAACAGTCTCAGAAAAGGCCCATGTACCCAGATTTGGTCCTTGTGGAGCTCCTATCCTTTCCAGGTCATACTAACTCCCCCTTCATTCATATGATTACCTGCACTCTGCCCAAGGTTTGGTTATGAGTCTCAGAATCTTCTTTAATACACTGCTAGGTAGAGTCTTTCAGGGGCCCAACTTTCAACTTATGACATCATTTTGCCTTAAGAAATTAGTTCATCCAGGAGTCTACTGAGCGCATTTGAAAAACTCTAACTAGCAGTGTTTTCAAAGCAAAGACTCATGACCAAACCTTTGGCAGAATACAGGGAATCATAAGAAAGAAGGGGAGTTAGTCTGATGAGGAAAGG
>NW_026596166.1:22131552-22210977 GCF_907164565.1 Psammomys obesus
CCTGTTAGGCCACAGAGGAGAGCTTTGCAGCCAGTCCTGAAGATACCTGATAAAACAGGATCGGATGAATGGGGAGGAGTTCCCCCCTATCAGTGGACTTGGCAAGGGGCACGGTGGAGAGGAGGGAGGGAGGGAGGGACTGGGAGGGAATGAGGGATCGGGACACGGCTGGGGTACAGAGTTAATAAAATGTAACTGATAAGAAAAGAAATAAAATACAAAAAAAAAAGTTAAAAAGCAACAAATCAAGTAATTCAGTTTAAAAATGGGGTACAAAGCTAACAGAGAATTTTTAATAGAGGAATATAGAATGGTAGAGAAACACTTAAAGAAATGCTTAACATCCTTAGTCATCAGGAAATGCAAATCAAAACGAGCCTGAGATTTCACCTTACACCCATCAGAATGGCTAAGATCAAAAACTCAAGTGACAACACATGCTGGAGAGGTTGTGGAGAAAGGGGAATCCTCCTCTGTTACTGGTGGGATTGTAAACTTGTACAACCACTATGGAAATCAATCTGGCACTTTCTCAGACAATTAAGAATAGTGCTTCCTCAAGATCCAGCTATACCACTCCTAGGCATATATCCAAAACAGGCTCAAGTATACAACTAGGACATTTGTTCAATCATGTTCTTAGCAGCTTCATTCATAATAGGCATAACCTGGAAACAACCCAGATGTCCCTCAGTTGAGGAATGGATACAGAAATTGTGGTACATTTACACAATGGAATACTACTCAGCAATTTAAAACAAGGAAATCTTGAAATTTGCAGGCATATGGTAGGATCTAGAAAAGATCATCCTGAATGAGGTATCCCAGAAGCAGGAAGACACATATGATATATACTCACTTATAAGTGGATACTTGACATATAATATAGGATGAACATACTAAAATTTGTATACCTAAAGAAGCTACGGAAGAAGTAGGTCCCTGGGTAAGATGATCAATACTCACTCAGAAAGGCAAACAGGGTGGACATTAGAAGAAGGAGAAAACAGAAAACAAGACAGGAGCCTACCAAAGAGAGCCTCTGAAAGCAGTGTATCAAAGCAGATGCTGAGGCTCATAACCAAACTTTGGGCAAAGTGCAGGGAATCTTATGAAAGAAGGGGGAAATAGTAAGACCTGGAGAGGACAGGAGCTCCACAAGGAGAACAACAGAACCAAGAAATATGGGCCCAGGGGTCTTTTCTGAGACTGATACTCCAACCAAAGTCTATTCATGGAGATAACCTAGAACTCCTGCACAGATGTAGCCCATGGCAGCTCAGTATCCAAGTGGGTTCCTTGTAAAGGGAACAGGGACTGTCTGTGACATGAACTCAGTGGCTGGCTCTTTGACCACCTCCCCTTGAGGGGGGAAGCAGCCTTACCAGGCCACAGAGAAGGCAATGCAGCAAGTCCTGATGAGACCTGGTAGGCTAATGTCAGATGGAAAGGGAGGAGGACCTCCCCTATCAGTGGACTTAAAGAGGTGCATGAAGGAGAGAGGGTGGGATTCGTAGGGAGGGGGCTACAGCTGGAATACGAAGTGAATAAGTTGTAATTAATATAAAAAATAAAAATTAAGAAAAGACTGTATGTTGCCCTATAGACACCTGACTTTTGACTAAAAAGCAATAATATACAATGAAAAAAAATGAAAGCATCTTCAACAAATGGTGCTGTTCTAACTGAATGTCAGCATGTGGAAGAATGCAAATAGATCCATATTTATCACCTTGCATAAAACTCAAGTCCAACTGGACCAAAGATCTAAACAAAAGAGCCAGGCATGGTGGTGCATGACCTTAATCCCAGCACTCAGAAAGGCAGAAGCAGACAGACCTTTGTGAGTTTGAGGACAGCCTCATCTACAAAGCAAGTCTAGGACAACCAAGGATACAGAGAAACCCTGTCTTTAAAAAGAAAAAGAAAAAAAAAAAAACCAGATACACTAAACTTAATCAAAAGGAAAGTGAGGAAGAGCCTTGAACACATTGGCACAGGAGACACTTCCTGAACAGAACAACAGCTCAGGCACTAAGATAACAACTAATAAATGGGGTCCTGTGAGACTGAAAAGTTTCTGTAAAGCAAAGGACACCATCAATGGGACAAAACAGCAGCCTACAGAATGAGAAAAGATTTTCACCAACTCTACATTTGACAGGCTAATATTCAAAATATATAAAGAACTCAAGAAAGTAGACATCAACAAACCAAATAACCCAATTAAATATGGGGTACAGATATAAATAGAGTACTCTCAACAAAGAAATCTCAAATGGTTGAGAAGCACATAAAGAAATGTTCAGCATCCTTAGTCATAAAGAAAATGCAATCCAAATGACTGATTACCTTTCACCTTACACCCATCAGAACAACTAAGATCAAAAACTCAAGAGACAGCTTATGCTGGTGAGGGAGTGGAGACAGGGGAAACCTCCTCCACTGCTGATGGGAGTACTAACTTGTACAACCCTTTGAAAATCAATCTGGTGCTTTCTCAGAAAATTGGGAATTGATCTATCTCAAGACCCAGCAATTCCACTCATGGGCATATAGCCAAAGGACGTACACCATACCATAAGGACACTTACTCGACTATGTTCATAACAGCTTTCTTTGCAATAGTCAGAAATTGGAAACAACTTAGATGTCCCTCAGCCTAAGGAATGATAAAAAAAAAAAAGGTTGGATAGCCCAGAGACCCAAAATAGAACCAAACACAACTGGCAAAAAAAAAAAAGTCAATGAAATAATTCTTAATGATATTCTGCTATACTCATAGATTGGTGCCTAGCTGCCTAGCCCAACTGCATCAGAAAGGTTTCATTCAGCAACTGATGGAAACATATGCAGAGCCCCACAGCCAAACACTAGGTGGAGCTTGGGGGATTCCAAGGAAGGAGGAAAGATCTTTCTGTAAAATAATAATAATAATATCATTTTAAAATAACAATTGTAGGAACCAGAGGGGTCAAGGACAACCACAAGAAAACCCATAAAGTCAACAAACGAAGGCTTATAGGAAAAAGCCCACAGAGACTGAACAAGATCCTCGGCATATGTGTTATGGCCTTCTCATGGGTTTCCTAACAGTTAGAGTGGCAGCTGCCTCTGATTCTTTGTCTGCTTTTGGGACACTTTCCCTCCTACTAGGTCGCCTCATCCATCCCTAACATGAGGGGAGGTGCCTAGACTTATTGCAATTTGGTATGTTATATTTGGTTGATGCTCCTGTTAAGACCTCCCCTTTTCTGAAGGGAAATGGGAGAGGAGTGGATTGGGAGGGGAGAGGAGGTAGGTGGCAGGGACTGGAAGAAGAGAAGGGGAAACTGCAGTAGGAATGTAATATATGAGAGAAGAATTTTTTAAGACAATTACAATGTTTGAAGTAAAAAAAAAAGAAAGAAAGAACTGTGTTGCTATTCCAGAAGACCTGAATTTAATTCCCACCACCCACATGGCAGCTCACAGCTCTCTGTAACTCCTGTACCAAGGGATCTGATACCCTCTTTTAAGATAAAGGGTAAATTTTTCAGAGAAAAAAAAAGTACACTGAATCCAATTATGTGTTACTTTGAATGTTTAATTCCCAGATTTAAAACATTTTTCTAATGACCAAGTTTTCTATAAAGTAAGGATTCATTTGTCTTCTACCCCTTACAAGTATACAAAACATACTTACCAACAAATAAGATACTAGACTTCACTACTTATTGTCAAGATGCTTCTGGCACTACCACAGAACTACTGCAGACAGCACACGCTCAGCTTGACAAATCCCACAAAATCGGTCAAGAGTTCTTTAATCTGCTCATTGTGATTCGCCAGATGCATCCAGTCCCTAATGGTATGTTTAACTTCTAAAAGAGGGGGGAAAAGCCAGAAGGAAAGTACATTGGATGCTATTGCATTTGTGCATCAACATCCTTTATGTCTTAAGTAAGTATTGCGTGAGAGACAGAACTTTCTGTTTGCTTCATAAATAACAGTGCATATAAAATGAAGTCTATTGCTGTAACTTGGCCATATGCTGGTTGGAACCATGTTAAGCAGATTTAACAGGATTTTTTATTGCCAGGTGGTGTGGTTGTATGCATAACCCCAGCATTCAGGAAGAAGATGAAGAGGTCAAGGCCAGACTGAGTTATAAAGCAAGATCCTATCTCCAAAAATAAAGTTAAAATGGATTTTTAAGCAAGAACTCTTGCCTTAAACAAATCTACATGTACATCTATTCTGTTTGACTGTGGATGAAGCAAACTGTTACAAAAATGTTGGTAGAGGCAACATTGCATTATTCCAAGAAAGTTCTGCCATTTTCATACTTTCTCAGAATTAGCTTTCTAAAAATTTTTCACATTTATTGGGGGGCAGGTGCATGCACATGCCAACACAGATATGGGGTAGTCAGAGGATGAATTGTAGGAGATGATTCTTGCCTTCCACCTTGTGGGACCATGTGCTCTAACTCATGTCATCAGACTTGGAAGCCAGCCCCTTTACCAGATGAGTCATCTGAAGGTTTCAAACTTAATTTTAAAAGTTTGGTGGTTTTCTGTTTAAGTTCTTTCCAATACATATGGAATCTATGTTTGTGGGGTGTGATCTATAAGGAAATTAGGAAATCCTACTCATTTATGACTCTGTAAGTATTAGCCTCTAATAAGTTCCCCCATCCCTACCTATAATGTTGAATTGTGCCCATAAGAATTGAAAGTTTTCATTTATTCAGTTGGCACAATATAGGGGAATTCCAGCATTAACATCCCTGTGGCATCCTCTCTTTTTATGGCTGGAATACTGACCAACTTCTGATAGACTACAGAAGGTGCAATGAGAAGTCACTTCAAATTTTTATTTTAAAAGACTATGACATCTATCACGGGTGATCATTCACTGTTTTTTGGGTATTCTGAGGGCAGCCAACTATATGATGAAGGTAGCCCAATGAAGAGATTAACTGGAATATGAATGTATATAAATATATCTGCATGCAATAACAAAGAGACTATGAATATTAAAGAGATCAAGGTGGGGTATGTGGGAGGGTTTGAGGGGAGTAAAGGGAAGAGAGGAATGTAATTATATTATAATCCCATTTTTTTAACTTTTATTAAGTACACTTTATTCACTTTGTATCCCCCATAGACCCCTCCCTCCTCCCCTCCCGATCCCACCTTCCCTCCCCCTTCTTCACGCCTGCCCCTCCCCAAGTCCACTGATAGGGGAGGTCCCCCTCTCCTTCCTTCTGATCTTAGTCTATCAGATCACATCAGGAGTGGCTGCATTGTCATCCTCTGTGGCCTGGTAAGGCTGCTCTCCCCTCAAGGGGAGGTGATCAAAGAGCAGGCCAATCAGTCCATGTCAGAGGCAGTCCCTCTTCCCATTACTATGTAACCCACTTGGACACTGAACTGCCATGGGCTACATCTGTGCAGGGGTTCTAGGTTATCTCCATGCATGGTACATGGTTGAAGTATGAGTCTCTGAAAAGACCCCTGTGTTCAAATTTCTGGTTCTGTTGCTCTCCTTGTGGAGCTTCTGTCCTCTCTAGATCTTACTATTTCCTTACTATTTCAATAACTATTTCAATATTCTTACTATTTCAATAATTTTTGACATATATATAGACATATAATATAATATAATATAATATAATATAATATAATATAACATAATATAATATAGACATATAACATAGGTTTGAGTGGTTCTCTACTTTGTTTTTTGTTTTGTTTTGTCTTTTGTTTTTAATTAAACTTCTGTTTATAATTTATTTTTTTTACATCCTGATTGTAGCACCTTCTCTGGTCTCCTCCAGGTCCCACCCTCTCCCCTCTTCCCTCTTATCCTTCTCCCTTGGTTCTCAAAAAGGGGAAGCCCTCTTCCCCTACCATTTGACCCTAGCTTATCAAGTCTCATCAAGACTGCCTGGATCCTCTTCCTCTGTAGCCTGGTAATGCTTCCCTCACCAGGTGGAAGCGATCAAGAAGCTGGCAACAAAATCCATGTCAGAGACAGACCCTGCTCACCTTAGTAAGGAAGCCACATAGAGACTGAGTTGCCCCTATCACTTACATCTGAACAAGGGGTCTAAGTCGTCTTTGTGTATGGTCCATGGGTGGTGCATCATTTTCTGCAGGCCCCCTATGGCCCACATTTGTTGGCTCTGTTGGTCTTCTTATGGAGCTCTTGACTGCTTAGGGTACTTCCATTCCCCCATTCTTTTTTTTTATATTAATTACCATTTCTACACTTTGTATCAGCTGTAGCTCCCACTTTCATTCCCACCCAATCCCACCATCCCTCCCTCATCACCTCCAATGCCCCTCTCCAAGTCCACTGATAGGGGAGGTCCTCTTTCCTTTCCATCTGACCCTAACCCATTTCATCAGGACTGGCTGCATTGTCTTCCTCTGTGGTCTGGTAAGGCAGCTTCCCACTCAGGGGGAGGTGGTCAAAAAGCCAGCCACTGAGTTCATTCAAAGACAGTCCCTGTTCCCCTTACTAAATAATCCACTTGGACACTGAGCTGCCATGGTCTACATCTGTGCAGAGGATGTAGGTTATCTCCATGCATGGTCCTGTTTGGAATATCAGTCTCAGAAAAGACTCCTGGGCCCAGATTTCTTGGTTCTGTTCCTCTATTTGTGGAGCTCCTGTCCCCTCCAGGTCTTTCTATCTCTCACTTCTTTCATAAGATTCCCTGAACTCTGCCCAAAGTTTGGCTATGAGCCTCAGCATATGCTTTGATACAGTGCTGGGTAGTCTTTCAGACTAACAGAATGGGTGTGGAAACAATATCCAACATTCTGCTGCATCCAAGAAACATACCTTAGCAACAAAGATAAACACAGACCATCCAAGAAATCCAAAACAATATGAAAAGACAAAACCTAAGAATAATAGGAATAGGGGAAAAAGAAGATTCCCTGCTCCAAGGCCCAGAAAATATCTTCAACAAAATCATAGAAGAAAATTTCCCCAACTTAAAGGAGAGGCCTATAAGATTACAAGAGGCCTAGAGAACACCTAATAAATTACACCACAAAAGAAAATCATCCGCCATATAATAATCAAAACAGTAAGTATATAGAACAAAGAAAAAATACTGAAAGCTGCAAGAGAAAAAGGCCAATAACATATAATGGTAAACCCATCAGAATCACACCAGACTTCTCAACAGAGACTATGAAAGCCAGAATGGGCTGGACGGATATCATGCAGACCCTAAGAGAACACAGATGTCAGCCCAGGCTAATATATCCAGCAAAACTCTCAGTCATCATAGATGGAGGAAACAAGATATTCAATGACAAAAACAAATTCAAACAATACCTACCCACAAATCCAACATTACAAAAGATACTAGAAGGAAAAATAGAACCCAGGAAAACTAACTACATTCAGGAAAACACAGGAAATGAATAACCTAACTACAGCAAAACCAAAAGTAGCCAAGCACACAAACACACTACCATAGCCAACAACAAAATCAAACCACCTAATGGCCACTGGTCATTAATCTCCCAAAACATCAATGGACTCAACTCTCCAATAAAAAGACACAGGCTAACAGAATAGATACGTAAACAAGACCCAACAATCTGTTGCATACAAGAAAGACACTTAAGTCACAAAGATAGACATTACCTGAGGGTAAAGTGTTGGAAGACGGCTTTCCAAGCAAATGGATCCAAGAAGCAAGCAGGAGTAGCCATTCTAATATCTAATAAAATAGACTTTCAACCAAAATTAATCAAAAGAGATGGGGAAGATCATTTCATACTCATCAAAGGAAAACTCCACCAAGAAGACACCACAATTCTGAACATCTATGCCCCAAACACAAGAGCACCCACATTTGTAAAAGAAACATTAATAAAACTCAAACCCCACATATATCCCCACACATTAATAGTGGAAGACTTCAACACCCCATTCTCAACAAAGGACAGGTCAACAAACCAGAAATTAAACAAAGAAACAATGACTCTAACAGAGGTCATGAATCAAATGAACCTAACAGATGTCTACAGAACCTTTCACCCAAACACAAAAGAAATTACCTTCTTCTCAGCACCTCATAAAACCTTCTCCAAAATTGACCACATAGTTAGTCATAAAACAAGTCTCAACAGATACAAAAAGATTGAAATAATCCCATGTATCCTATCTGACCACCATGGACTAAAGCTGAATCTCAATGACAACAGAAATAAAAAAAGCCTACACACACATGGAAACTGAACAACTTGATACTCAATGACAGTTGGGACAGGGAAGAAATAAAGAAAGAAATCAAAGTATTCCTAAAACTCAATGAAAATGAAGACACAACATTCCCAAACTTATGGGACACAATGACAGCAATGCTAAGAGGAAAGTTCATAGCACTAAGTGCATATAAAAAGAAATTCAAAACGTCTCATGCCAACAACTTAATGGCTCACCTAAAAGCCCTAGAGAAAAAAAGAAGCAGACACACCGAAGAGGAGTAGACCACTACAAATAATCAAACTCAAGACTGAAATCAATAGGTTAGAAACAAATAAAACAATTCAAAGAATCAATGAAACCAAGAGCTGGTTCTTTGAGAAAATCAACAAGATCGACAAACCCTTAGCCAAGCTAACTAAAAGGCAGAGACACCACCCAAATCAACAAAATCAGAAATGAAAAGGGGGACATAACTACAGACACTGAGGAAATCCAAACAATCATTACGACTTACTTCAAATGTCTATACTCAACAAAATTTGAAAACCTAAATGAAATGGACAATTTTCTTGATCGATTTGACTTACCAAAGCTGAATCAGGACCAGGTAAATCAATTAAATAGTCCTATATCCCCCAAAGAAATAGAAGCAGTCATCAAAAGTCTCCCATCCAAAAAAAAGCCCAGGACCAGATGGCTTCAGCACAGAATTCTACCAGACCTTCAAAGAAGAGCTAACTCCAATTCTCTTCAAACTATTCCACAAAATAGAAACAGAAGGAACATTACCAAACTCATTCTATGAAGCCACAATCACCTTGGTACCTAAACCTCACAAAGACTCAACAAAGAAAGAGAATTTCAGGCCAATCTCCATTATGAACATTGATGCAAAAATACTCAAGAAAATGCTTGCAAACCGAATCCAAGAACACATCAAACATATCATCCACTACGACCAAGTAGGCTTCATCCCAGGTATGCAGGGTAGTTCAATATAAGGAAATCCATCAATGTGATCCACCATATTAACAAACTGAAAGAAAAAAACCACATGATAATCTCCCTAGATGCTGAAAAAGCATTTGACAAAATCCAACATCCATTCATGTTTAAAGTACTGGAGAGATCAGGGATACAAGGCACATATCTAAACATAGTAAAGGCAATATACAGAAAGCCTATAGCCAACATCAAACTGAATGGAGAGAAACTTAAAGCAATCCCACTGAAATCAGGGACAAGGCAAACCTGCCCGCTCTCTCCATATCTCTTCAACATAGTTCTGGAAGTCTTTGCTAGAGGAATAAGACAATTGAAGGAGATCAAGAGGATACAAATTGGAAAGGAAGAAGTCAAAGTATCACTATTTGCAGATGATATGATAGTATACCTGAGTGACCCCAAAAATTCTACCAGGAAACTCCTACAGCTGATAAACACCTTCAGCAAAGTGGCCGGATACAAAATTAACTCAAAAAAATCAGTAGGCCTCCTGTAAACAAAAGGCAAAAGGGCTGAGAAAAAAATTAGGGAAAGAACACCCTTCACAATAGCCAAAAAGGACATAAAGTACCTTGGTGTAACCCTAACCAAACAAAGACTTGTCTGAAAAAAAAATGTCAAGTCTTTGAAGAAAGAATTAGAAGAAGATATCAGAAGATGGAAAGATCTCCCATGCTCATGGCTTGGCAGGATTAACAAAGTAAAAATGGCCATCTTACCAAAAGCAATCTATAGCTTCAATGCAATTCCCATCAAATTATCAACACAATTCTTTACAGACCTGGAAAGAAAAATTCTCAACTTCATATAGAATAACAAGAAACCCAGAATTGCTAAAACAATCCTCTACAATAAAAGATCTTCTGGAGGTATCTCCATCAGTGATCTCAAGCTGTAGCATAGAGCAACAAAATGGTGGATCAATGGAACTAGAGAGAAGACCCAGAAGTAAACCCACACACTTATAGACACCTGAACTTTTACAAAGATGCCAAAACCATACAATGGTAAAAAGACAGCATCTTCAAAAAATGGTGCTGGTCTAACTGGATGTGGACATGTAGAAAAATTCAAAGAGATCCATACTTATCACCCTGCACAAAACTAAAGTCCAAGTGGATCAAAGACCTTAACATAAAACAGATACATTAAATCAGTTAGAAGAAAAAGTGGAGAAGAAGCTGGAACTCATCGGTACAGGAAACAACTTCCTGAACAGAACACCAACAGCACAGGCTCAATCAGCACAGCAACAATCAATAAATGCGACCTCATGAAACTGAAAAGCTTCTGTAAAGCAAAGGACACTGGCATCAAAACAAAACAAATGACTACAGATAGGGAAATAATCTTCTCCAACCCTCTATCTGACAGAGGGCTAACATCCCGTATATACAAAGAACGCAAGAAGTTAAACAGCAATAAACCAAGTAATCCACTTAAAAAATGGGGAACAGAGCTAAACAATTCTCAATAGAAGAATACCAAATGGCAGAGAAACACTTAAAGAAATGCTGAACCTCATTAGCCATTAGGGAAATGCAAATCAAAACAACCCTGAGATTTCACCTTACACCCATCAGAATGGCCAAGATGAAAAACTCAAGGGACAACACATGCTGGAGAGGTTGTGGAGAAAGGGGAACCCTTCTCCACTGCTGGTGGGAATGTAAACTTGTACAACCACTCTGGAAATCAATCTGGCGCTTTCTCAGACAACTAGGAATAGCGCTTCCTCAAGATCCATCCATACCACTCCTAGGCATATATCCAAAAGAGGCTCAAGTACACAAAAAGGACATTTGCTCAACCATGTTTGTAGCAGCTTTATTTGTAATAGCCAGAAGCTGGAAACAACGTAGATGCCCCTCAACTGAAGAATGGATGCAGAAACTGTGGTACATCTATACAATGAAATATTACTCAGCAATGAAAAACAAGGAAATCACGAAATTTGCAGGTAAATGGTGGGAACTGGAAAGGATCATCCTGAGTCAGCTATCCCAGATGCAGAAAGACACACCTGTATATACTCACTCATATAGACATATAATATAGGATAATCCTACTAAAATCTGTACACCTAAAGAAACTAACCTAAAGGGAGAACTCTGGCTAAAATGCTCAATCCCTATCCAGAAAGGCAAAGAGGATGGACATCAGAAGAAGAAGAAAACAGGAAACAAGTTAGGAGCCTCCCAAAAGGCTCTGCCCTGCAGACTATCAAAGCAGATGTTGAGACTTATGGCCAAACTTTAGGCAGAGTGCAGGGAAACTCATGAAAAAAGTATAAAATAGTAAGATCTGGAGAGGACAGGAGCTCCACAAGGAGAGCAACAGAACCAGAAATTTGAGCACAGGGGTCTTCCCAGAGACTCATACTCCAACCAAATACCATGCATGGAGATAACCTAGAAACCCTGCACAGATGTAGCCCATGGCAGTTCAGTGTTCAAGTGGGTTCCATAGTAATGAGAACAGGGACTGCTTCTGACCCAAACTAATTGGCCTTCTCTTTGCTCACCTCCCCCTGAGGGGGCAGCAGCCTTACCAGGCCACAGAGGAAGACAATGAAGCCACGCCTGATGAGACCTAACAGACTAGGATCAGAAAGAAGAAAAAGAAACCCTCCCCTACCAGTGGACTTGGGGAGGGTCATGCATGGTGAAGGGAAAGGAAGAGAGGGATTGAGAGGGGAGGAAGGAGGGAACTAGAGAGGGATACAAAATAAATAAAGTGTAATTAAAATTAAAATAGAATAAAAAATAATAAAAAAAGATAGAGCTAGGTTTCTCCACAAACAGTCTCAGAAGAAGCAAAAGCAAATGAAAGGGAAACAGAGGAGTTGCTAATGTCCTGGTTTCTCATGAATAGGAGTGCAGATATTGACTTGCATTCAAAAGAACAGTAAATAAGACCATGAAAGATCAAGCAAGAAATTAATCATTTGAAGAGCTAAAATGTTTAAGTAATATGAGAAATGATATGAATTAGAGATAGGTAAAGAAGTTAAGTTTTTTTCTAGTTAGGAAGTAAAAATCCCATTGGTTTTCTATTGCTGCACCAAATTTTTATCTGGCCATCTCTGGGTCCTCTCTGTGACTCATCGTGCTGAACTTAGTCTGCTCTCCAGGGCTGCATTCTCGTCTGAGATGGGACCCTTTCTCAGCCTCCCAGCCTCCCAGCCTCCCAGCCTCCCAGCCTCCCAGCCTCCCAGTTATCTCATTTCCTTGCAGCTGTATGACTAAAGCTGGCACTCACTTGCTGCCAGCCCCAGATCACTCTCTTCTCCAGAAGCCACTCTTAGGTCCTTGTCATGTGACCCTCTTCTTTCAAGACACAGCAGCATAACTTTTAAAGACTAGTACAATTTTTCCAGAAAAGCACAATCAGGCCCTCTTTTGAAGGGTTCACCTGTAAAAGACAAGTACATCGGAGATGATCAAGTCAATTGATTATGGGCTGAAGAGATAGCTCGGTAGTTAAGAGACAAGGAGAGAATAAATAATCTGGGCACAGGGATCCTTTCTTAGACAAAGGACCATTCACGGACATAACCTAGAACCCCTGCACAGATGTAGCCAATTGCATCTCAGTCTCCAAGAGAGTTCCCTAGTAAGGGGAAGAGGGGCTGTCTCTGACATGAACTCAGTGGCTGGCTCTTTGACCACCAACCCTTGGGGTGGGGGGCAGCCTGACTAGGTCACTGAGGAAGAAAATGCAGCCAGTCCTGATGAAACCTGATAGACTAGGATTAGAGGGAAGGGGAGGAGGACATCCCCTATCAGTGGACTGGGGGAGGGGCATGGGAGGAGAGGAGGGAAGGTAGGTGGCTTTAGGAGGGGACTAGGGAGGGAGCTACAGCTCGGATACAAAGTGAATAAACTGTAATTAATAAAACAATAAATTTTTTAAAACTTAAAAAAAAAAAGAGTACACACTGCTCTTCTGAACATACTGAGTTCAACTCCTGGCACCCACATGGCAGCTCACAAGTGTCTGATACTGTCTTCTGGTGTACAGATGTGCATACAGACAAAGTATCCATATACATTAAATAAATAAATAAATCTTTAAAGAGTCAACTGATTAGTAAACTAGACCCAGAAGCAGAAAGACACACATGGCATATACTCACTTATAAGTGGATATTAGACATATAATACAGAATACACATGCTAAAATCTGTACTCCTATGCAAGAAGCTATGCAAGAAGGAGGACCCTAGGGAAGATGCTGAATCCTCACTCAGAAAGGCATATGGGATAGACATCAGAAGCAGGAGAAAACAGGGAACAAGACAGGAGCTTAACACAGAGGGCCTCTGAAAGACTCTACCCAGCAAGGTATCAAAGCAGATGCTGAGACTCATAGCCAAACTTTGGGGAGAGTGCAGGGAATCTTATGGAAGAAAGGGAGATAGAAAGACCTGGAGGGGATAGGAGCTCCACAAGGAGAGCAACAGAACCAAAAAATCTGGCCCTGGGGTCTTTACAAAGACTGATACTCCAACCAAGGAGCATGCATGGAGATGACCTGGAACCCTTGCTCAGATGTAGCCCATGGCAGCTCAGTGTCCAAGTGGGTTCTCTAGTAAGGAGAACAGGGACTGTCTCTGAAATGAATTCTGTGGCCTGGCTCTTTGATCACCTCCCCCTGAGGGAGGTACAGCCTTGCCAGGACACAGAGGAAGACAATGCAGCCAGTCCTGATGAGACTTGATAGGATTGGGTCAGATAAAAGGGGAGGAGAACCTCCCCTATCAGTGGACTAGGGAAGGGCATAGGGAAAGAAGATGGAGGGAGGGTGGGAGTGTAAAGAGACAAGGGAGGGGTCCATAGCCAGGATATAAAGTGAATGAATTGTAACAAAAAATTAAAAAACAAATAAAATAAAAGGAACATTTTATAATGAAAAAAAGAATAGTGCCCACAATATCCACAAGTTCATTTATCTTCAAGAGAAAAGGCAGACATAAGGAATACAAGCGCTATTAACCAACAGAGATAAATGGAACAAAAATCAGAGAAACAGGCATACTGCTTAAATATGTATTTCATCTTCTTACAAACAAAAAAACAGGTAAACATCACTTGCTTTTGAGGACTTGCTTTTGTCTTGTACCTGTTCAAGGCAATGGACTGACCCCTTCTATAAAGATTTCTTTCATATAAAATATCATACATTTATTCATATTATGATTTTAAAAAAACAATTGACAAAAGTGTGTAGGGGACAAGTGAAGTCCTGAGTGGTATATTGTTTGACATGGGCACACCCATGAGAGTGACATCCCCAGGTGAGGCTCAGGGAATGACAAAGCCTTCTTCAGGTTCATGTGGGGACATTGGTACACTGTCCACTGTAGCTTTCTCAACTGGATTTTACAAAACTGAAGACTGTTCCTAGTAAGATTAGCTGCAACTGCCTCCTTTTTCAGCTGTGTGCCACAAACCCCAGCTCCTTGTTCAGCTGTATGTGAGAAACACACTGTGTGTCCAGGGTGCTGTGGCTTCGCCATCGGAGAACACAGACCACCAATTCCAGACTTTTTGTGTACTTAACATCTGTCATTTCTTGAGTCCATTTTGCCCTTGCTCAGGGTTCTGGGACCCAAGCCATGCAAGGATGCAGCACAAAGACAAGCTGTTCTAGTAACTATGCATGGAGATCAACAAACCATGTGACTTGTGTATATTTTGTGCGTCATCTGAAGCTCTGAACACCCCTAATTTTTTCATTCATTTTCCTCCCTAACTTCCTAACAATTTTCTCCTGGATTTTCTCCTACATTAGTTGAGGGGCTTTATTTTTTCATTTGTTTGTTTTTATTTTACTTTATAGTACACAAGAAATTATGCAATTTTTGAAATTTTTTAACTACAAGAGGTATAATGGAAATAATCACACCTTCCTGGGTTTGTGTTCCTGATCTCTGCTTTGTTCAGATTATCTTGGTGGATAATTCTCCTTTTGCTCTACAACTCCTCTGAGTTGACCTTATCCATTGGCTGTGGCTTTAACTACCTTATCAAATACAAGCTAATGAATCTCACATATACATTTAGCTCTCCGAGATCTCTACTAAGTCCCACACATAGGTTCAACCCTTTCTGAATATCTCCAACTACTTATTCCTCAACACATTTAACTTAATAAATTCAAATTCTAATGTATTACTTGCTACAGCCAAGCCTTCTCTTTCCCCAAATTTCCCACAGTTAATGGCAACACCATTCCCTTAGCAATAAATGTTAGAGAGGGTACAGTGGAAGGGACATGAAAGGGACTTTCCAAGACTCACAATGAGTTGATCAGATATTGATTATAAGCCTTGATAAACAGGACAGAAGTTGTTCTTGCTAAACTAACTAACTGAGCACATCTTGATAAAACCAGATTTTTACAAAGATGTTCACAGATAGGCCTGGAAAAGATTCAGGTACCTGACTAACATTTGTTCACACCAAGTATCTCAGTTGAACTCAAGAGAACCCCTGATCAGGTGAAAATATGGAGGAACTTTCTGTAAAAGAGATAGTTGAGTCCTGAACAGTCCTGCTGTATCTAGAACAAAACCATTTCAGCTAGACAAGGCAATAGCAGAAGACATGGGGAGGGGGGAGGCAGCCAGCATGGCAAAGCATTGTGAAGACAGAGGACTTTATATCCATCAGGTAACAGGAGAAGTAGAAGAGCTGGCAAAACTTTACCAGAGTTTTGTGTTTCACTCTGAATGAGAAAGGGAGACACTGTTTTAAAAAGGAGACGAGAAGATAAAATTGTGTTTTTAAATCCTTTGTTTGCATGCTGGGGAGTAAGTGGCTGGCATGGGAAGAAGCTAGGTGGGTATTCAATGGGTATTACAGTGACCCAGATGAGAAGTAACACTTGGCTGGAACAAAGCACCAGCCAAAGCCAAGGTAGCAGAGCTGGTAGCTAAAGCAAACTCCTGGGAGGCTTTTCACTGATAACCTTTGGGTGTGATTCAGGGAATGCATTGTCTGCACAACAAAACTAAACTTATGTAAACTCCAAATGTCTTAACAGTACACTGGGTTGCCATTTCTTCGGTTTCAGATCTTCAATAGAACAATACAGTGCTTAAAGCATACATTTTCATAGATTTTTTAAGAGCAAATTTTTTAAGAAACTGCAATAGAAAATTGCAATGAGAGGTTGCAACACAGACATGAACCCAGTTCCAAATATATATCATTCAGGAGTTGGAGGGTTGTAGATAAAGGTTACTGAGAGAAAGCATGGAAAGAAATAATCTTTGTAAAAACAACTTGACAGGATTTTTATAGACAGCAGATAAAGGTAGAAAAATATCTCCTGGGAAGAGTGACAAACAAAGTTTGACCAGATGTAGAGAGTGATCAGAGATTAAGGACAAGAGAATCTTATAAAATTACTGTAAAAGATTTTTGCACAGGGTGATAAGTATGAATCTATTTGCATTTTTCTACATGTAGACATCCAGTTAAACCAGCATCATTTGTCGAAGATGCTGTCTTTTTTCCATTGAACAGTTTTGGCTTCTTTGACAAAAATCAAGTATCCGTAGGTGTGTGGGTCTATTTCTGGGTCTTCTATTTGATTCCACTGATCCACTTTTCTGTTTCTATGCAGTTTTTATTACTATTGCTCTGCAGTACAGCTTGAGATTAGGGATGGAGACACCTCCAGATGATCTGTTGCTGTACAGGACTATTTTAGCAATTCTGGCTTTTTTGTTTTTCCCTATGAAGTTGAGAATTTTTCTTCCTAGGTCTGTAAAGAATTGTGTTGGTATTTTGATGGGAACTGCATTGACTCTGTAGATTGCTTTTGGCAGGATGGCCATTTTCACAATGTTAATCCTACCAGTCCATGAGCTTGGGAGATCTTTCCATCTTCTGATATCTTCTTCAACTTATTTCTTCAGAGACTTGAAGCTTTTCTCAAACAGGTCTTACACTTGCTTGGTTAGAGTCACTCCAAGGTACTTTATGTTATTAGTGGCTATTGTGAAGGGTGTTGTTTCCCTAATTTCTTTCTCAGCCCTTTTGTCTTTGGTATACAGGAGAGCTACTAATTTTTTTTTTTTTTAGTTAATTTTGTATCCAACCACTTTGCTGAAGATGTTTATCACCTGAAGGAGTTCTCTGGTTGAATTTTTGGGGGCCACTCATGTATACTATCATATCATCTGCAAATAGTGATACTTTGACTCCTTTCATTCCAATTTGTATCCTCTTGATCTCCTTTAGTTGTTTTATTGCTCTAGCTAGGACTTCAAGTACTATGTTAAAGAGATACGAAGAGAGTGAGTAGCCTTGCCTTGTTTCTCATTTCATTGGGATTAATTTAACTTTTTTTCCATTTAGTTTGATGTTGGCTAACTTTTAAAGTTCAAGTAAATCAAAGACCTTAACATAAAACCAGACACACTAAACCTATTAGAAGAAAAGGTGGGGAAGAACCTTGAAATCATTGGCACAGGAGACAACTTCCTGAACAGAACACCAACAGCACAGACTCTAAGAGCAACAAACAATAAATAGGACCTCATGAAATTTAAAAGCTTCTGTAAAGCAAAGCACACTGTTGTCAGAACAAAACAACAGCCTATGGACTGGGAAAGAATCTTCACCAATTCTATATCTTACATAGGGCGAATATTCAGTATATATAAAGAACTAAAGAGGCGGGGGCGGGGCAAAATGGCGGCACCGGGAGGACTCTCATTCTGAGGAGCAGCACAGCAGGATTGGCACAGTGACCAGCAATCAGAACTCAGCCATAAAACACAAGTGATTGTGTTTCACAGGTGAGAGGATACCCCACGGTGGGGGATTCAATCAGCTTTAACTCACCCGGCTAAACCTTGGAAGAGATCCCGGTTCCGCCAGGCGCTTGGTCGCCAGCCCAGAGCTACACCCCAGCGTGATCTGGTCACTGTCCCAGACTGAACTGTGGGCCCACAACACCATAGACTGGATTTCCCAGTCAAGAGATAACCCCACGGAGCAGGAAACAATTGGGACCAACCTCAGGTTACCCAGACATCCCCTGGAAAAGACTCGGGTTCCGCGGGCGCCCCAAGAGGCAGTCCGGACCCAGAGCCGGGACACAAGCGCCTGCCTGCACGCCTGATTCGCCACCTCAGATAGAACTGTGGGCACCAGAGCACCAGGGCACCAGACTGCGAGTCTCTGCAGGAGGAAACCCCCAGCGGAGGGGGTCAGCAGCTCTAACGCTTAGGACACCCAGCACCAAAACACTTCCTGGACTCACGCAGACTCTAGTGCAGGCAGGAGCGCTGTGCTCTGCCGCCATTATTGAGTTCCCCTAGGGCACTGGGACACACAGCTGCATCCTCAGACCTACAAAAGCCAGAGAGCCATTACAGCAGCCCTCAGATACTGTGCCAAGGATCAACCAGTTATTCCTAGCTAGACTGTCAAAACTGTGGGAATCCCTGGTTTTTCAAGAGGGCTGCACCCACAGCGTCTGGACCAGAACAGTACCTGCAGCCGCCATCCCAAACAGAGACACACAGCTTCTGGTCCAGAGTGAGGCACCCAGCCTCCAGACCAGAACAGTGCCCCCAGGCGACAACTCAACCTAGGTACACATTCTCCAGATCCAGAGCAGAGCAATCAGCCTCTGGCCCAGAGAGAGACTTGCTGAGTGCACCTCCCACTTTCCCGGAAAGAACTGTGCGCCCCAGGATAACAGACTGAGGTTCCCTGTTGGGAGAAAACCCCACAGCTAGGGAATCAGCAGTCTCTTCAAGAGGACTGTACATGAAAATTTAGTGAGCAGCAGCACACTAAATTTATAACAAGAAACCCAGCAGTGGGGCAGCTGTCTTGAGAAATTCTATGGGTAAGAGGAGATCCCCCCCTGCCTAACATAGACCACAGCTACTACTCAGGGCTATAAACCTGAGGTGAGCAGTGGCAACTCCTGAGAAACAGTGGCCATACAGTGACCATAACCAAAAAGCAGAGAAGGACTCCTTCAGGAAAAATCATCTTCCAGCCAAGGGGATACTCCCTACCTCAGGACTCCAGGAAGCACAGAAACTAACAGCCAACACCTAAATCAGCCCAATGGGTAGAGGTCAGCATAAAGGCTCAACCAACAAAAGACAGAGCAATATGGCATCTCCAGAACCCAGCCATCCAAGGGGAACAGCCCTGAACAATGCAGCATAATAGAAAATCAAGAAGATGACCTTACATCTATGTTGATGAAGAGAATAATAGAGGAAACAAATAAAATACGTAAAGAATTAGAGGAAGATAAAACCAAACAGATCATGGCTATCCGTAAAGAAATGGAGGAAGATAAAGACAAGCAGATTAGGGCCATCCGTGAAGAAATACGGGAAGATGCAGACAAACAGCTTGTGGCCTTCAGAGAAGAAATAATTAAATCACTAAAAAAAACAAAAGAGACAGAGTTGAAGGAACTAAAAGAAAAAGAGGAAAATACAAGCAGACAGGTGAAGGAAGTAAACAAAACAACTCAAGACCTGAAGATACAACTAGAAAAATTAAAGAAAACACAAATAGAAAAAATAATGGAGAGGAAGAATATAGGGAAGAAAACAGGAACTACAGAGGTAAGCATAACCAACAGAATACAAGAAATGAAAGAAAGAATCTCAGGTGTAGAAGATACAATGGAAGAAATCGACGTATCTGTCAAAGAAAATGTTAAATCCAAAAAATTCCTGACACAGACCGTCCAAGAAATCCAAGACAATATGAAAAGACAAAACCTAAGAATAATAGGAATAGAGGAAAAAGAAGACTCCCTTCTCCAAGGCGCAGAAAATATTTTCAACAAAATCATTGAAGAAAATTTCCCCAAGTTAAAGGAGAAGCCAATAAGGATACATGAGGCCTACAGAACACCCAACAAATTTGACCAGAAAAGAAAATCCTCCCGCCACATAATAATAAAAACAGTAAGTATACAGAACAAAGAAAAAATACTAAAAGCTGCAAGGGAAAAAGGCCAAGTAACATATAACGGCAAACCCATTAGAATCACACCTGACTTTTCAACAGAAACTATGAAAGCCAGAAGGGCCTGGACAGATATCATGCAGACCCTAAGAGAACACAGATGTCAGCCCAGACTACTATACCCTGCAAAACTCTCAGTCCTCATAGACGGAGAAAACAAGATATTCAATGACAAAAACAAATTTCAACAATACCTACACACAAATCCAGCATTACAGAAGACACTGGAAGGGAAAATACAACCCCAAAAAATTAGCTTCTGTCAAGAAAACACAGGAAATAATTAACCTTACTACAGCAAAACAAAAAGCAACCAAGCACACAACCTTATGAACACAGCCAACATCAAAATCAAAGGATCTAACAGCCAATAGTCATTAATCTCTCTCAACATCAATGGACTCAACTCTCCAGTAAAAAGACACAGATTAACAGAATGGATACGTAAACAAAACCCAGGAAACTGTTGCATACAAGAAACACACCTAAGACACAAAGATAGACATTACCTGAGGGTAAAAGGTTGGAAGACGACTTTCCAAGCAAATGGACCCAAGAAACAACCAGAAGTAGCCATTCTAATATCTGATAAAAAAGACTTTCAACCAAAATTAATAAAAAGAGATGAAGAAGGACACTTCATACTCATCAAGGGAAAATTCCACCAGGAAGACATCACAATCCTGAACATCTATGCCCCAAATACAAGAGCACCCACATTTGTAAAAGAAACATTGATAAAATTTAAACCACATATACATCCCCACACATTAATAGTGGGAGACTTCAACATCCCATTCTCAACAAAGGACAGGTCAACAAAACAGAAATTAAACAAAGAAACAATATCTCTGACAGAGGTTATGAATCAAATGGACCTCACAGACATTTACAGAACTTTACACCCAAACACAAAAGAATTTACCTTCTTCTCAGCACCTCATGGAACCTTCTCCAAAATAGACCATATAGTTGGTCACAAAGCAAGCCTCAACAGATACAAGAAGACTGAAATAATCCCTTGTATCCTGTCTGATCACCATGGAATAAAGCTGGACTTCAACAACAACAGAAATAGCAAAAAGCCTACACACACATGGAAACTGAACAACTTGTTACTAAATGACAGCTGGGTCAGGGAAGAAATAAAGAAAGAAACTAAAGCCTTTCTAGAACTCAGTGAAAATGAAGACACAACATACCCTAACTTGTGGGACACAATGAAAGCAGTGCTAAGAGGAAAGTTCATAGCACTAAGTGCCTTCAAGAAGAAATTCGAGACAGCTCATTCAAGCAACTTAATGGCCCACTTAAAAACCCTAGAAAAAGAAGAAGCAGACACACCAAAAAGGAGTAGACAGCTGGAAAGAATCAAACTCAGGGCTGAAATCAATCAATTAGAAACAAATAAAACAATTCAAAGAATCAATGAAACCAAGAGCTGGTTCTTTGAGAAAATCAACAAGATCGACAAACCCTTAGCCAAGCTACCTAAAAGGCAGAGAGACACCACCCAAATCAACAAAATCAGAAATGAAAAGGGGGACATAACTACAGACACTGAGGAAATCCAAACAATCATTAGGACTGACTTCAAAACTCTATATGCCACTAAATTTGAAAATCTAAACGAAATGGACAATTTTCTTGATCTATTTGACTTACCAAAGCTGAATCAGGACCAGGTAAATCAATTAAATAGTCCTATATCCCCCAAAGAAATAGAAGCAGTCATCAAAAGTCTCCCAACCAAAAACAGCCCAGGACCAGATGGCTTCAGCGCTGAATTCTACCAGACCTTCAAAGAAGAGCTAACAGCAATTCTCTTCAAACTATTCCACAAAATAAAAACAGAAGGAACATTACCAAACTCATTCTATGAAGCCACAGTCACCTTGGTACCTAAACCTTACAAAGACTCAACAAAGAAAGAGAATTTCAGGCCAATCTCCCTTATGAACATCGATGCAAAAATACTCAACAAAATACTTGAAAACCGAATCCAAGAACACATCAAAGATATCATCCACTATGACCAAGTAGGCTTCATCCCAGGTATGCAGGGGTGGTTCAATATAGAGAAATCCATCAATGTGATCCACCATATTAACAAACTGAAAGAAAAAAACCACATGATAATCTCCCTAGATGCTGAAAAAGCATTTGACAAAATCCAACATCCATTCATGTTTAAAGTACTGGAGAGATCAGGGATACAAGGCACATATCTAAACATAGTAAAGGCAATATACAGCAAGCCTATAGCCAACATCAAACTGAACGGAGAGTAACTTAAAGCAATCCCACTGAAATCAGGGACAAGACAAGGCTGCCACTCTCTCCATATCTCTTCAACATAGTGCTGGAAGTCCTTGCTAGAGCAATAAGACAGATCAAGGAGATCAAGGGGATACAGATGGGAAAGGAAAAAGTCAAACTATCACTATTTGCAGACGATATGATAGTATATATGAGTGACCCCAAAAACTCTACCAGGGAACTCCTACAGCTGATAAACACCTTCAGCAAAGTGGCCGGATACAAAATTAACTCAAAAAAATCAGTAGCACTCCTGTATACAAAAGACAAAAGGGCTGAGAAAGAAATTAGAAAAACAACCCCATTCACAATAGCCACAAATGACATAAAGTACCTTGGTGTAACCCTAACCAAGCAAGTCAAAGACTTGTATGAAAAAAATTTCAAGTCTCTGAAGAAAGAATTAGAGGAAGATATGAGAAGATGGAAAGATCTCCCATGCTCATGGCTTGGCAGAATTAACATAGTAAAAATGGCCATCTTACCAAAAGCAATCTACAGATTCAATGCAATCCCCATCAAATTACCAACACAACTCTTGACAGACATGGAAAGAAAAATTCTCAACTTCATATGGAATAACAAAAAACCCAGAATTGCTAAAACAATCCTCTACAATAAAAGATGTTCTGGAGGTATCTCCATCCCTGATCTTAAGTTGTACTATAGAGCAACAGTTTTAAAAACTGCATGGTACTGGCATAGAAACAGAATGGTGGATCAAAGGAACCGAACAGAGGACCCAGAGATAAGCCCACACACTTATGGACACCTGATCTTTGACAAAGATGCCAAAACCATACAATGGAGAAAAGACAGCATCTTCAACAAATGGTGCTGGTCCAACTGGAGGTCTACATGTAGAAAAATGAAATAGATCCATACTTATCACCCTGCACAAAACTAAAGTCCAAGTGGATCAAAGACCTCAACATAAAACCAGACACTTTAAATCGGCTAGATAAAAACGTGGGGAATACCCTAGAACTCATTGGCACATGAGACAACTTCCTGAACAGAACACCAACAGCACAGGCTCTAAGAGCAACAATCAATAAATGGGACCTCATGAAACTGAAAAGCTTCTGCAAAGCAAAGGACATCGTCATCAAAACAAAGTGACTGCCTATAGATTGGGAAAGAATCTTCACCAACCCTTTATCTGACAGAGGACTAACATCCAGTATATATAAAGAACTAAAGAAGCTGAAAAGCAGAAAACCAAGTAATCCAATTAAAAAATGGAGAACAGAGCTAAACAGAGAATTCTCTGTAGAGGAATATCGAATGGCAGAGAAGCACTTAAAGAAATGTTCAACCTCATTAGCCATTAGGGAAATGCAAATCAAAACAACCCTGAGATTTCACCTTACACCCATCAGAATGGCCAAGATGAAAAACTCAAGGGACAACACATGCTGGAGAGGTTGTGGAGAAAGGGGAACCCTTCTCCACTGCTGGTGGGAATGTAAACTTGTACAACCTCTCTGGAAATCAATCTGGCGCTTTCTCAGACAACTAGGAATAGCGCTTCCCCAAGATCCAGCCATACCACTCCTAGGCATATATCCAAAAGAGGCTCAAGTACACAAAAAGGACATTTGCTCAACCATGTTTGTAGCAGCTTTATTTGTAATAGCCAGAAGCTGGAAACAACCCAGATGCCCCTCAACTGAAGAATGGATGCAAAAATTGTGGTACATCTATACAATGGAATATTACTCAGCAATGAAAAATAAGGAAATCATGAAATTTGCAGGTACATGGTGGGACCTGGAAAGGATCATGCTGAGTGAGTTGTCCCAGAAGCAAAAAGACACACATGGTATATACTCACTCATATAAACATACAACATAGGATAAACCCAATAAAATCTGTACATCTAAACAAACTAAGCAAAAGAGAGGACCCTAACTAAAATGCTCAATCCCCATCCTGAAAGGCAAAGAGGATGGACATCAGTAGAAGAAGAAAACAGGAAACAACCTCGGAACCTGCTACAGAGGGCCTCTGAAAGCCAGAAGAAGAAAACAGGAAACAACCTAGGAACCTGCCACAGAGGGCCTCTGAAAGCCTCTGCCCTGCAGACTATCAAAGCAGATGCTGAGCCTGATGGCCAACTGATGGGCAGAGTGAATGGAATTTTATGCAAAAGTGTGAAATAGTAAGAGCTGGAGAGGACAGGAGAGCAACAGAACAAGAAAATTTGAACACAGGGAACTTCCCAGAGACTCACACTCCAACCAATGACTATTCATGGTCATAACCTAGAACCCCTGCACAGGTGTAGCCCATGGTCCAAGTGGGTTACATAGTAATGGGAAGAGGGACTGCCTCTGACATAATCTGATTGGCCTGCTCGTTGATCACCTCCCCCTGAGGGGGGAGCAGCCTTACCAGGCCACAGTAGAGGACAATGCAGCCACTTTTGATGAGAACTGATAGACTAAGATCAGAAAGGAGAGGAAGACCTCCCCTTTCAGAGAACTTGGGGAGTGGCATGCATTCAGAAAGGGGAGGGAGGGTGGGATTGGGAGGGGAGAAGGGAGGGGCTTATGGGGGATACAAAATGAATAAAGTGTAATTAATAAAAAATTTTTTAAAAAAATTTAAATCACACATTGATCCCAACATCTTCATAGTGGGAGACTTCAACACCCCACTTTCACCAAAGGACAGATCATTAGACAGAAGACTAATAAGGAAATAAAGGCACTTACAGAGGTCCTAGATCAAAGGGACCTAATAGATGTCTACAGAACTTTCCACACAAACTCAAAAGAGTACACATTCTTTTCAGCACCTCATAGAACCTTCTCCAAAATAGACCACATAGCTGATCACAAAGCAAGCCTCAACAGATACAAGAAGATTGAAATAATCCCCTGTATTCTATCTGACCACCATGGACTAAAGCTTGACCTCAACAACAAGAGAATTAGAAAAAAGCCTACAAGCACATGGAAACTGAACAACTTGCTACTGAATGACAGCTGGGTCAGGGAAGAAAGAAAGAAAGAAATTAAAATCTTCCTAGAACTCAATGAAAATGAAGACACAACATACCCAAATTTATGGGACACAATGAAAGCAGTGCTCAGAAGAAAATTCATAGCACTAAGTGCCTTCAAGAAGAAATTTGTGACATCTCATACAAACAACTTAATGGCCCAACTGAAAGCCCTAGAAAAAAAAAGAAGCAAATACACCCAAGAGGAGCAGATGGCTGGAAATAATCAAACTCAGGGCTGAAATCAATTAATTAGAAACAAATAAAACAATTCAAAGAATCAATGAAACCAAGAACTGGTTATTTGAGAAAATCTACAAGATAGACAAACCTTTAGCCAAACTAACTAAAAAGCAGGGAGAAACTATCCAAATCAACAAAATCAGAAATGAAAAGGGGGACATAACTACATAGACACTGAGGAAATCCAAACAATCATTAGGTCTTATTACAAAAGCCTATACGCCACAAAATTCGAAAATCTAAAAGACCTGGACAATTTTCTTGATAGAGTCAATCTACCAAAATTGAGTCAAGATCAGATAGAAAAATTGAATAGTCTTATATCCCCCAAGGAAAAAGAAGCAGTCATCAACAGTCTCCCTTCAAAAAAAAGCCTACGCCAGATGGATTCAGGGCGGAATTCTACCAGACCTTCAAAAAAGTGCTAACTCCAATTCTCTCCAAACTATTCCACAAAATAGAAACAAAAGGAACATTACCAAACTCATTCTATGATGCCACAGTCACCTTGATACCTAAACCACACAAAGACCCAACAAAAAAAGAGAACTTCAGAGCTATCTCTCTTATAAACATTGACGCAAAAATACTCAATAAAATACTTGCAAACCGAATCCAAGAACACATCAAAGATATCATCCACCACGACCAAGTAGGCTTCATCCCAGGCATGCAAGGGTGGTTCACCATATGGAAATCCATCAACATAATCCACCACATAAACAAACTGAAGGAGAAAAACCACATGATCATCTCCTTAGATGCTGAAAAAGCATTTGACAAAGTCCAACACCCATTCATGTTTAAAGTCTTGGAGAGATCAGGGATACAAGACACATACCTAAACATAGTAAAGGTAATATATAGCAAGCCTATAGCCAACATCAAACTCAATTGAGAGAAACGTAAATCAATCCCACTGAAATCAGAGACAAGACAAGGCCGCCTGCCCTCTCCATATCTCTTCAACATAGTACTTGAAGTCCTAGCCAGAGCAATAAGAGAACTCAAGGAGATCAAGGGAATACAAATCAGAAAGGAAGAAGTCAAAGTGTCACTATTCGCAGAAGATATGATAGTATACATGAGTAACCCCAAAAATTCAACCAGAGAACTCCTTCAGCTGATAAACACCTTCTGCAAAGTGGCAGGATACAAAATCAACTCAAAAAATTCAGAAGCCCTCCTGTATGCCAAAGACAAAAGGACTGAGAAAGAAATCAGGAAAACAACACCCTTCACAATAGCCACTAATAACATAAAGTACCTTGGGGTGACTCTAACCAAGCAAGTGAAAGACCTGTTTGAAAAAAAAAACTTCAATTATCTGAAGAAAGAAATTTAAGAAGACATCAGAAGATGGAAAGATCTCCCGTGCTCATGGATTGGTAGGATTAACATAGTGAAAATGCCCATCTTGCCATAAGCAATCTACAGATTCAATGCAGTTCCCATGAAAATACCAACTCAATTCTTTACAGACCTTCAAAGAAAGATTCTCAGCTTCATATGGAGAAACAGAAAACCCAGAATCTCCAAAACAATCCTGTACAACAACAGATCATCTGGAGGTATCTCCATCCCCAATCTCAAGCTGTACTACAGAGCAATACTAATAAAAACTCCATGGTATTGGCATAGAAACAGAAAGGAGGATCAATGGAACCCAATAGAAGACCCAGAAATAAACCCACACACCTACGAATACTTAACTTTTGACAAAGAAGCCAAAACCATTCAATGGAAAAAAGACAGCATCTTCAACAAATGGTGCTGGACCAACTGGATGTCTACATGCAGAAAAATGAAAATACATCCACATTTATCACCCTGCATAAAACTAAAGTCCAAGTAGATCAAAGACCTAACATAAATCCAGACACACTAAATCACTTAGAAGAAAAAGTGGGGATGAGCCTAGAACTCATTGGCACATGAGACAACTTCCTGAACAGAACACCAACAGCACAGTCTCTAAGATCAACAATCAATAAATGGGACCTCATGAAACTGAAAAGCTTCTGTAAAGCAATAGACAATGTCGTCAGAACAAAATGACAGCCTACAGATTGGGAAAGGATCTTCACCAACCCTATATCTGACAGAAGGCTGATATCCAGAATATATAAAGAACTAAAGAAGTTAAAAAGCAATAAATCAAGTAATCCAATTAAAAAACGGGGTATGGAGCTAAACAGAGAATTCTCTGTAGAGGAATATAGAATGGCAGAAAAACACTTAAAGAGATGCTCAACATCCTTAGCCATCAGGGAAAGGCAAATCAAAATGACCCTGAAATTTCACCTTACACCCATCAAAATGGCTGAAATCAAAAACTCAAATGACAACAAATACTGGAAAGGTTGTGGAGAAAGGGAAACCCTCCTACATTGCTGGTGGGAATGCAAACTGGTACAGCCGCTTTGAGAGTCAATCTGGCGCTTTCTCAGACAATTAGGAATAGTGCTTCCTCAAGACCCAGCTATACCACTCCTAGGCATATACCCAAAATTTGCTCAAGTACACAAAAATGACATTTGCTCAACCATATTTGTAGCAGCTTTATTCATAATAGCCAGAACCTGGAAACAACCCAGACGTCCATCAACGGAGGAATGAATACAGAAATTGTGGTACATTTACACAATGGAATAATACTCAGCAATTAAAAACGAGGAAATCATGAAATTTGCAGGCAAACGGTGGGATCTAGAAAAGATCATTTTGAGTGAGGTATCCCAGAAGGAGAAAGACACACATGGTATATACTCACTTATATAGACCTATAAGATATGATAAACATAATGAAATCTATACACCTAAAAAAGATAATCAAGAAAGAGTACCCGGGGTAAGATAATCAATCCTCACTTAGAAAGACAAATGGGAGGTGCATTGAACGTAGGAGAAAACAAGTAACAGGACAGGAGCCCACCGCAGAGGGCCTCTGAAAGACTCTACTTAGCAGTGTATCAAAGCAGATACTAAGACTCATAACCAAACCTTTGGCAGAGTGCAGGGAATCATATGAAAGACAGGGCAGTTGGTATGACATAGAGAGGATAGGAGCTCCACAAGGACCAAAAAAATATATCTGGGCACAGGGGTCTTTTCTGAGACTGACACTTCACTAAAGACCATGTATGGATATAACCTAGAACCTCTGCTTGGATGTAGCCCATGATAGCTCAGTAACCAATTGGATTCCCATAGTAATAGAAACCAGGTCTACTTCTGACATGAACTCAATGGCAGACTCTTTGACTTCCCCACCCACCCCAAGGAAGGAGGAGTCCTGGTAGGCCACAGAGGAGGACTTTGTAGCCAGTCCTGAAGATACCTGATAAAACAGGGTCAGATGAAAGGGGAGGGGGTCCTCCCCAATCAGTGGACTTGGAAAGGGGCAGGGAGGAGATGAGAGAGGGAGGGTGGGATTGGGAGGGAATGAGGGATTAGGATACAGCTGGGATACAGAGTTAATAAAATGTAAATAATAATAATAATAAAACTGAAATGAAAAAAAAAGAAAATCATGAAATTTGCAGGCAAATGGTGGGAACTAGAAAATATCATCCTGAGTAAGGTATCCCAGAAGCAGAAAGATACACTTGGTATATACTCGCTAATAGGTGGATATTAGACATATACTATAGAATAATCATACTAAAATCTGTACACCTAAAGAAGCTAAGCAAGAAGGAGGACCCTGGATAAGATGATCAATCTTCTCTCAGAAAGGCAAATGAGATAGACATCAGAAGAGGGAAAAAAAAAAACAGGAGCCTACTACAGATGGCTTCTGAAAGACTCTACCCAGCAGTGTATCAAAGCAGATACTGAGACTCATAGACAAACTTTGGGCAGAATGCAGGGAATCTTATGAAAGAAGGGGGAGATAGAAAGACTTGGAGAGGACAGGAGTTCCACAAGGAGAGCAACAGAGCCAAAAAATCTAGCCCCAGGGGTCTTTTCTAATACTCTAACCAATGACCATTTATGAAAATAACCTAGAACCCCTGCACAGATGTAGCCCATGGCAGCTCAGTGTCGAAGTGGGTGTCCTAGTAAGGAGAACAGGGGCTCTCTCTGACATGAACTCAGTAGCTGGCTCTGATCACCTCCCCCTGAGAGGATGTAAGGAGCAGCCTTACCAGGCCACAGAGGAAGACAATGTAGCCATTCCTGATGAGACCTGATAGGCTAGAGTAGGGGGAAAGGAAGGAGGACCTCCCCTATCAGTGGACTGAGGGAGGGGCATAGGAGGATAAGAGGGAGGGAGGAATTGGGAGGGGTCATGGGCAGGGACTACAGCTGAGATACAAAGTGAATAAATTGTAATAAATTAAAACAATTAATAAGAAAAAAAAAAGACTTAAGACTGGATTTATGTAAGGACCAAAAGAATGGATTTGATGACATGGAGTGTGGGAATGTCATGACCTCTTTATTTGTTTCTTTGTCTCTTTTCCGAATGTGACCTTCAGGATGGTTCTAATTCTCCTCTCTCTAGTTTTCACTATTATTTGTCTTTTTAATTGGCCAACTGAGGACAAAGCGGCTGAACCTCACCTTTCAGGGTGTCAGGACACAGGCTCTGACCCTAACAATTCCAATAACAATTTTGGATGTCAGCCACCTGTAGGAGTTCACTAATGGATGAGAGTAAAGATTGAACAGTCCCAGGCAGCTGCTAGGATCACTTTATTCCAGGGGCTTTTCTTTATTTTCCCACTTGAGATGGCATCAGCTGTTTTCAACCTCTGTTTCATAAAGCAAAGAAATGACTATTTACATTTATTCTGGACCCTCCAGAAAGCTGATGCTGGTAGTTTCTCCCTAATCAGTACACCTCAGGCTTTGCCTTCCTTTTGCATTGGGAACCCCTTTGACCAGATATTATTGCACTTACGGTCATAGCCTATATGACAAAAGAAAACCAGGTTAAGCCACACATCCTTGATAAGGCAATCGAAGCCCCAAATTAATAGTTAAAAGCATAAACAGGAGATTCATACGGTGTCTGTATTAGGAAGAAGGACAGAGATCCAGAGACGCTCTCCCCAAGTGCATCTTCAGGTCCTGAGGGTGATGGCTAAGTAGAGGGCAAGAGCTAAGCATGAACAATGAGCTCAAAGCTTGTCCCCTCTTTTTTTTCTAACAGGTTTAATGTGTCTGGTTTATGTTGAGGTCTTTGATCCACTTGGACTTTAGTTTTGTGAAGGGTGATAAATATGGATCTATTCGCATTTTTCTGCATGTAGACAGACATCCAGTTAGACCAGCACCATTTGTTGAAGCTGCTGTCTTTTTTCCATTGTGTGGTTTTGGCTTCTTTGTCAAAAATCAGGTGTCCATAAATGTGTGGGCTTATTTTCTGGTTCTTCTATTTGATACCATTGATCCACCAGCCTGTTTCTATGCCAGTACCATGTAGTTTTTATTACTGTTCCTCTATAGTACAGCTTGAGATCAGGGATGGAGATACCTGCAGAAGAACTTTTATTGTAGAGGATTGTTTTAGCGATTCTCAGTTTCTTGTTATTCCATACGAAGTTGAGAATTTTTCTTTCAAGGTCTGTAAAGAACAGTGTTTGATAATTTGATGAGCTCATTGGCACAGGAGGCAAACTTCCTGAACAGAATACCAACAGCACAGCCTCTAAGATAAACAATCAATAAATGAGACCTCATGAAACTGAAAAGCTTCTGTAAAGCAAAGCACACTGTCATCAGAAGAAAACGACAGCCTACAGATTGGGAAAGGATCTTCACCAACCCTATACCTGACAGAGGGCTAATACCCAGAATGTATAAAGAACTCAAGAAGTTAAACAGCAACAAATCAAGTAATCAAATTAAAAATGAGGTACAGAACTAAACAGAGAATTCTCAATAGAAGAATACCAAATGGCAGAGAAACACTAAAAGAAATGCTCAACATCCTTAGACATCAGGGAAATGCAAATCAAAATGACCCTGAGATTTCACCTTACACCCATCAAAATGGCTAAGTTCAAAAACTCAAGTGATAATACATGCTGGAGAGGATATGGAGAAAGGGGAACCCTCCTCCATTGCTGGTGGGAATTTAAACTTGCACAACCATCTTGGAAATCAATCTGGTGCTTTCTCAGACAACTAGGAGTAGTGCTACCTCAAGATACAGCTATAGCACTCCTAGAGTTATATCCAAAATATGCTCAAGTACACAAAAAGGACATTTTCTCAACCATGTTTGTAGCAGCTTTATTCATAATAGCCAGAACCTGGAAACAACCCAGGTTGTTTGAAAACAACCCTTCATTTGAGGAATGGATACAGAAATTGTGGTACATTTACACAATGGAATACTACTCAGCAATTAAAAACAAGGAAATCATGAAATTTGCAGGCAAATGGTGGGATCTAGGAAAGATCATCCTGAGCGAGGTATCCCAGGAGCAGAAAGACACACATGATATATACTCACCTATAGGTGAATATTAGACATATAATATAGGATAATCAAACTAAAATCTGTACACCTAAAGAAGCTTAGCAAGAAGGAGGACTCTGGGTAAGATGTTTGATCTTCATTCAGAAAGGCAAATGGGATAGATATCAGAAGTAGGTGAAAACAAGGAACAAGACAGGAGCCTACCACAGAGGGCCTCTGAAAAACTCTACCCAGCAGTGTATTAAAGTGGATGTTGAGACTCATAGCTAAACTTTGGGCAGAGTTCAGGGACTTTTATGAAATAGAAATAGATAGAAAGACCTGGAAGGGTCTGGAGCTCCACAAGAACAACAGAACCAAAAAATTTGGGCCCAGGGTCTTTTCTGAGACTGATACTCCAAACAAGGACCATTCATGGAGATAACCTAGAACCCCTGCACAGAGGTAGCCTGTGACAGCTCAGTGTCTAAATGGGTTCCCTAGTAAGAGGAACAGGGGCTGTCTCTGACATGAACTCAGTGGCTGGCTCTTTGATCACCTCACCCTGAGTGGGGGAGCAGCCTTACCAGGCCACAGAGGAAGACAATGAAAGACAGTCTTGATGAGACCTGATAGGCTAGGGTCAGATGGAAAGGGAGGAGGTCCTCCCCTATCAATGGACTGGAGACAAGACATGGGAGGAGATGAGAAAAAAGGGGAGGGAAAATTGGGAGGGGATAAGGGTAGGGCTACAGCTGGGTTATAAAGTGAATAAATTATAATAAATAAAAAATTATATTCAAAAAGAGTTATGAACAGCCAAGCAGTCCTAGTTACAGTATGGTCTTACTCACCACTGGCCCATCATTGTCTCTTCCGTTAGGTGATCTAAAGTTCCAGTCTTCTTTAGAGAGAGGTTCCCCTCTGGCTACCACACTTTTGCTTCTCATAGCACGAGGTTTCTGGTGAAACTCCAGTTTCTTGGGTCCATAGTTTCAATAGCCAAAGTAAGATTCACAAGTGCCTCTTTTGAATATTTTCATCTCATGTAGCCTCTGGTATGTTGCCTGTGTTCAGCTGATGGTCCTATATGCCTATGTATCTACTGGCATCAATAATTTGGCTCAGTCAGTTTTTAAAAGTCACATGAAGTTGGGCAAAAGACATGATGGTGGAGTGGCTAGGAGGAGTTGGAAGGGAGGGAATGGATATGAATATAATCAAAACACATTGTACACATGTATGAAATTCTCAAAAAAAACAAAAAAAATTTTAAAGATTATATCCTTGCCAGGTCACTTACATTTCCCTACTTTGTCTCTCAGTACCTCAGTCTTAAGATAGACTAGGTCTATATCTGAAACAAATACCATTAATAATGCAATAGGAGCCAAAGTTTGAATGCATTCTATTAGTGGCAGGTAGTCATGTGTAAGGACCATTTCTCTGTAACCTCTTGGCTTTTTGTTATCTTTCAAAGGGAGGAACAAGCTATTCTATCTTGTTGGTTTAAGATGGGGTCTTTTCATGAAGCTTAGGCTGGCCAAAAACTTACAGTCCTCCTGCTTTTGCTACTCAAGTGCTAGGCTTGCAGGCAAGCACTACCATGACCAACATGAGTTCATTTTAATTCTGATTGCTTCTTCCACTTGTCTCTGAACAATAATATTCTCTGAAAACATCAATGATTAACCATTTGATGTTTTTTTTTTCTCTGCTGCCCTGTGATGGCTATTCTTAGCTGTCACTTTGACTACATTTGGAATTAACTAAAATCCAAGCTGTGAAAGCTTTTTCTTAATTAAATCATTTAAAATGGGAAGAACTATTTTTAATCCAGATATTTTGAGGTGGGAAGATTCAGCTTTAATATTGGCCACCTTTTCTAGTGACAGCCTATATAAATGGCATGAAAAAAGGAAGCATTTCTCTTTACCTGCTTGCCCTTGTTCTTACTGGCAAGTTCAGTTCCTCCAAATAGAGCCTATTTCTTCAGGTTATGGTGTATACTGAAGACCTACCATTGTCAGACTAGAAGGATCACAGCCTGTAAGCCACCCAAAGAAAGCCCCTATTGCTAGACAGATAGATACATAGATGATGATGATGATGATGATGATGAACATAGATAGATAGATAGATAGATAGATAGATAGATAGATAGATAGATATGAAAGATGGATAGATATTACATAGATACATATAAATGAGATGATTATAATAGATGGAGAGAGATGATTGATAAATAAATAGATGGAGAGAGATGATAGATAGATAAATAGATAGATAGATAGATAGATAGATAGATAGATAGATAGATAGATATAAGATATGGATAGATAATAGATATATAAATGAGAGATTATAATAGATAGAGAAATATGAAAAGAGATGATTGATAGGTAAATATGGAGAGAGATAGATAAAGATAGAGAGAGAGATTGTGTTCTTCTAGAGAACTGTCAGATAAAGTATGTACTGGTTTGTCTGATTTAATACCATGTTGAGGGAGTAAGTGATAGATGTCAAGGAGTTGATGCCAATGAACCCATTATGGCCAATTCAAGCAACTAGGCTATATAGAAAGAATAGTTCTTAGGTCAGATATACCTGTGGTCCATTCTGTTTCTCTAGGGAGACATGCCCTAGTCTCTCAAAATATTGTTCAGTCTCCTTTGTCAAGAACAGTATGTCTGCAGAATGTTAACAGTTAACAGTTTGTCATAAGGTTTTTCAAAAATACAACTGTCACAAAAGAATGCCTTTGTTAAATATTAACAGACAATAGTTATACAGCTTTATAAAAACAACCAATAGAGTAAACATATTTCAAAAAATTAAGTATTTGTTTACAGACTTGTCAACATTCAATACACTTCAGTTATCAGAAGGCATGGCTTGGGGTGGTTTTCAGAAGGCATGGCTTGGGGTGCCCAGATAGGGCCTATCTAATTGCTTTGCTGAAGATAAAAGTCATAATACAATTAGGAATACACAAACATATTACTTGACGATGTTGAACATCATTAGCAGCTCTATTTTAGAGGTCACCATCTCTGTAAAATGTTTTCTTAAGCTTTCTATCTAAGGAGGGTTATATTATACATATATAAAAGAGCCAGCAACAATGAGCATCATCACATAGAAGAATTATACAGAATATACAGGCATCTACTGTTGAAATAAAATTCAGAATCCTTCACTCAGTAGGACAATAGCACTAGCAATTTCTTTAAAAAATTAAATCTCATAAAAATATGGAACAGTGTTATTATGAATAAATTATGCTCAATAGTATCTCATAAATAAAATAACAAATAGTAATGGGAAGAGGGACTGCCTCTGACATAATCTGATTGGCCTGCTCGTTGATCACCTGCCCCTGAGGGGGGAGCAGCCTTACCAGGCCACAGTAGAGGACAATGCAGCCACTTTTGATGAGAACTGATAAACTAAGATCAGAAAGGAGAGGAGAACCTCCCCTATCAGTGTACTGGGAGGTGGCATGCATGCAGAAAGGGGAGGGAGAATGGCATCGGGAGGGGAGGAGAGAGGGGAGGAGGGAGGGGTGGAGGGAAGGGCTTATGGGGGGATACAAAATGAATAAAGTGTAATTAATAAAAAATTTTAAAAAATGCTCATTTTGTCAAGGGAAACAAATATATACCAGGGTTTCAAACAGCAATATTTGTCCAGATGGAATTTTTTTTCCCCAGGTACCCCTAAATCTGAAAGACGTTAAGAGATGAGATTTATAACACCCATTTATCAAAACCTCTTTATAAAGGGAGGGGAGGCTCTCCAAATACCCATCATTATTCATTTTAAGCAGGTCTCATTAGTTTTGGGGGTCTGTAGCTAAGGGAAACTAAGAAACTAATAAAGCTCAAAACAATGTAAAAACATTCTATTATTCTATTATTTGGATCATTTGTTCCTTTAAAATAGCAAAGGTAGGTACAGCTGTGTGGATAGGAAGAATTTCCTTGTTAGTTCACAGTCCTCATGAGTTGTGGTCTTTCTCATCCAGGATGCTGTCCTGGGGATGTCTTGCATTTCTCTGTATTCAACAGGGTAAATGTAAGCAATTGTAAGACTGGCTCAAAGCAAAGCAGGGCTATGCTCTAACCTGCTGTGGTCACTGGCTCTGAGTGCAGTCACTGTCATTTCTGATCCTTCAACCACACCTAGCTGCTGGGAAAACATGTGCGGAGTGCAAGCACTTGCTGGTTACTTGGCATTTATTAACCTTGCACTCCTTTAGCTCTGCCAACTTCTGTGAAGCATGTAGCTTTTTACAGTTGTAGACTGCCTTGTAATTTTTCCATTTCTTCAATAGGTAAATACTATATAAAATACAAAACTATTATTTTTAAAAAACTAATCATCCATGTTTATCTATTATATTGTTTAAAAGATAAGACTCTGAACAGGGGCTGGACAGATGTCCTAGAGGTTAAGAACACTGGCTGTTCTTCCAAAGTTCCTGAGTTCAATTCCCAGCAACCACATGGTGGCTCATAACCATCTATTGTAAGATCAGGTGCCCTCTTCTGGCATACAGGCACACTTGCAGCAGAATACTGTATAAATAAATAAATTTTTTATTTAAAAAAATAATAATCTAATGGCCATCTTACCAAAAGCAATCTACAGATTCAATGCAATTCCCATCAAATTACCAACACAATTCTTTACAGACTGGGAAAGAAAAAATTCTCAACTTCATATGGAATAACAAAAAACCCAGAATTGCAAAAACAATCCTCTACAATAAAAGATCTTCTGGAGGTATCTCCATCCCTGATCTTAAGCTGTACTATAGAGCAACAGCAATAAAAACTGCATGGTACTGGCATAGAAACAGAATGGTGGCTCAAAGGAACCGAACAGAGGACCCAGAGATAAACTCACACACTTATGGACACCTGATCTTTGACAAAGATGCCAAAACCATACAATGGAAAAAAGACAGCATCTTCAACAAATGGTGCTGGTCCAACTGGATGTCTACATGTAGAAAAATGAAAATAGATCCATACTTACCACCCTGCACAAAACTAAAGTCCAAGTGGATCAAAGACCTCAACCATAAAACCAGACACATTAAATCGGTTAGAAAAAAAGGTGGGGAATACCCTTGAACTCATTGGCACAGGAGAGAACTTCCTGAACAGAACACCAATAGCACAGGCTCTAAGAGCAACAATCAATAAATGGGACCTCATGAAACTGAAAAGCTTCTGTAAAGCAAAGGACACTGTCATCAAAACAAAACGACTGCCTACAGATTGGGAAAGAATCTTTACTAACCCTTTATCTGACAGAGGACTAACATCCAGTATATATAAAGAACTAAAGAAGCTGAAAAGCAGCAAACCAAGTAATCCAATTAAAAAATGGGGAACAGAGCTAAACAGAGAATTCTCTGTAGAGGAATATCGAATGGCAGAGAAACACTTAAAGAAATGCTCAACCTCATTAGCCATTAGGGAAATGCAAATCAAAACAACCCTGAGATTTCACCTTACACCCATCAGAATGGCCAAGATCAAAAACTCAGTGACAACATATGCTGGAGAGGTTGTGGAGAAAGGGGAACCCTCCTCCACTGCTGATGGGAATGTAAACTTGTACAACCACTCTGGAAAGCAATCTGGAGCTTTCTCAGACAACTAGGAATAGAGCTTCCTCAAGATCCATCCATACCACTCCTAGGCATATATCCAAAAGAGGCTGAAGTACACAATAAGGACATTTGCTCAACCATGTTTGTAGCAGCTTTATTGGTAATAGCCAGAAGCTGGAAACAGCCCAGATGCCCCTCAACTGAAGAATGGATGCAGAAATTGTGGTACATCTACACAATGGAGTATTACTCAGCAATGAAAAATAAGGAAATCATGAAATTTGTAAGTGTATGGTGGGACTTAGAAAGGATGATCCTGAGTGAGCTGTCCCAGAAGCAGAAAGACACACACGGTATATACTCACTCATATAGACATATAATATAGGATAAACCTACTAAAAACTGTACATCTAAAGAAACTAAGTAAGAGAGAGGACCCTGACTAAAATGCTCAATCCAAATCCTGAAAGGCAAAAAGGATGGACATCAGAAGATGAAGAAAACAGGAAACAACCTAAGAACCTGCCACAAAGGGCCTCTGAAAGCCTCTGCCCTGCAGACAATCAAAGCAGATGCTGAGACTTATGGCCAACTGTTGGGCAGAGTGCATGGAATCTTATGTAAGAAGTGGGAAATAGTAAGAACTGCAGAGGACAGGAACCACACAAGGAGAACAACAGAACCAGAAAACTTGAACACAGGGAACTTCCCAGAGACTCATACTGCAACCAAGGACTATTCATGGAGATAACCTAGAACCCCTGGACAGATGTAGCACATGATAGTTCAGTGTCCAAGTGGGTTACATAGGAAAGGGAAGAGGGACTACCTCTGACATAATCTGATTGGCCTGCTCTTTGATCACCCCCCCTGAGGGGGGAGCAGCCTTACCAGGCCACAGAAGATGACAATGCAGCCACTTCTGAGGTGATATGATAGACTAAGATCAGAAGGAAGGAGAAGAGGACCTCCCCTATCAGTGGACTTGGGGAGGGGCATGCATGAGAAAGGGGGAGGGAGGGTGGGATTGGGACGGGAGGAGGGAGGGGCTAATGGGGAAATACAAAATGAATAAAGTGTAATTAATAGTAAAAAATAAAAAATTTTAAAAAAGAAATGTAAAAATAATAAAATAATAATAATAATCATCATCTGAACACTCAACATTCTCAGCATCCATTTGTTATGAACTGATAGTTGGTATAGTTAATGGGTGACTAGAAAAGAAAAAGCAAATAGTAAATGTATTTTGGGATATTTGTTTTTTACAGTTTGAATTCTTGAAAGCTCAGATTGGATCTAATTTTTAACTAGTATTTTTGAGGCTTTTACAAAGATGAAAAGGTTAAAAAACACTAATGGTTTGTTTGTTTGTTTGTTTTTCATATAGCAATGATCAGTTGAAGTTTCTGATAATCTGAATGAAAGTAGCCCCCATAGGAAAGGATACTTCATACTCATCAAGGGAAAATTCCACCAGGAAGACATCACAATCCTGAACATCTCTGTCCCAAATACAAGGGTACCCACATTTGTAAAAGAAACATTGATAACATTTGAACCACATATAGATCCCCACACATTAATAGTGGGAGATTTCAATACCCTACTCTCAACAAAGGACAGGTCAACAAAATAGAAATTAAACAAAGAAACAATAACTCTGACAGAGGTCATGAATCAAATGGACCTCACAGACATTTACAGAACCTTACACCCAAACACAAAAGAAATTACCTTCTTCTCAGCACCTCATGGAACCTTCTCCAAAATAGACCATATAGTTGGTCACAAAGCAAGTCTCAACAGATACTAGAAGATTGAAATAATCCCTTGTATCCTGTATGATCACCATGGAAGAAGGCTAAATATCAACAACAGAAATACCAAAAAGCCTACATACACATGTAAAACTGAACAACTTGCTACTAAATGACAGCTGGGTCAGGGAAGAAATAAAGAAAGAAATTAAAGTCTTCCTAGGATTGAGAGGGAGGGGCCAAGATGGCGGCACCAGGAGAACACCCTGTCTGAGTAGCAGGAAAACACACTCCGTGCAGCGACCAGGAGACTGAACTCTGGGCCCTAAAACAACAGCAATCGATCCTGTTTCCCAGGTGAGGGGAGGCTCCCACGGCTTGGGAAGCGGTCGGGTCCACTCCCGGCTGCCCAGCCAGAACCCAGAAGAGAACCCGGCAACGCGGGCTTTGGGTCTCCAGGCTGGTGCCATAAGCCTGCATGTCACGATCAATTTCCCAGGCTGATTGGTGGGCACAAGGGGGCCTAAGGCTGGGAGTCCCAGTCGCAAAAAACCCCACAGGAAAGGAAAGTTGCCAGACTGCTCACGGGTCACCCAGTCTTTCCCTGGAAGGTCTCTCCGACCACGGCGGGTACCTGCCGCCATCACAACTGAGCTCCCGCCGCGGGTGGATAGCAGCTGCGCGCCCAGCTCAAAATCCCTACTCCCTCTTTGGAGGAGGCAGGAGGTGCCCAACAGAATCTGCCACAGACCACATTGTCTGTACCCCAACCCGAGATCGGGGCTGAGAAAACCCAATCCTTTCGGGCAATCCCCCAAAGGCCGCCATCACCCTGCCGCAGCAGAGCAGAAGGATAAAGAGGCGCACAGCGGCTTCACAGTGCCGGAACTCCAGTGCTGCTGGCCGCTCCTAGCAAACAAACTACAGCTCGGGATCTGGGACTGTGGTCATTCTACAGGTCCTGAGATTATCCTGGGTCCAGCGCAATAAGGTCTAGCAGAAAGTTTAATCACCGGTGGCCCCCCCACCCCCGGCAGAGAAATGCCGCCGGCTCAGGGCTCAGGATCCGACTGAGAATCCCCAACCCCTGCTGGCACTCCCCTGAGAGCACCTTCATAAACTTGCCCTGACAGAGGAGAAGGTCACAGGGGAAGGACAGAGAGGCAGCCTGCCAAGGACACAGCACCCTCTCTCCAGGGGCCCCTAGCAGAGAAACCCAAGCTCTGGATCTGAGGACACTCAACCCTGCCCGGTACTCTCTTGGGAGCAGCAAACATAGATTCTACCGCTAGGCTGCTTCTTGCAGAGAGATCTGGGCCCGGGATCTGGGATTGACTACACTCACCCTAACTCTTTCCCGCACCACCCAGGGACCAGTCAACATAACCCCTCCTGGCAGAGGGAAAGGACAAAGAGGCAGCACACAGGAAAGGTGGACACCGAGTCCTGCGGCCACAGTGTCACAGAGCTTACTGTTAGCCTACCCATGCACTTCCGAAGCAGGACCAAAACAGAGAGTAGTGAGCAAGAGGAACCCCTGTGCATTCCAACTGGTCCTGCAAGAGAGTGAGTGAGCCTTCTAGGGAGAGTTTGCCCCAGACCCAGGGCCTCTCCACAGAAGCAACCAGACAAAATCCCTGCCACCCACACACCTAGTGTGGGCATCAGAGGGATTCTTGGAATAGCGACCCCAACATTGAAGCCTCTTCCTTGCGGGTCTACCAGGGTAATCCAGGCAAACAATCCCTGGATCTTAGTCAGAACTGCATAATAGTGGCTTGCAGGCCACTGCAATAGTCCAACAATCCGCGCATGCACACTGCTCCCGCTAAAAGCACACGCGCTTAGCGCAAGCATCACATTCTTTACTTAGGCAAAACTGAAAACACAGTGCACACTCCCAAAGCAGTGAACCTCTCTCATCTTCCTGAAAAAACAGTCCAGAAAACAGAAAGAGAAGATCATAGCCCAAATTGCAATCTCGAGGAACAACCAGTGAGAATTATAAATAACCAGATGGCTAGAGGCAGACGTAAGAACACTCCCAACAAAAATCAGGACACAATGACTTCACCAGCAAACCCACAAAACAATGGACACTTCAATTCACTAGGTATACAAGAAAAGGACCTCAAAACTATATTTCTCCAGCTATTAGAGGCCCATAGAGTTGAAATGAACAAAGCCCCCAGAGAAATAACCAAAGAAATCGAGACAAACCAAGAGGAAACAAATCATGCTCTCAGAGAAATGACCATGAAAATTGAGGCAAACAAAGAAGAAATGCACAAAGCTCTCAAAGAAAAGTACACACAAATGAAGGCAAATAAAGAAGAAATAAACAAAGCTCTCATAGAAATACAGGCAATTATACCCAAAGAAGTAGAGGCACAATTAGTGATACATAGAGAGGAAATGGACAAAAAAATAGAAGCTATCATTGAAAAGCAGGAGTCCACATTCAAACAGATGAAGGAAATGGTGCAAGACATGAAAACAGAATTAGAATCAATAAAAAAAAACACAAATAGAGAAAAACCTGGAGCTGGAGAACATAGAGAAAAGATCAGGCACCACAAAGGTAAGCATCACCAACAGAATACAAGAGATGGAAGAAAGAACCTCAGGAGCCGAAGATACACTTGCGGAAACTGACACGTCTCTCAAAGAAAAAATAAAATCAGAAAAGTTCCAAACACAAAACATCCAAGAAATCAAGGGCACCATGAAAAGACAAAACCTAAGAATAATAGGAGTAGAAGAAAAAGAAGACATCAGGCTCAAAGGTCCGGAAAATATTTTCAAGAAAATTATAGAAGAAAACTTTCCCAACTTAAAGAAGGAGATGGCCATAAACATACAAGAGGCCTACAGAACACCAAGTAGACTAGACCAGAAAAGAAATTCTTCACGTCACATCATAGTCAAAACACTGAACCTACAGAACAAAGAAAAAATTCTAAAAGCAGCAAGGGAAAAAGGCCAAGTAACATATGAAGGTAGACCTATCAGAATCACACCAGATTTCTCAACAGAAACTATGAAAGCCAGAAGGGCCTGGACAGAGATCATACAGTCCTTAAGGGACCACAGATTCCAACCCAGACTACTATACCCAGCAAAACTTTCAATCAACATAGACGGAGAATTCAAGATATTCCAAGACAAAACCAAATTTAAACAATATCTACATAGTAACCCAGCTCGACAGAAGTTACTAGAAGGGAAACTCCAAACCAAAGAAAACAACTACATCAAAGGAAACAGAGGAAATAGATAACTACACAACAAAAAAACCAAAAGAAGACAAGCAATGAAACTCAGTGACACCACCAACACCACATCTAAAATAAGTAACAATTGTTGGTCACTAGTTTCTATCAACATCAACGGACTCAACTCCCCAATTAAAAGACACAAACTAACAGAATGGTTGCGGAAACAGGATCCATCATTCTGTTGCATCCAAGAAACACAGCCAAGCACGAAAGATAAACACTACCTCAGAGTAAAGGGCTGGAAAAATGTCTTTCAAGCAAATGGTTCCAGAAAACAAGCAGGAGTAGCCACCTAATATCTAATAAAATAGACTTTCAACCCAAGTTAATCAAAAAAGATAAGGATGGCCACTATATTCTCATCAAAGGAAAAATCCACCAAGAGGACATCACAATTTTGAATATCTATGCACCAAATACAAGAGCACCTACATTCGTAAATGAAACAATATTAAAGCATAAATCACACATTGATCCTAATACCTTAATAGTGGGAGACTTCAACACTCCACTCTCACCAAGGGACAGATCAACTAGACAGAAAACAAATAGGGAAATAAAAACACTTACAGAGACCCTAAATCAAATGGACCTAATAGACGTCTACAGATCTTTTCATCCAAACTCAAAAGAGTATACCTTCTTTTCAGCAGCACATGGAACCTTCTCCGAAATAAACCATATAGTTGGTCATAAAGCAAGCCTCAACAGATACAAAAAGATTGAAATAATCCTTTGTATTCTATCTGACCACCATGGACTTAAGCTGGACCTCAACAACAACAGAAATAACAAACAGCCTACACGCACATGGAAACTGAACAACCTGTTACTCAACGACAGCTGGGTTAAGGAAGAAATAAAGAAAGAAATTAAAGACTTCCTAGAATTCAATGAAAATGAAGGCACAACATACCCAAATTTATGGGAGACATTGAAAGCAGTGCTCAGGGGAAAATTTATAGCACTAAGTGCCTGCAAGAAGAAATTCGTAACATCACATACAAACAACTTAATGGCCCAACTGAAAACCCTAGAAAAAAAAGAAGCAGATACACCCAAGAGGAGCAGATGGCTGGAAATAATCAAACTCAGAGCTGAAATCAATTAATTAGAAATAAATAAAACTATTCAAAGAATCAATGAAACAAAAAGCTGGTTCTTTGAGAAAATCAACAAGATAGACAAACCCTTAGCCAAACTAACTAAAAAGCAGAGAGAATCTATCCAAATCAACAAAATCAGAGATGAAAAGGGTGACATAACTACAGACACAGAGGAATTTCAAACAATCATTAGGTCATACTACAAAAGCCTATATGCCACAAAATTTGAAAATCTAAATGAAATGGACAATTTTCTTGATAGATTCCATCTTCCAACATTAAGTCAAGATCAGGTAGAAAGACTGAACAGCCCTATATCCCCAAAGGAAATTGAAGCAGTCATTCCCTCCAAAAAAAGCCCTGGGCCAGATGGTTTCAGGGCGGAATTCTACCAGACCTTCAAAGAAGTGCTCACACCAATTCTCCTCAAACTATTCCACAAAATAGAAACAGAAGGTACATTACCAAACTCATTCTATTAAGTAACAGTCACCCTGATACCTAAACCACACAAAGACCCAACAAAGAAAGAGAACTTCAGACCTATCTCTCTTATGAACATTGACGCAAAAATACTCAATAAAATACTTGCAAATCGAATCCAAGAACACATCAAAGATATCATCCACCACGACCAAGTAGTCTTCATCCCAGGCATGCAAGGGTGGTTCAACATAGGGAAATCCATCAATGTAATCCACCACATAAACAAACTGAAGGAGAAAAACCACATGATCATCTCCTTAGATGCTGAAAAAGCATTTGACAAAGTCCAACACCCATTCATGTTTAAAGTCTTGGAGAGATCAGGAATACAAGGCACATATCTAAACATAGTAAAGGCAATATCCAGCAAGCCTATAGCCAACATCAAACTCAATGGAGAGAAACTTAAATCAATCCCACTGAAATCAGGGACAAGACAAGGCTGCCCACTCTCTCCATATCTCTTCAACATAGTACTTGAAGTCCTAGCCAGAGCAATAAGACAACTAAAGGAGATCAAGGGGATACAAATCAGAAAGGAAGAGGTCAAAGTGTCACTATTCGCAGATGATATGATAGTATATATGAGCGACCCCAAAAATTCAACCAGAGAACTCCTCCAGTTGATAAACACCTTCAGCAAAGTGGCAGGATACAAAATCAACTCAAAAAAATCAGAAGCCCTCCTGTATACCAAAGACAAAAGGGCCGAGAAAGAAATTAGGGAAACAACACCCTACACAATAGCCACAAATAACATAAAGTACCTTGGGGTGATACTAACCAAGCAAGTGAAAGACCTGTTTGAGAAAAACTTCAAGTCTCTGAAGAAAGAAATTGAAGAAGATCTCAGAAGATGGAAAGTTCTCCCGTGTTCATGGATCGGTAGGATTAACATTGTGAAAATGGCCATCCTGCCAAAAGCAATCTACAGATTCAATGCAATTCCCATCAAAATACCAACTCAATTCTTTACAGACCTTGAAAAAAGATTCTCAGCTTCATATGGAGAAACAAAAAACCCAGAATCTCCAAAACAATCCTGTACAACAACAGATCCTCTGGAGGTATCTCCATCCCCGATCTCAAGTTGTACTACAGAGCAATAGTAATAAAAACTGCATGGTATTGGCATAAAAACAGAAAGGAGGATCAATGGAACCCAACAGAAGACCCAGAAATGAATCCACACACCTATGAATACTTAACTTTTGACAAAGAAGCCAAAACCATTCAATGGAAAAAAGACAGCATCTTCAACAAATGGTACTGGTCCAACTGGATGTCCACATGCAGAAAAATGAAAATAGATCCATATTTGTCACCCTGCACAAAACTAAAGTCCTAGTGGATCAAAGACCTCAACATAAAACCAGATACTATAAATCTGTTAGAAGAAAAAGTGGGGAACAGCCTAGAACTCATTGGCACAGGAGACAACTTCCTGAACAGAACACCAACAGCACAGCCTCTAAGAGCAACAATCAATAAATGGGACCTCATGAAACTGAAAAGCTTCTGTAAAGCAAAGGACACTGTCATCAAAACAAAACGCCTGCCTACAGATTGGGAAAGAATCTTCACTAACCCTTTATCTGACAGAGGACTAATATCGAGTATATACAAAGAACTAAAGAAGCTGAAAAGCAGCAAACAAAGTAATCCAATTAAAAAATAGGGAACAGAGCTAAACAGAGAATTCTTTGTAGAGGAATATCGAATGGCAGAGAAACACTTAAAGAAATGCTCATCCTCATTAGCCATCAGGGAAATGCAAATCAAAACGACCCTGAGATTTCACCTTACACCCATCAGAATGGCCAAAATGAAAAACTCAAGGGACAACACATGCTGGAGAGGTTGTGGAGAAAGGGGAACCCTCCTCCACTGCTGATGGGAATGTAAACTGGTACAACCACTCTGGAAATCTATCTGGCGCTTTCTAAGACAATTAGGAATAGTGCTTCCTCAAGACCCAGCTATACCACTGCTAGGTATATACCCAACGTTTGCTCAAGTACACAAAAGGGATATTTGCTCAACCATGTTTATAGCAGCTTTATTTGTAATAGCCAGAACCTGGAAACAACCCAGATGTCCATCAACGGAGGAATGGGTACAGAAATTGTGGTATTTTTACACAATGGAATACTACTCAGCAATCAAAAAGGAGGAAATCATGAAATTTGCAGGCAAATGGTGGGATCTAGAAAAGATCATCCTGAGTGAAATATCCCAGAAGGAGAAAGACAAACACAGTATATACTCACTTATATAGACCTATAAGATATGATAAACATCATGAAATCTATACACCTAAAAAAGATAATCAAGAGAGCGGACATGGGATAAGATTATCAATCCTCGTTTTGAAAGACAGATAGGATGCGCATTGAACATTGACAGGAGTCTACTGAGTGCATTTGAAAAACTCTAACTAGCAGTGTTTTCGAAGCAAAGACTCATGATCAAACCTTTGGCAGAGTACAGGGAATCATAAGAAAGAAGGGGAGTTAGTCTGATGAGGAAAGGATAGGAGCTCCACAAGGACCAAATATATCTGGGCACAGGGTCTTTTCTGAGACTGACATGCAACCAAGGACCATGTATGAATGTAACCTAGAACCTCTGCTCAGATGTAGCCTGTGGTAGCTCAGTAACCGATTGGTTTCCCATAGTGAGGGGAACAAAGACTATTTCTAACAGGAACTCAATGACTGGCTCTTTGGCGTCCCCACCCCCCCAAGGGAGGAGCAGTCCTGTTAGGCCACAGAGGAGAGCTTTGCAGCCAGTCCTGAAGATACCTGATAAAACAGGATCAGATGAATAGGGAGGAGGTCCCCCCTATCAGTGGACTTGGCAAGGAGCACGGTGGAGATGAGGGAGGGAGGGAGGGAGGGACTGGGAGGGAATGAGGGATTGGGACACGGCTGGGATACAGTTAATAAAATGTAACTGATAAGAAAAAATAAAATTCAAAAAAAATTAAATAAAGTCTTCCTAGAACTCAATGAAAATGAAGACACAACATACCCTAACTTGTGGGACACAATGAAAGCAGTGCTATAGCACTAAGTGCCTTCAAGAAGAAATTCAAGACAGCTCATTGAAGCAACTTAATGGCTCACTTAAAAACCCTAGAAAAAGAAGAAGCAGATACACCAAAAAGGAGTAGATGGCTAGAAATAATCAAATTCAGGGCTGAAATCAATTAGAAACAAATAAAACAATTCAAAGAATCAATGAAACCAAGAGCTGGTTCTTTGAGAAAATCAACAAGCTAACTAAAAGGCAGAGAGACACCATCCAAATCAACAAAATCAGAAATGAAAAGGGAGACATAACTACAGACACTGAGGAAATTCAAACAATCATTAGGACTTACTTCAAAAGTCTATGTTGTGTACTTGAGCATCTTTTGGATATATGCCTAGGAGTGGTATAGCTGGGTCTTGAGTTATCACTATTCCTAGTTGTCTAAGAAAGCACCAGATTGATTTCCAGAGTGGTTGTACAAGTTTACCTTCCCACCAGCAGTGGAGGAGGGTTCCCCTTTCTCCACAGTCTCTCCAGCATGTGCTGTCTCTCGAATTTTTCATCTTGGCCATTCTGATGGGGGTAAGGTGAAATCTCAGGGTTCCCTTGCATTCATTTTCTGATTTGTGGACAAGCATAATAATAAACCTAAGTCAGGTTGTGGGACTTTCTTCCTACATGGATATTATCTACCCCAAAGCCTAGGCTAGAGAAGTACAGGAAGATATTTCAATAAAGTTCTTTCAGTTTAGATATTCACTAATTAGAAACCTCATTCATATATTAATTCCCAGAAATTTTCTGTTACAATAATGACTCGCTCTTGTTCTTAGTGTTGATCTACTGAGATCAACTATTGATCTACTGAGAGACAGAATATACTTGTTTAGTGGATATCTTCACAGTCATGTAGTAGTATTAAAAATCAGACATTTGAATAACTAAGAAAAATCTCTATGCTACATACTGTAAAAACTCTCTGTGTTAGCATTATTAATAGAAAATTCTTAAATTTTATGTAAAAGTGACTTGTTCATAGCAGCTTTATTTGTAATAGGCAGAAGCTGGAAACAGCCCAGATGTCCCTCAACCAAAGAATGGATGCAGAAACTGTGGTACATCTACACAATGGAATATTACTCAGCAATGAAAAATAAGGAAATCATGAAATTTACAGGTAAATGGTGGGACCTGGAAAAGATCATCCTGAGTGAGCTGACCCAGAAGCAGAAAGAAACACACGGTATATACTCACTCATACAGACATGTAATATAGGATAAACCTACTGAAATCTGTACATCTAAAGAAATTAATCAAGAGAGAGGACCCTGACTAAAATGCTCAATCCCCATCCAAAAAGGCAAAGAGTAAGAACATCAGAAGACGAAGAAAACAGGAAACAAGCTAGAAACCTGCCACGGAGGGCTTCTGAAAGACTCTGCCCTGCAGAGTATCAAAGCAGACGCTGAGACTTATGGTCAACTGTTGAGCAATGTGCATGGAATCTTATGTAAGAAGTGGGATGAGAGAGTGGGATCAGGAGGGGAGGAGGGAGGGACTTATGGGGGATACAAAGTGAATAAAGTGTAATTAATAAAAATAATAATAAAAAGAAAAAAAAACAAAAGTCTATATGCCACAAAATTTGAAAATCTAAATGAAATGGACAATTTTCATGATCGATTCCACTTACCAAAGCTGAATCAGGACCAGGTAAATCAATTAAATACTCCTATATCCCCCAAGGAAATTGAAGCGGTCATGGAAAGTCTCCCAATCCAAAAAAATCCCAGGACCAGATGGTTTCAGTGCAGAATTCTACCAGACCTTCAAAGAAGAGCTAACTCTAGTTCTCTTCAAACCATTCCACAAAATAGAAACAGAAGGAACATTACCAAACTCATTCTATGAAGCCACAGTCACCTTGGTACCTAAACCTCACAAAGACTCAACAAAGAATGAGAATTTCAGGCCAATCTCCATTATGAACATTGATGCAAAAATACTTAACAAAATGCTTGCAAACCAAATACAAGAACACATCAAAGATATCATCCACTATGACCTAGTAGGCTTCATCCCAGGTATGCAGGGGTGTTTCAATATACGGAAATCCATCAATGTGATCCACCATATTAACAAACTGAAAGAAAAAAACCACATGATAATCTCCCTAGATGCTGAAAAAGCATTTGACAAAATCCAACATCCATTCATGTATTGGAGATCAGGGATACAAGGCACATATCTAAACATAGTAAAGGCGATATCCAGCAAGCCTATAGCCAACATCAACCTGAACGGAGAGAAACTTAAAGCAATCCCACTGAAATCAGGGACAAGACAAGGCTGCCCACTCTCTCCATATCTCTTCAACATAGTGCTGGAAGTCCGTGCTAGAGCAATAAGACAGTTGAAGGAGATCAAGGGGATACAGATGGGAAAGGAAGAAGTCAAAGTATCACTATTTGCAGATGATATGATAGTATATATGAGTGACCCCAAAAATTCTACCAGGGAACTCCTACAGCTGATAAACACCTTCAGCAAAATGGCCGGATACAAAATTAACTCAAAAAAATCAGTAGCACTCCTGTATACAAAAGACAAAAGGGCTGAGAAAAAAATTAGGGAAAGAACACCCTTCACAATAGCCACAAAGGACATAAAGTACCTTGGTGTAACCCTAACCAAGCAAGTCAAAGACTTGTATGAAAAAAATTTCAAGTCTCTGAAGAAAGAATTAGAGGAAGATATGAGAAGATGGAAAGATCTCCCATGCTCATGGCTTGGCAGGATTAACATAGTAAAAATGGCCATCTTACCAAAAGCAATCTACAGATTTAATGCAATTCCCATCAAATTGCCAACACAATTCTTTACAGACCTGGAAAGAAAAATTCTCAACTTTGTATGGAATAACAAGAAACCGAGAATTGCTAAAACAATCCTCTACAATAAAAGATCTTCTGGAGGTATCTCCATCCCTGATCTCAAGCTGTACTATAGAGCAACAGTAATAAAAACTGCATGGTACTGGCATAGAAACAGAATGGTGGATCAATGGAATCGAACAGAAGACCCAGAAATAAACCCACACACGGACACCTGATTTTTGACAAAGATGCCAAAACCATACAATGGAAAAAAGATAGCATCTTCAACAAATGGTGCTGGTCTAACTGGATGTCTACATGTAGAAAAATGAAAATAGATCCATACTTATCACCCTGCACAAAACTGAAGTCCAAGTGGATCAAAGACCTCAAGAAAAAACCAGACACATTAAATCAGCTAGAAAAAAAAGTGGGGAATACCCTAGAACTCATTGGTACAGGAGACAACTTCCTGAACAGAACACCAATAGCACAGGCTCTAAGAGCAACAATCAATAAATGGGACCTCATGAAATTGAAAAGCTTCTGTAAGGCAAAGGACACTGTCATCAAAACAAAGTGACTGCCTACAGATTGGGAAAGAATCATCACCAACCCTTTATCTGACAGAGGACTCATATCCAATATATATAAAGAACTAAACAACCTGAAAAGCAACAAACCAAGTAATCCACTTAAAAAATGGGGAACAGAGCTAAAGAGAGAATTCTCTGTAGAAGAATATCGAATGGCAGAGAAACACTAAAATAAATGCTCAACGTCATTAGCCATCAGGGAAATGCAAATCAAAACGACCCTGAGATTTCACCTTACACCCATCAGAATGGCCAAGATGATAAACTCAAGGGACAACACATGCTGGAGAGGTTGTGGAGAAAGTGGAACCCTTCTCCACTGCTGGTGGGAATGCAAACTCATACAACCACTCTGGAAATCAATCTGGCGCTTTCTCAGACAACTAAGAATAGCGCTTCCTCAAGATCCATCCATACCACTCCTAGGCATATATCCAAAAGGGGTTCAAGTACACAATAAGGACATTTGCTCAACCATGTTTGTAGCAGCCTTATTTGTAATAGCCAGAAGGTGGAAACAGCCCAGATTCCCCTCAACTGAAGAATGGATGCAGAAATTGTGGTACATCTACACAATGGAGTGGACTTGGGGAGGGGCACGGGTGAAGAAGGGGGAGGGAGGGTGGGATCAGGAGGGAAGGATGGAGGGGCTTTATGGGGGGATACAAAGTGAATAAAGTGTAATTTTAAAAAAAAAGAAAGTAGCCCCCATAGGACTATAGGGAGTGACACAATTAGGAGGTCTGGCCTTGGAGTAGGTGTGGCCTTGTTGGAGTAGGTATGACCTTGTTGGAGGAAGTGTGTCACTGTGGTGAGATTTTAGGTTTCAGACATTCAAGCCAGGCCCAGTGTTACTCTCTCTTCTCGCTGCCTGCAGATCCAGATGTAGAAATCTCAGCTACCTCTCTAGCATCATGTGTGTCTACATGCTGCCGTGCTTCCCATGATGAAACCTCTGAACCTTTAAGCCAGTTCCAAGTAAATGTTTTCCTTTATAAAAGTTGCCATGGTCATATTGTTTCTTCACAGCAACAGAAATCCTAAGACAAAGTTATTAAGTGATAAACTTTCTATATTTTGGAAAAATCAATGCTTGCAAAATTGGTTGATTGGGGCCTGCCTTTATTCCCAGTTTTGGGGAGACAGATAAGTGGACCTTACTAAATTCAAAGTTAGCCTGGTCTATATAGGGAGTTCCACGTCAACCATGGCTTCATAATAAGACTTTGTCTCCAAAAAAGCCATTGCAATAGGGCTAGAGAGATGGATCAGCAGTTTAGAAGACTCTAGAACAATTTTTGGTACCCACATGTCTGCCCACAACCACCTGTTTCAGAATATATGCCATGTGTATCAGGCACTCATGTAATACATATACAGTCCCACAGGCAAACACAGACACACACACAGTGGGAACTAGAGGGATGGCTTAGAGTTTGGGTATATTTGCTGCTCTTGCAGAGCATCTGAGTTCAGTACCAAGCACCCACATGATGGCTCATGGCCATCGTTAACTGCAGTTCTGGGGGATCTGATGCCCTCTTCTGGCCTCCATGGACACCGAGTTTATAATTAAATATACAAGAGTCATCACAGTCTATTGCAATCCAAAATTGTGCAACACACCAGTTTCAATACACCAAAGAAATGTAATTATCTTAACAAAAGAATTAAATCTGATATTGTCTCTGGTCCTGGGTGAACACAAGAAACTCGAATTTGTATCAAGGATCACATGTTAGTTTCTCTTTTCTTGATTTATCCCATTATAGAACTTCATTGTCAAGCTCAAATACATTTCAGTTCTAGTCAAAATTCCCCCTTTTCTATTTCTTCTTTAGATGCAGGCCAAAGTCCAAAGATCTGCCTGACACTCTGCATTCTCTCTCAGAAGAGCCCTATTTCTCCAGGCCTATATATTTCTTATATAGACCACTATCATAGACCTACCTGCCTCAAACACCAACAAAAGGGTCCTTGAGTTTCCTTCTGAGTCCATTTCTGAATTCACTTATTAACAAGAATTTACAAAAGGGAAGCCCAATTTCTAACAACATATTTAGATATGAAATGCCTAACTCTATAGCGTTGTTCACAGCATGTATCATCTATTAGCAATTATCGAAAAAGCAAATTAGCTCATTTTAACATTGACACATTACATGTATTCTAAACAAACTAAGGCTCAGAAATCAGGTAAAAGTACCTCAGTACATAGGCTGATCCTAAAAGTGTAAGTTTGCCTAAGACAAAAGCAGTTTAGAGACTTTTTTTCTGACCAAAAAAAAAATTTCATTTTTCTGTTTCACCAAGTAGAGGTAAAATGCATTTGATGTTGTCTGAGGTTAGAAAATTAGATATGTTCCTGAGCCAGGTGTGGCAGCATACACCTTTAATCCCAGCACCTAGGAGACAGAGGCAGGCAGGTCTCTGTGAGTTCAAGGCCAGGCTGGTCTACCTAGGGATTTTCAGAACAGTCGGAACTAATGGTGAGGCCATGTCTCAAAACTAACCAAAAAGAAAATGAAATAAAGAAAATGACCCTGAGATAAAATGATTCCAACAATGGCCAGGGCATTCAGCATTTTCTCTCTACATGTAGTTAAATTTCTGTAGATAGCACATATCCCAAACTATGTCTTTTAATCACTTCATGGTTGCCTTGGATGTTAACAAACTTAGGGTCACAGTTTGTGCTCAGGTTCAGCCAGGTTCAGCCACCTGTCCTCAATAAGCCATTAAGACAGCCAAATTCATCATGAAAAGCATCAGACAGAGGAGGATTATCCTATATGGCCATATCAGAAAAGATATAAAAGAGAAAAAAATGGGATCTAGTATCCCCCAAGTTCAACATTGGGGTCCTGAGGTGAAGTTAAAGTTCAAGTAGCAGGCTAGAGCTCTGGATATGTAAGCAGCCCTGGTCAAGGTTCATAGACACATTGACTTATCATTGTCTCCTCTGTATGGTATCCTTATAAGCTGTAAGTCTCTTGGGGGGGTCCCCTAAGCTTTGGTCTTTCTCTTCTCCCAAAATGAGATTTCTAGGGGAACTTCAGTCTCTTGAGGTAAATAGTTTCCATAGTCTGATTACCTAAGTGAGGGACACAGTGTTTCTTTAGAATATCTTCATCTCTCCTACAGTTTAAGTACCATTTGAACTATTTTAATGACTGCCATTTGGTGACTAGCTTTGTCTTTCAGAGTTCTTCTATGTTGTTTCAGTGCCTAGGAACTATTTTGGGAGATTGTACCCTTTATGCCACAGACTTGTCAACCTGGAAGCTGTTTTGAAGAAGTTGGAGTTGGATGAAACAACTGCCCTGTGATAGAGAATGTAAGTCTCTATCTGTTGTGTTGGTCTTTTGAGGCTCTGCTGAGCCATTGTGATTCTGTTAAACCTTTTGAGACATAAAATGAAGGGTTTTGAGGAGATCCCCATCTCTATTGTAACTGTAGAAGAACAACAAAAATCACATCAGTACTATCTTGGTGTCTGTACTGGCTAGCGTTATGTCAACTTAACACAAGCTAAAGTCATCTGAAAGGAGGGAACTGCAGTTGAGAAAATGTCTTCATATGATCCAGCTGCAGAGCATTTCCTTAATTAGTAATTGCTGGGGAAGAGACCAGTCCATGGTGAGTGGTGCTATCCCTGAGCTAGTGGTCCTGGGGTCTATAAGAAAGCAGGCTGAGCAAGCCATAAAGAGCAAGCCAATAAGCAATACCCCTCCATAGCTTTTGAATCAGCTTCTGCCTCTGAGCTCCTGCCTTGTGTAAGTTCCTGCCCTCACTGCTTTTAATGATGAGCTGTTATATGAAACTGTGAGTGAAGTAAACCCTTTTCTCCCCAAATTGTTTTTACTTATGGTATTCCATCACAGCAATAATAACCTTACCTAATACAGTGTCCTTTAGGGAGAATTCTAAGTGATTAGCTTTTTATAAACTTTTATGTGTTATTCTACTTCCATGCAGCATGAGACAAAACTTAATCCACCTCTAAAGTTCCTAAAAATAACTCAGTAAAACCCTCTGGCCACTTTTTTTTTCCTGTACTTCTCTTGTAAACTTCTCTTGTACTTCTCTTGTGCTGACTTCCAAGAACCATAGCAGATTAAAGACTGCCTCTGTGTGAGCTTGGGAAAGAGATTCAGGAGAAAGGTGGTCTTAACTTCACAGGGAAAATCGGGAGAGAGCTTCAGAAATCCACAAAAGAACTGAAAAGATACCAGAAAGAAACAGGAAAAGGATGCTCTGACCCAGTGAAGCCAAAAATAGCTTCATCAACACAGCTCCTCAGTGGGGGTTCCAGGAGCCCAGGGAGGGGGAACAATCAACTTCCAATAGTGAATAGTATGAAAAAGGGTATGGTGCCAAGCAGGCAGCACAGCAGAGCAGAAACCTGTAAACGAGGCATGACTGTGTACCCGGAAACACAAGTTAAGTGACATGGAATTCGGGGCATAAAGCATAGAGACGCTAGCAATGAGGAGCACACCACAGGGAGCTGGCTTGAGAACAAGATGGCAGGTCTGAGAGAAAGATGGTATTATCTGAGAGCAATACGAGGAATCCAAGAAAGCAGTAGCCAAGTTAAAGCAGAACTTCTCAGTCACAGCAGCAGAAGCAGATTTGTTCAGGAACAGCGGGGCAGCTGTAGAATGCCACATCAAGGAGAGCCTTGCTGAAATGGCAGCTCTGTGGCCTGAGAACTGCCCTCTCAGGAAACTGAGAGCAAACATGCTGGATCAGGAGCAGCAGGGTTCTGCCACTTGGGACAGAATCTAACATATGAACAAACAGGTTTGCTTGCCTTCCTAATCTAGACTCCCATTTTCTCTCTCTGTTGTGTGTGTGTGTTACAGTTATTTGTTTTCATGTTTTCCACCCTCCACCCACTTTCTTTTTCCATTTCTCTCTTCCAAAGAGCATAGCCTGGCAAGAATTGGGGGGAATCTGTGTATCTTAACATCCCCAGAGCTGGGAATAGCGTATGTCACTTTGCTATATCTCTACCTCTCCATTTCCAGTCAGCCTTCAGCCAAGGCTGCCTACTTTGTCCTTACTGTCACCTCTTCTGTAAACATTTCTGTCCTCCACTTTTTCTCTGTCAACTCAATACCCACAGTTTGTGAGCTTTCTTTTCTTTTCTTTTCTTATTACTGTTGTTTTTCCTTCCAGTCATGCAAAGTAACTAACATATTAGCACTCACACTAACACACACAGTAATTCATTGTCCCCTAGAATGCTTGATGCTTAAGAAATGACTGATGTTTAATTGGATGGTTACCATGCTTCCACAATGGGCTTCATCTCTGAGAGTGACTATTTTGCAGATAATATTCTAATAGTAGAGGAAAAATGGCAATTGTGTCTGGTGCCCAGACAAGGTGTGGAAGACAATACTGCATCTCAGTCCTGCTTGAACAATGCAAACACTCCCATTGTTAGAAAAAGAGTAATTTAAAACAAAGAAGCAATTTTAAAAATTAAACAAATGAATTAAACCAACAACCTAATTCCAGATCTGAAAAGCCCAATACAAAACACAGGAACATGAAAGGCCAAAGTAACATGAGTCCTTCCAAACTTACTAAGCCAACAGTAACAGCCTGCATTCAGAATGATTGGATGCAATGCCAAACCAAAAAACAAACAAACAAAAGCATGAATATGGTTTATGTTAAAAAAAAAAAATCAGATAAAACACAAATTCCTGAATGGATTCTAAGATGACACAGAAAAATCAGCTAAATAAATAAGAAAGTAAATTTAATATATGAAAAAGAAAATCAATAAAAATGTTCTCTTGAGGACAGGAACTCCACAAGGAGAGCAACAGAAACAAAAAAAATCTGAGCACAGGGGTCTTTCCTGAGACTGATACTCCAACCAAGGACCATACATGGAGATAACCTAAGACCCCTGCACAGATGTAGCCCATGGCAGTTCAGTATCCAAGTGGGTTCCATTGTAGTAGAAACAGAGACTGTCTCTGACACAAACTGATTGGCCTGCTCTTTAATTACCTCCCCCTGAGGGGACAGCAGCCTTACCAGGCCACTGAGGAAGACAGTGCAGCCACTCCTGATGAGACCTAATTGACTAGGATCAGAAGGAAGGAAAAGAAGACCTTCCCTATCAGTGGACTTGGGGAGGGGCATGCATGCAGAGGGTGGAGGAAGGGAGGGATTGGGACGGGAGGTGGGAGGGAACCACAGGGGGGATACAAATTGAATAAAGTGTAATTAATAAAGAATTTTTAAAAATTTAAAAAAAAAATGTTCTCTTGAGGGACACCAACCCAGCCCCAAAACCTTCCACCTAGAGTTTGTCCTGCCTGCAGAGTGTGCTGGGGCCAGAGCCTGGCAGAATCAACATCAAAGAGACTAGAAAAACTTCATCCAGCAGCTGATTGGAGCAGATGCAGAGAACCACAGCCAAATACTAGTTGGGGCTCAGGAGTCCTGCAGAGGAGAGAGGAGGAAGGATCAGAGGAGCCAGAGGGGTCAGGCACACACCAGGAGAACACAGCCCACAGAATCAACTGACCAGGACTCATGCAAACTTGGAGAGATGAGAGAGCCTGTAAGAGTTTGTAGGTCCTCTGCATATATGTTATGGCTGAGGAGCTCTGAGTGCTTGTGGAAATCCTAACAGTGGGAGCAGAGGCTATTCCTGACTCTTTTCCCTACTAGTGGGACCCCTTTCCTCCTGCTGTGTTCCCTTGTCCAGCCTTGATGTGATGTATGTGCCCAGTCTTATTGTAGCTTGTTATGCTGTGTTTGGTTGATGTTCCTGGAAGGCCTGATCTTCTCTGAGGGGAGGGGGAAAGGGACTGCAGTAGGGATGTAATATAAGAGATAAGAATTTAAAAAAATAAGAATAAAATGCTCTGTTAAAAACTTCAGCAATAGAATGGATCAAGGAGAGAACAGAGTATCTGGGAACAATGTGGGCAAGTGCAACATTCCTACAAAGACAAAGATAATGTAATAAGAAGTTATAGCAGAACTTTTGAGATAATGAGACACAGTGGAAAGAACAATCTATGAACCGTGACCATAAAGAAAGGATGTAACTCTAATGAGTTAAAAGACATTTTCAAAATAACCAGAGCAGAAATTTAGCAAAAATTATGAAAGAATATGCCAGTCAATCTATAGAAGGCATTTTGAACATCAGACAGAGAAGACTAAAAAAATAACTTCCTATTGTCATACTCTACTAAATCACTACGTATATTAAAAATAATAATAATAATAATGTAGAAGCAGCCACAGAGGAATGCCAAACCACATAACCATAAGATTAACAGTGGATTTCACCACAGGAACTTTAAAATGAAGGAAGACTTGGAATGTGTTTCAAGTTCTGAAAGACAAAAACTGCCAGGTCAGAATACTATAGCCAGCAAATTTATCTGTCATAATTGAAAGAGAAAGAAAAAGCTCCATGATAAAAATCCATAGAGCTGTTAAACAGTGTGAGCAAAGTGGCAAGATTAAAAACAATACTAATTAACAAACTGAAAGAAAAAAAACACATGATAATCTCCCTAGATGCTGAAAAAGCATTTGACAAAATCCAGCATTCATTCATGTTTAAAGTACTGGAGAGATCAGGGATACAAGGCACATATCTAAACATAGTAAAGGCGATATACAGCAAGCCTATAGCCAACATCAAACTAAACGGAGAGAAACTTAAAGCAATCCCACTAAAATCAAGGCTGCCCACTCTCTCCATATCTCTTCAAAATAGTTCTGCAAGTCCTTGCTAGAGCAATAAGACAGTTGAAGGAGATCAAGGGGATACAAATCAGAAAAGAAGAAGTCAAAGTATCACTATTTGCAGATGATATGATAATATATCTGAGTGACCCGAAAAATTCTACCAGGGAACTCCTACAGCTGATAAACACCTTCAGCAAAGTGGCCGGATACAAAATTAACTCAAAAGAATCAGTAGCCCTCCTGTATAAAATAGACAAAAAGGCTGAGAAAGAAATTAAGGAAAGAACACCCTTCACAATAGCCACAAATGACATAAAGTACCTTGGTGTAACCCTAACCAAGCAAGTCAAAGACCTGTATGAAAAAAATTTCAAGTCTCTGAAGAAAGAATTGGAAGAAGATATCATAAGATGGAAAGATCTCCCATACTCATGGCTTGGCAGGATTAATATAGTAAAAATGGCCATCTTACCAAAAGCAAACTATAGATTCAATGAAATTCCCATCAAAACACCAACACAATTCTTTACAGACTTGGAAAGAAAAATTCTCAACTTCATATGGAATAACAAGGAACTCAGAATTACTAAAACAATCCTCTACAATAAAACATCTTCTGGAGGTATCTCCATCCCTGATCTCAAGCTGTTATATATAGAGCAACAGTAATAAAAACTGCATTGGTACTGGCATAGAAACAGAATGGTGGATCAATGGAACCGAATAGAAGACCCAGAAATGAACCCACACACTTATGGACACCTGATTTTTGACAAAGATGCCAAAACCATACAATGGAAAAAAGATAGCATCTTCAACAAATGGTGCTGGTCTAACTGGATGTCTACATGTAGAAAAATGCACATAGATCCATATTTATCACCCTGCACAAAACTAAAGTCCAAGTGGATCAAAGACCTCAACAAAAAACCAGATACGCTAAATCGGTTAGAAGAAAAAGTGGGGAATACCCTTGAACTCATTGGCACAGGAGACAACTTCCTGAACAGAATATCAACAGCACAGGCTCTAAGAGCAACAATCAATAAATGGGACCTCATGAAACTGAAAAGCTTCTGTAAAGCAAAGGACACTGTCAAAACAAAATGAATGCCTACAGATTGGGAAAGAATCTTCTCCAACTCTCTATCTGACAGAGGGCTAATATCCAGTATAAATAAAGAACTAAAGAAGTTGAAAAGCAAAAAATCAAGTAATCCAATTAAAAAATGGGGAACAGAGCTAAACAGAGAATTCTCGATTGAGGAATATCGAATGGCAGAGAAACACTTAAAGAAATGCTCAACGTCATTAGCCATCAGGGAAATGCAAATCAAAATGACCCTGAGATTTCACCTTACACCCATCAGAATGGCCAAGATCAAAAACTCAAGGGACAACACATGCTGGAGAGGTTGTGGAGAAAGGGGAACCCTCCTCCACTGCTGGTGGGAATGTAAACTGGTACAACCACTTTGGAAATCAATCTGGCACTTTCTCAGACAACTAGGAATAGCGCTTCCTCAAGATCCAGCTCTACCACTCCTAGGCATATATCCAAAAGAGGTTCAAGTACACAAGAACATTTGCTCAACCATGTTTGTAGCAGTTTTATTTGTAATAGCCAGAAGCTGGAAACAACCCAGATGCCCCTCAACTGAAGAATGATTACAGAAATTGTAGTACATCTACACAATGGAATATTACTCAGCAATGAAAAACAAGGAAATCATGAAATTTGCAGTTAAATGGTGGGATCTAGAAAAGATCATCCTGAGTGAGCTGTCCCAGAAGCAGAAAGACATACACAGTATATATTCACTCATATAGACATATAATATAGGATAAACCTACTAAAATCTGTACACCTAAAGAAAATAATCTAAAGGGAGAACTCTGGCTAAAATGCTCAATCCCTATCCAGAAAGGCAAAGAGGATGGACATCAGAAGAAGAAGAAAACAGGAAACAAGTTAGGAGCCTCCCACAGAGGGCCTCTGAAAGGCTCTTCCCTGCAGACTATCAAAGCAGATGTTGAGACTTATGACCAAACTTTGGGCAGAATGCAGGGAATCTTATGAAAGAAGTGGAAAATAGTAAGATCTGGAGAGGACAGGAGGTCCACAAGGAGAACAACAGAACCAAAAAATCTGAGCACAGGGGTCTTTCCTGAGACTCATACTCCAACCAAGTACCATGCGTGGAGATAACCTAAAACCCTTGCACAGATGTAGCCCATGGCAGTTCAGTGTCCAGGTGGGTTCCATATTAATGGGAACAGGAACTGTCTCTGACATAATCTCATTGACCTGCTCTTTGATCACCTCCCCCTGAAGAGAGAGCAGCCTTACCAGGCCACAGAGGAAAACAATGCAGCCAGTCTTGATGAGATCTGATAGACTAGGATCAGAAGGAAGGAGAGGAAGACCTCCCCTGTCAGTGGACTTGGGGTGGGGCAAGCATGGAGAAGGGGGAGGAAGGTGGGATTGGGAGAGGAGGAGGGAGGGGTTTATGGGGGTATACAAAGTGAATAAAGTATAATTAATAAAAATTAAAATAAAAAATATTTTAAAAAACAATACTATACAAAAATCAGTAGTTTTTCAATTGAAAACATGCTGAGGAAGCAGCTAAGGAAACTGTCCCCTTGACAATGAACACACACACATGCAGTGATCTATGCATATAGCAATATAGTATTAGGAGCATTTTACTGCCTTGTTCCTTTAGCAGAAAAGTAGTGTTTCCCCTAGGCCCATGCCTGTCCAGTCTGAGGTTCATGACCACTTTACCAATGCCAGGGGTAGGCTCCGTCCCATGCAGTGAGCCTTAAACCCAGTCAAAATGTGCATGGCTACTCCCATATGTACTAAGGTCTTCCAAATGGTCACCTTATAATCAAGTATTTTTTTATTTTATTTTTCTTATTAGTTACATTTTGTTAACTCTGTATCCCAGCTGTGTCCCGCTCCCTCATTCCCTCCCCAATCCCACCCTCCCTCCCTCATCTCCTCCCTGCCCCTTTCCAAGTCCACTGATGGGGGGGGGACCTCCTCCCCATTCATCTGATCCTGTTTTATCAGGTATCTTCAGGACTGGCTGCAAAGCTCTCCTCTGTGGCCTAACAGGACTGCTCCTCCCTTGGGGGGGTGGGGAGGTCAAAGAGCCAGTCATTGAGTTCCTGTTAGAAATAGTCCTTGTTCCCCCTACTATGGGAAACCAATTGGTTACTGAGCTACCACAGGCTACATCTGAGCAGAGGTTCTAGATTATATCCATAGATGGTCCTTGGTTGAGTGTCAGTCTCAGAAAAGACCCTGTGTTTAGATATATTTGGTCCTTGTGGAGCTCCTATCCTTTCCCCATCATACTAACTCCCCTTCTTTCTTATGATTCCCTGTACTCTGCCGAAAGTTTGGTTATGAGTCTTAGCATCTGCTTTGATATACTGCTAGGTAGAGTCTTTCAGATGCCTTCTGCGGTAGACTCCTGTTATACGTTCAATGCACATCCCATTTGTCTTTCTAAAGGAGGATTGATCATCTTACCCTGTGTCCACTCTCTTGATTATCATTTTTAGGTGTATAGAGTTCATTATGTTTATCATATCTTGTAAGTCTATATAAGCTAGTATATACCATGTTTGTCTTTCTCCTTCTGGGATACTTCACTAAGAATGATATTTTCTAGATCCCACCATTTGCCTGCAAATTTCATGATTTCCTCTGTTTTGATTGCTGAGTAGTATTCCACTGTGTAAAAATACCACAATCTCTGTATCCATTCCTCCGTTGATAGACATCTGGGTTGTTTCCAGGTTCTGGCTATCACAAATAAAGCTGCTACAAACATGTCTTTGTTGTGTACTTGAGCAAATTTTGGGTATATACCTAGTAGTGGTATAGCTGGGTCTTGAGGAAGCACTATTCCTAATTGTCTGAGAAAACGCCAGATTGACTTCCAAAGTGGTTGTACCAGTTTACATTCCCACCAGCAATGGAGGATGGTTCCCCTTTCTCCACAACCTCTCCAGCATGTGTTGTCCCTTGAGTTTTTCATCTTGGCCATTCTGATGGGTGTAAGGTGAAATCTCAGGGTTGTTTTGATTTGCATTTCCCTGATGGCTAATGAGGTTGAGCATTTCTTTAAGTGTTTCTCTGCCATTCGATATTCCTCTATCAAGAATTCTCTGCTTAGCTCTGTTCCCCATTTTTTAATTGGATTACTTGGTTTGCTGCTTTTCAGCTTCTTTAGTTCTTTTTATATACTGGATATTAGCCCTCTGTCAGATAAAGGGTTGGTAAAGATTCTTTCCCAATCTGTAGGCTGTCGTTTTGTTTTGATGACAGTGTCCTTTGCTTTACAGAAGCTTTTCAGTTTCAGGAGGTCCCATTTATTGATTGTTGCTCTTAGAGGCTGTGCTGTTGGTGTTCTGTTCAGCTAGTTGTTTCCTGTGCCAATGAGATCCAGGCTCTTGCCCACTTTTTCTTCTAAGTGATTTAGTGTATCTGGTTTTATGTTGAGGTCTTTGATCCCCTTGGACTTTAGTTTTGTGCAAGGTGATAAATATGGATCTATTTCATTTTTCTGCATGTAGCCATCCAGTTACACCAGCACCATTTGTTGAAGATGCTGTCTTTTTTCCATTGAATGGTTTTGGCTTCTTTGAATCGAGTATTCATAGCTGTGTGGTTTTATTTCTGGGTCTTCCATTCGTTCCATTGATCCTCCTTTCTGTTTCTATGCCAATACCATGCAGGTTTTATTACTATTGCTCTATAGTACAGCTTGAGATTGGGGATGGAGATACCTCCAGATGATCTGTTGTTGTACAGGATTGTTTTGGAGATTCTGGGTTTTTTGTTTCTCCATATGAAGCTGAGAATCTTTTTTTCAAGTTCTGTAAAGAATTGAGTTGGTATTTTGATGGGAATTGCATTGAATCTGTAGATTGCTTTTGGCAGGATGACCATTTTCACAATGTTAATCCTACCAATCCATGAGCACGGGAGATCTTCCCATCTTCTGATATCTTCTTCAATTTTTTTCTTCAGAGACTTGAAGTTTTTCTCAACAGGTCTTTCACTATAAGCAAGTATTTTAAAGATTTTAGAATGTAATATACTGTGTACTTGTGGCTAGAAATGTGTAAAGTGGTATGTCTGAACTTTATAAGGTGCAAAAGTTTGCAGAACTAAAGACATGAGTTTATTCGTGTGTGTGTGTTCAATTAATTTATTTTTATTTTTATGTTAATTACAGTTTATTCACTTTGTATCCCAGCTGTAGCTCCCTCCCTCATCTCCTCCCATGCCCCTCCCCAAGTCCACTGATAAAGGAGTTCTCCTCCCCTTCCATCAGACCCTAGTTTATCTGCTCTCATTAGGACTGGCTTCATTGTCTTCCTCTGTGTCCTGGCAAGGCTGATCCCCCCTCAGGGGTGGTGATCAAAGAGCCAGCCACTGGAGTCATGTCAGAGACAGTCCCTGTTCCCATTACTTGGGTACCAACTTGGATACTGAGCTGCCATAGGCTAGATCTGATCAGGGGTTCTGGGTTATATCCATGAATGGTCCTTGGTTGGAGTATCAGTCTCAGAAAAGACCTCTGAGCCCAAATATATATATATATATATATATATGTTCTGTTGCTCTCCTTGTGAAGATCCTGTCCTCTTCACATTTTTTAAGTATTAATCACAGGTTATTTACTTTGTATCCCAGCCATAGCTCCCTCCCTCATTCCCTCCCAATCCCACCCTCCTTCCCTCATCTCCTCCCTGCCCCTTTCCGAGTCCACTGCTAGGGGAGGTCCTCCTCCCCTTCCATCTGACCCTAGCTTATCAGGTATCTTCAGGACTGGCTTCAATGTCCTCCTCTGTGGCTTAGCAAGGCTATTTCCTCCCTTGGGAGGTAGGGGAAGGTAAAGGAGCCAGTCATTGAGTTCATATCAAAAATAGTTTCTGTTCCCCTTACTAGGGTACCCATTTGTATACTGAGCTACCATGGTCTACATCTGAGCAGGGGTTCTAAGTTATATCTATACATGGTCCTTGGTTGGAGAAAGAGTCTCATAGAGGACCCCTGTGCCCAGATACATTTTGTTCTTGTGGAGCTCGTATCCTCTCCAGGTCATACTAACTCCCCCTTCTTTCATATGATTCTCTGTACTCTACTGAAGGTTTGGTTATGAGTCTCAGCATCTGCTTTGATACATTGCTAGGTAGAGTCTTTCAGAGGCCCTCTGTGGTAGGCTCCTGTCCTGTTTCTTGGTTTCTCCTACTTCCCATGTTCATCCCATTTGTCTTCCTAACTGAGGATTGATCATCTTACCCCAGGTCCTCTTTCTTGTTTATCTTCTGTAGGTGCACATATTTTAGTATATTTATCCTATCTTATAGGACTATATAAGTGAGTATATACCATGTATGTCTTTCTGCTCCTGGGATACCTCACTCAGGATGATCTTTTCTAGATCCCACCATTTGCCTGCAAACTTCATGATTTTTTTTGTGTTTAATTGCTGAGTAATATTCCATTGGGTAAATGAACCACAATTTCTGTATCCATTCCTCCGCTGATGAACACTGGGTTGTTTCCAGGTTCTGGCTATTACAAATAAAGCTGCTACAAACATGGTTGAGCAAATGTCCTTGTTGTGTACTTGAGCAAATTTTGGATATATGCCTATGAGTGGTATAGCTGGGTCTTGAGGAAGCACTATTCCTAATTGTCTGAGAAAGCACCAGATTGATTTCCAAAGTGGTTGTACAAGTTTACATTCCCACCAGCAATGCAGGAGGGTTCTCCTTTCTCCACAACCTCTCCAGCATGTGTTGTCCCTTGAGTTTTTAACCTTTGCCATTCTGATAGCTGTAAGGTGAAATCTCAGAGTCGTTTTGATTTGCATCTCTCTGATGGCTAAGGACGTTGAGCATCTCTTTAGGTGTTTCTCAGCCATTCTATATTTCTCTACAGAGAATTCTCTGTTTAGCTCTGTACCCCATTTTTTAATTGGATTGCTTGATTTGTTGCTGTTTAACTTCTTGTGTTCTTTATGTATTCTGGGTATTAACCCTCTGTCAGATATAGGGTTGGTGAAGATCCTTTCCCAGTCTGTAGGCTGTCGTTTTGTTCTGACGACAACAGATATGAGTTTAAAATGCACAAAAATGTGCAAAGTGACCAGTAAGTGCTCTGCTTTATGCAATATGCACTGTCTCTGAAATGTCAACATTAAGATGTCCAATGAAAATCCTTTAATATTCCTGATTTTTGTTTGTTTGTTTGTTTGTTTGTTTTGGTTTTGGTTCTTTTGAGACAGGGTCTCACCATGTAGCTGTCTGTCCTGGAACTCACTATGCAGACGAGGATGGCCTAGAACTTATGAGACCTGCATGCCTCTGCCTCCCAGTGCTGGGATAAAAGCTTGCACCAGTACACCTGGCTTATACCCAATAATCTTAACCAGTACAATTCAGATAAAATTGTTGGCATTTGGGCAATTCTACTATTTGAAACCCTGGTCTATATCTATTTGTCTTGATAAAATGAGTAATTTGAAGTTGTATGATGCATTTGTACATTGGAAAATGAGTATGTCTGTGGTTACTAACACAGTTCCTTACATTTACAAGAGCTCTAAAGTCCTGGGTTTTGTCAATAATATAGACATATATCTGGGCTTTGGGTGAAAAGTAGAAACAGAGTTAATGCAGTGGTTTGAACAAAAATGGCCTCCATAGGCCCATAGGGAATGGCACTGTTAGGAGATTTAACCCCGAGGAGTAAGGAGTAGGACCTTGTTGGAGGAAGTATGTTACCAGGAGTGGGCTTTGAAGTCTCAGATGTTCAAGCCATGCCCAGAGTGGTACTCTCTTCTTGCTGCCTGCTGATTCAGATATAGAACTCTCAAATGTCTCTCCACCACCATGTCTGCTTGCCTGCAGCTATGCTTCCCAACATGACAAGAAACCTCTGAACTATAAGTCAGCCCCTATCTCTTCACAGCAATAAAACCCTAGAACAGTTAATATACAAAGTACTTCTCTGTCACTCCTCTGTGTAATTCTGCTAACTGGTGCCTGTGCAATGGTATATCTTCTAGAGTTTGATTCCCAGAACCTACATCCTGTGACTCAAAACAGCCTATAACTTCAACCCCAGTACTTGTATCTGGAGCCCTTATTTGCATGTGCAAATACACACACAATTAAAATGTTTTAATTAAAACATAAATGAAATCATACTAGTTTTCAATGTCCCCTTTATACATTGAATGTATTATGTCCCTCTTCTATTCCATAAGCTTCCTAAGATGCCAAGTTAGGAAAAAACTTACCAAGCTGATACCATCCAAACTAGAATTGTTAGTGGCACTTATCTTTCCCAGGTCTGCCTTCATGTTGTATTGTAAGCATTTTCCTTAAGCAAGAAAAATTAGACAAGCCTGTAAACTTTAAGCAGTGCCTCCTAGCAATTAAGAGGCATTGAGCATTAATAAATATATCTGTAAACAGCTGGAAACAAGTATTTATTTTTAAACTAGTTTTTTTTTAATATTTGTTTTCATTGGTTGTGTTTTTTTAAATGCTTTATAGCTGTTTCCTATTAACAGTCTACAAAATTACAGCTTCTAACAAAAGAATGTAAGCATATTTTTAAGTTGTTAGGACATCACCCACAGGACAGACAGAATTAAAGTATAAAAATGGACTCCAAATAGACCTGACTTAAGGGCTGTTGCTTCTACACTTCTTAATTGATTAAAATTGTCAAAAGATGGTCACTGGCACTAACTCCTTTACATCTGTCATTTACTCCTCATAACATGGAATCAAAGCAGACAGACTAGGATGGATCACATCCCAGAGAAGAGAGACAGTTGAGACCAACCACCAACAGGGTTAATCCGGGATATCTCAGTAAATACAGTTCAGGGATAAAAAGGAAGTTCTCACATCAGGCATGTTGACACTTGCTTGTAACCACAGCACTCAGAAGATGAAAGCAGGAGGTCATGAGTTTGAGGACAGACTGGGCTTCATTGTAAGACCCTGTCTCAAAGCTAGCAAGAAAAATGGAGTTGCTCATACCAACCCTTCAAAAAGCGACTATAGCCAAGGGACTAGAGAAAAACAGTTCATATGCATGGCTGCCTAACTGTTGGGGGACAGCTACCAGAGAAGACTGCTCTAACATGGACTTAAGCCAATAAAAAATTACTATTAGCCAGCCAGCGACTATTCTAGATTTTCACGATCCCAGTGTAGCATTGCATCTTTCTCATGGTGAGCTTTTAAGCACAACAACAACAACAACAAAAAAGGTTCTGTATTGACAAACTTCAGTTGACGAAAACAACCAGAAGCAGAACTACAGAAGCCAAAAAGCAAGGTGAGCACATTTACAGACTTTCCCAAAAGCAAACGGTCAATTCTGAGGACATGCCTACAAATGGCATTGTTCAAACTGGGCAGATTATGTTTGGGATATACGTGTATATACATATATGTATGTATCAACAATTAAAAGAAAGAGAGTCCATAATTTGAAATAGAGCAAAAAGGGCTATATGTGAGGCTTTGAGGGAGGAAGAGGAAGAGTAAAATGTGTAGTGAGAATTTTTTGTTTCTTTAAAAACACAGAAACGTTATGAGAATATGTTTTTGTTTTAATCCCAGGTGTGGGATATAGGACTGCTTCAGCTTGTTCACAGAAGAGAATTATGATTTTTCTCATGCTCTGGCAGGGGTATGATTTTGCCAGCTGAAGATAGTTTTCATTTGAAATTCTGGGGACTCTTCTGGTATATAACGCCAGAGCCCAAGAGTGGGTGCTGCTCCTGCTGCTGTTGCTAGTTGCTTTTTGTTGCTGTTTGCTGGATTTCTGGTTGCTGGCTGGAGATATCCTGACAATGAAGATCAAATTTGTCCCAAGGAACTCTATGCTGCTAATCAGCAGGAAGTAGTCTAAAGATATTGACAACCCCTTTCCCCTCTAACCTTTCTTTCCCACATAGTGTTGGGGGTTGGTAGGAATAGGGATGGTATAGAGAGGTAAGAAAAAAGAACCCAATAAAATAGCCAAAAGTCTAGCTACAGAAGTGATGTAATTATGTTATAATTTCAAATGTAAAAGAAATAAATAGAAAAATGCAAATAAATCTAAAATGTATGGAAGGCCTCAAAAAGCCTTATGTGAGATTTATCAAGCATTACAATATTGAAATTTCAAGCAAAAATTATCTATGTATGTAGTTGTTAACTTGTTCATTTATAATAAAAATAATAATAAACAAGCTACATGTTAATGTCAGAACCACTATGTCACAAGTTCTCGCAGAGTGGACAGAGCGTCTGAGTATTACAGAGATAGCCTTGACTTTGTAGACTTCTTGGAGAACCACTGTTTTCCAAACACTTGGGTTTGTCTACTAATAAGAAAATGCTTCTAATCAGCAGGAAGTAGTCTAATGATATTGACAACCCCTTTCCCCTCTAACCTTTTCTTTCCCACATAGTGTTGGGGGTGGTAGGAAAATCTTAGGTTTGGCACAAACATACCAGACCAATAGTCAAAACAAGGGCTATAATCTCCAGAGAGATTCAGCTCACAGACTGACCCAGCAGCAGCACAGCATGAGCCTGTTCACAGATGGGAGTAATATTTATGAAATGCAAATGGACAACAGTGATTAGTTAACTGTGACAAGGCTTGGTTTTTAAATTCAAATTAATGACTGTTGAATTCATTAGAGTTGATTACATATCAATACCACAATTAACTTACAATAGTGATAAACTGCTTCTGTTCATTTTGTGTTGCTTAAAATACCTTCTGTGTGCTACAGTTCCTGAGAATAATAAAATCAGGATTTTTTTTTTCCAGTTTAAAATCAGGATCTTAAAAGCATTTTTTAAAGAGTGCTTTAAAATGCTTAAAAGTATTTTTAAAGAATTTCACTGCATCTGCGTGTATCTATACAGATACCCAATATGTTTATGTGATCATATAAATATGCATAGATATTTTCACACATTTCCTAAATCCTTGAATTTACATTTTCTTTTCTCTAGCCAGAATCAAAATATGATCACTGTTCCAACTTAAGGAATTCTAATACAAAATCATATACATTTTTTACTTCCATGATAAATATTTGTCTACCATAGATCCCTTAGAACCCTCATACTAAATATTATCCTAAAGGGCCTAGTCAATACACCCTGAAAAAGCTTCAAGTTGACTAAACCCAACAGGAAGACAACTGAATTAACAAAATGAGTACAAAATGTACTCATTCTAAAAAAAGATACAAGCACTTCAAGAGCAGAAATATTCATCTATTAGCTGATGAATCTCAGGTACATAAAGCATGGTACATAATGCCATGAAATAAATCTTTATTGAAATAATGAACAAACAATGAAGTACCTACCTTCTGATCGAAACATACTATTTACATTTTGAAAATGAAATCACTGGATGCTATGTTGGTCCCATGGAAGAAATCATTTCCTATAAGACATTTCCCTAAGTCTAGACCACCATTGCTCTGAAACACAGTCATTAAAATTATTTCTTCATAGATAAAAATGTTAAAATGTCTATACCACAGTGGCTAAATAAAATTTGTGTAATGATTTATTGTATGGATTAAACTGACACAGCCAAGAGATACCCAGATAGTTGGTAAAATATTATTTCTGGGTGCCTGAGAGTGTTTCTAAGAGATATTGGCATGCAATCCAGTAGATTTAATAAAGAAAATGACATCATTTTCTCAACAATGATGAGTCCCATCCCATGTTGAAGACAATTCACACCCACAAATCCCAACACCATCACCCACATCTTCCCCTTCATGTGTCTCCTATCCCTGGTTAGAACCAAAGAGCAGGGGGTTGATGGTAAATTCATTTCCTCTGCTTGAGCTGAGACACTTTTCCTCCCCTGTGCTTAAATACCATTACTGGCTCTCAGGCTTTTAGATTCAGGCCAGCACCTATATCATCACTTCCCCCAACCCAGCTCTCAGGCCTTTGCCCTCAGACTGACTTATACACTCCTACATTTTTGTTTGCAGATGGGGGTGGTAGGGACAGGTCGTGGAATTTCTCACCTTCTATAACCACATGAGCAAGTTCCCACAACAAAAACTTTCAATATATCTGCAATATATCTTATGTGTTGCTTAATGATGTAGATACATTCTGAAAAATTGATCATTAGATAATTTTTTTTATGTGTGTACATTATGCAGTATACTGTGAATACAAGTTCCTGGAAAGAAACAGTACCTACAAAGGCCAATTGACTGATCAGAGCTTCTATGTTTATGGGCGGTTGGAAGAAAATTCCTGTAAAGAAGACATCCTTTCTTGACTATAGGAACATTAGAACATTAATGATGTGGAAAGGGTGAAACGTTGCAGGTCTAGAGCCTAATTACAGATTATCCTGGGCTACGCTGGCTTCTCAATAGCCATGTGACCTAACATCTTTGTGATTATTGAATCCTTCAGAATATACAAACAGACCCCTACCTTGCACCAACCAAAAGGCTAAAAGTGCCATCAGGTATCATACAAGGCCTATTGTTGAGATTCCCACCCTTTTCTATAACCTGCCTTTCTGATGTCGCTCACAATATATTTAAAGACATTTTTACTTTATTATTTTCTTTTCTCTGTTACTATAAAAACTTCACAAAACTGTTACCACATTGGAACACAGAATTAGAGGTACATTGAACTGTGTTTCTGGGTCACCCATACTCTGGCTCCAGAACAAACTGTTTCTTGTCCCCTTGACATGAGAATTGTGGTTTTGCATCAACAGACTATTGCAGGTCCACAACCTAACTTTAACTATCTGGACCACTTTTAGCCTTCTTCGTTGGCCATTTATTGTCCACTTCTATATGTGAACTAACATTCTTGTGACTTTTGGACAACTCCTTTGGCCTGTTCAAATAGAGCCCTGTCTTCCACCTACTCAAAAGCTGAGAGTGGCATCAGATGGCATCCTAGGCATCCGGCAGAAATTTCCCCACATTCTGTAACCACCTGTCCAGTGTATCCATCAATGTAGTGATGTCTCCATAGTTAACACTCTTTCACCATCAAAGTTAACACTCATTCACCCCTGCAACCTTTTGCTGTGTCTTGATTTCTGACTTTTTTGCTCTGTTACTGTAAGAAACTTCATTAAATTGCTACCCTATCAGAACATGGAATTTGGGATAATCTAAATCTGTGTTCCAAGGCCGTGGTCACTCACATTTGGATCCAGAATAAACTGTCTCTTGCTGCTTATGTATTCTGCCTGTCAGAGGTAAAGATATTCTAAAAAGACCCTTGTGGGCCTCATTTTGGCTATCAGACTATTGAAACAATGATCTTCAAAGAACTGAAATTTTCCCAGGAATCTCTTGCTGGGAAAAGAAAAAGGCCAAAGACTGGTACAAGCCAAAAGAGAATCTCGTCTCCCAGAAAGAGATTCCATACAGTTCTGACAACTGTTTAAGCTACTTTGCAAGAGAAACTGGAACCAAGACAATGATGGGTCAATGGGCAAGACCATATCTAGGACTTCTCAGTTATGCATTTCTCTTGCGTTATCCTTCTAAACCTCATGTAAGGACCCCAAAGACACATTAGGGGAAGTCACAATACCTCTTTGTTCATCTTCCCAATGTAGTCACAGTTTCTGATTTTTACCACTACTTGTACAGTTGGTTAATTGAGGATGGGTGCAATGGGTAGGCCCTCCTTTGTTATGGCTCAGACTCTGACTCTAACAACTCTGGAAACAAAAGATCGTAAACTTAAGGGCTAGATACATGGCTCAGCAGTTAAAAGCATTTGTCTGCTCTTGTAGAAGAAGATCCAGGTTTGGTTCTCAGCACTCACACAATGTATTACCATCACAGGTAACTCATTTAAGCAGACCCAACACACTATTCTAGCCTCTGTGAGCACAAGGCATGCATATGGTATATTTACATACATGAATGGAAAACACATACACTTGTAAAATGATAACAAATAATGATTTTAGTTAGTTTGGAGTTTGTTTTCTGTTCTGTTTGTTTTGGTTTTTGTTGTTGTTTTGTTTTTCAAGACAGGATTTTACTGTGTACCCGTGGCTGTCTTGGTACTCACTCTGTAGACCAGGCTGGCCTTGAACTCAGAGATATACCTTGTGTCTGCCTCCCAACTGCTGGGATTAAAGGAATGCACCACCACTGCCTGACAATGATTTTTTTTTAAGAATGTCATGGGAGAGGGGGGACTGGAGAGATAGCTCAGTGGTTTAGAGCACTATCTGTTCTTCCAAAGGACCCAGATTCAATTCCTAGCACCCACATGGCAGCTCACAACTGTCTGTAATGCCCATTCCAAGGGATCTGACACCTTCACTCCAATACACATAAAATAAAGATAAATAAAAATATGAAAAAAAGGAATGTCATGAACTTTGACAGCACTGACATAAATCACACTTCTTGTCACTAGGTACTTCAACTCTCAATTTTAAACTTATGGGAGAACGAACCTAGCTGACCAAGGTTAAATCAGCTACACCTTCCTAAAATAAGGTAATGATGAAAAATAAGTTAATAAAGTCCAGACTACTGTGTATATGTGGCCAGTAGGTGCCCATTGCATGCATTAGAAATAATCCCAAGTAATGAACAAGTTTTCTAAGCTGGACAGTGATCATACAGTATTTCTACTACATGCATTATCAGGAACTTAACCATCTGCCCATTTGTGATAAATCAATGAAACTTTTTATTACATTTTCATCACTGAAGATTATTTATGGAGTTTTCTAGCAAATATTGACAGGTTTTATGAAGTAGTAAAAAGAAACAGCTAAAACTCATTGAATTTTTAAAGTTACATCTATTTGAGGCAGCCTAACTCTGACATGTTTTTAGACTTAGGCCAATGGTAAGATTGAACCAAGTTCCAAGAAGATAAATAATCTTTGGTTTAAATAAACATTATTCAAAGTTATATACTCCAACAAAGGGAGGTTAACAAAACTATAAAACATTATTTATGTCATTAATAAATGCAGAAACAAAAATAGAAATATACTTCATTAATTTTTTTAAAGCACTAGAATTCAAAGAAGAGACTAAGCAATTCAAAATATCTTATGTAAGTATTGTAGATTAAATGAGAATTGCCTCCCATAGACTCATGTACTTAAATACCTGATCCCCAGTTAGTGGTTGTGTTTGGGGAGGTTATGGAACCTATACAAGGCAGAGATTTGCTGAAAGAACTACATCACTGGGAGTGGGCTTTGAAGTTTTATGACCCTATCCCACTTCCAGTTTGGCCTCTCTGCTTCTTCTGTGCAGTTAACATATGATCGTCTAGCTTTCCACTTCTGTTACCATGATTTTTCCTCCATTATGGACTCTCTATATGGACTATAAACCAAAATAAACTCTTAAATTCTTCTGGTTGTGGGATTTTTATCACAGCAACAGAAATGTAACTAATACAGTAAGCTCTTAGATTATGTGATAGTTTTTTTTCAACTTCACACAGACTGGAATCATCTGTGATGAGGTAACCTTGATTGAGGAATTACCCCCATCTCCACAGCCATATAAACCTATATTGGTATTAATCTGAAACACACATAATATCATCCTGTAAATTAGGTTATTATGAGAACATGCCTGGGCTAGATCAACTTCTGAAACTGTATAATTTAGACATAAAGAATTAAGCACTGAGCCTGGTGCAGTGGCACAAGCCTGTAGTCTTAGCACTCAGCAAGGCAGAGGCAAGTAGATCTCTGAGTTTAAGGCCAGCCTGGTCTACAAAGCGAGTCCGGGGCAGTCAAGGCTACACAAGGAAACCCAGTCTCAGATACATACATACATACATACATACATACATACATACATACATACATACATACACAATTTTTAAAAAGGAATTAAGCATTGATACTTTGGCGGTTCAAAGACAAACATATAGACAACAGGAAGATGTTCTGTATCACTAAGATGTGTAGTAAGGAAAGTACAGACAAGACCATGTGCCATGACTTAGAAGAAATAAACTGTGTTGTGCTATTCAGTGAGCCAACTAAGTAGAATGCAAAGGTTGTGGTTGAGGTAGGTTTGTTGTTTTGTTGTTGTCATTATTTTAAAGATTTCTGATTCTTTTACTGGGCAGATTTCAGTGAATAGGCAGATGACCTTCGACCTCCCTGTTTACACAGAACTGCTTCACTTTGCTGTCCTGACTGACCAGAATCTCCAGCATCTGCAAAGCCCAAGGAAGAAGTTCCTTCTCTATGAGCTTCTTCTATATGAGATTTTCATATGATAGCTTATCCACATTTCACTTTGTAGATTTATTAATGATAAAGGCTGAAAGCAAATTTTGACCACACTAGAAATTCTATCTTATAGTAAAAGTCTTACAAATGGAACAATGTTCATCTCAGAAATTTTCAAACTAATGACCCCAAGCTGAGATTTTGTGATTGGCATTTACACTCGAGCTCTCAAAGGCAAATTCAGAACTTAACCTGGTTTGATGCAGAGCTCAAAAATGTCAATTATATCAGCTCAACCTGTGAGTCCAGGCTGAAGTGAAACATTTTAATTTGAAGCCTGATGGTTTTTATGAAGTAGATGTCCCCAGGTGACTTTCCCACAGGGCAGTGAGACACTGATGAAGTTTTCATTCAGTCTGCAGCCAAATGAAAGGAATGAGGCCAAAGCAGAAAGTTTTTGTGAATCTAATTTCAGTTCATTTCTATTGTTACTTATTTTGTAATTACTCTGAGAAATACATGCCATTGATACTCTCTAAATAATAATGGCTATACTAACTAGTGTATATGGTTAAGATATTATTTATACTATCCAATGTTTTCCAATCAATCTGGTAATTGTATCGGTGTAATTTCAATAAGGAAGCAAACTCATTTTAACTGAGGCAGGACAAAAATACAGAAAAAATATGGGGGTGTGAAACTGAAAGGAGCCCCTCACCCCAGGGTCTGGTTGAAGCCCCTCTCCAGCAGAGAAGCAAGAATGCCAGCATATGTGATGGCTGAATATTGCCTTTCCCCATTTCCCAATATATGACTGAGATTTTCTATGAATCACACCAGCAACTCCATGTACAGGGAAATGACATGCCCTGTAGTCCTTCTGCAATCCTGGTGGCTCCTGGTTTACCTGACCAAATTATACTTCCATCCAAGGGGCTTCTGAAGCCACCTATAATCCTACTTATTGAAAAGATAGAAAAGGGAAATTTTAGCAACCCCTTGGGGTGTAACTTGAGAACCATCAAAACTGTGTATATGGCCAATGCAAAGATAACTAAAGTCTATATTAAAATACCTTTAATAAAATCTCCAACTCTACTTCATACTGGCTATCCTGAAATGCTTTTCTTTGTTGAAATTATCAGCCCTGAGTCGAGGTAACTAAAAGATTATGGGAACTTCTCAGGCTGCTGAGGGTTTTAATGTAGAGCTGTGTGTCTGTCTCTTCACAGTTGACACAGTCATTGGAACAAAGCAGATTCAATGGAAATCATAACTAGACTCTATACATTCCATACACTTAATAACTACTGGAAGTAGCTACCACCTCTAGTGTTAGAGGAGCAAAAGAAAGGTTCAAAACACCTTAAAAAGTAGAGGGTGTTATCCTCTACTTTATGACTAATATCCACTTATAAGTGAGTTCATACCATGCATATATTTCTCAGTCTGGGTTACCTCACTCAGGTCTTTTCTAGTTCTATCCATTTGCCTGCAAGTTGCATGATGTCTTTGTTTTTAATTGTTGAGTAGTATTCCATTGTGTAAATGTACCACATTTTCTTTATCTGTTCTTCAGTTGGAGGCTATCTAGGTTGTTTCCAGTTTCTGGCTATTACAAATAAAGCTGAAATGAACATAGTTGAGCAAGTGTCTTTCTGGTAAGGTGAAGCATCTCTTAGGTATATGCCCAGGAGTGGTAGACCTGGGTCTTGAGATAGATCTATTCCCAATTTTATGAGAAAACTCCAGATTGATTTCCACAGTAGCTGAACAACTATGCAATCTGACCAGAAATGAAGGAATGTTCCCCTTGCTCCACCTCCTTGCCAATATTTGCTGTCACTTGAGTTTTTGATCTTAGCCTTTCAGACGGGTGTAAGAAGCCAAGGAGTGCTCAAGGGAAGATGCTTGAATCTCACTCAGAACAGAAAATGCAATAAACATCTGAAGTAGATGGAGGGAGGGAGCTGGGTGGGAGAAGGAGTGGAGAGGATAATGTGGGTGGGAATCAGGTGGTCAGAAAGCAGGGAAGGAGAGGAGGGGGTAGACCTGGAGAGAGAACAGAAACTGGTGCTGGGGCATCTCCAGGACAGGCAAGGCTCCAGGGAGTCTCCTAGCTAAGACTCCAAGCAGCAGGTGTTAAGGAGCATGAAGTCAACACCTCCTGCAGCCAGGTGGAACCCTCAGCAGAGAGAAGGGGACACTAACCTACCCATAAAACTTTGGACCCAAAATATATCTTGCCTACAAGAAGTGTAGGGATAAAGACAAAACAGAGATTGAGGGAATGGCAAATCAATGACTGGCCCAACTTGAGACCCACCCCATGAGAGAGAGCCATACCCCATCACTATTAATGATACTCTGCTATGGTTGCAGACAGGAGCCAAGCACAACTGTCTTCATCCAGCTACTGATGGAAACAGATGCAGAGACCCACAGACAAACAATAAGTTAAGCTAGGGGAGTGCTGTGGAAGAGTGGGAGGAAAGACAGAGGACCACACAAGAAGACCTACAGAGTCAACTACCCTGGGCCCAAAAGGTCTCGCAGAGACTAAACCACCAGCCAAAGAGCATGCTTGGGTTGGGTCTAGACCCCCCCTTCACGTAAATAGCAGATGTGCGGCGTGGTCATTGTGTGGGTCCCTAGCCAATAAGAGAACAGACTGTCTCCAACTCTGTTGCCTGCCACTGGATCCCTTTCCCCCTAGCTGGGCTGCCTTGTCAGGCCACAGTGGGAGAGGATATGCTTAGTCCTGCTGCCACTTGAGGTGCCAGGGTATGTTGATAGCCCTTAGGGGCCTCTATTCTCTGAGAAGGAGATGAGGAAGGGGAGAAAGAAGATGTGAGTGGTGGGAGTAGGAAGAGAGAAGGGATAGGGCTGTAAAGTGATAGATAGATAGATAGATAGATAGATAGATAGATAGATAGATAGATAGATAGATAAGAATGTGGAGGGGGAATCCACGGGGATTGAAACCTCTGAAGAGGGAATGTTGCTGAGTGTTGAGGTGCATGCATTTAATGCCAGGACAAAGAGGCAGATGGATCTCTGTGAGTTCCAGGCTAGCCAGGGACTGCTGCTCCCTGGTACTTAGTTTAAGCAGCCAGAGGCCATTGTACTGATAAACTTTTATCCGAATGTACTGGAAAATTAGCATACGGGTTTCCAGATACTGAAAAAGGGAATCTTCTCATTTGTCCTCCAATCAGGACTGCCAGGTAGAATTGCTGAGCTGAGGCTCATGGGAACACAAAGAAAACAGGAAGAAAACTGGAAGTCCACAGGAAGATCAAGTCCCTTCTTTCCCCTCCTACCTCCCAATGTCCCTCCTACACCTCCTGTTGACAAAGTCTGCATGCCAAAGTTCAGGATAGTGTCTGCAGAGTCCCAGACCCTGGGACTCAAATACAAAATAAGGGGCATGGGGCACTTAGAACCAAGTAACTTAACAGTTGACATAACAATGTTAGTTTCATTTTTTACTAAAAGCTTATTTACCTATAAAATATCACTTAGTAACATCACTCCCAAAAACCTCACCTTGCTTTTAATATGATTTAATAAGAATAAAGATGCCAGGGTTAGTTTATTCTTTTCATAACACTCTCAACACCCAGTATCATTTGATTCTTACAAAGCAAAGAGTCTAAAATACTCCATATTTTTTACTGATACCTCTACTTCCCAGAAAATGGAACAACCAATAAAGAATTGCAATTCAAACTTAATTCCAAGAGAAATTAGATAAGTGACAAGATCCAATGGAAGAACAAAATGTCATCCATGCAGCAGGAGAGATTCTGAATTGCTCCCCTCCACTACAGATCTTTTAAAAAGTTACTCAAAGATGTGCCCTCCTTTGAAGCTCCCACTGACTTGGGGCCTTTGAGAACAACAGAACCTTGCTTCACTCTGGTGGGAACTAGAGTACAAGCAGCTTTCCAAAGTCTGTTCTCTGAAAAAACAAACAAACAAAACAGGCAGGTGAACACGTAGACTAGGAGTGAGCAAAGTGACTGTAGATTTTATTAGGGAAAAGGTAAGAAGGACAACAAGGTAGAGGACCTCACTGAAAGGCTACTGCCAAGAGTCTTTGTCTAAAGACTTTTTGTTGGACTTGTGGTGGAATGGGATAGGGACTGGGTGATCTTTACTGAGCTTGGTTATTTTTTCAAGTACATTTTGAGTAAAATCAACAAGGAGAACATGTACTTACTAGCCTCATTTGTCCTCCAATCAGGGAAGTGATCTTATGTTATAGTCCCTCATATCTCTCTCTCTCTCTCTCTCTCTCTCTGTGTGTGTGTGTGTGTGTGTGTGTGTGTGTGTGTGTGTGTGTGTGT
>NW_026596166.1:22210987-22325149 GCF_907164565.1 Psammomys obesus
TGTGTGTGTGTGTGTGTGTGTGTGTGTGTGTGTGTGTGTGTGTGTGTGTGTCTTCCTTGGAAGAATTAACTCCTATCTCAGCACCACAAAACATACCTACTATTCTTCCCTGTCTTCATCACTACCCAAGTCTACACTGCTGCACTTCTGCTGCTCAGGATTATCCTTCTTTACACTTCAAGTCTTGGCACAAGGTGCATGATAAAATCATACATGTGGAAACACATTAACTCCTAACTACACAGATCTCTAACCTAGACCCCTACACCAAACAGCTTCTCATAGCAATGCTGCTCTGGGACTACACTCAAAACTTTATCCTCACATAGAATTAAATAATAACATTTCTGACATATTGAACTCCAAAGCTCCCTCTAAATTCTCTAATGGTTTTTGCTCATCATACTGGTGCACTTCAGTAAACCTACCTATCTAGCCACTTTTTCAACCTATGAGCCTTTTCTTCTTAGTTGTATCCCTGTCACTTTTTTAGAACAATCAGTATGTATGTACAAAAGGGAGGGAGAGAAAGAGAGAGAGCACATGTCCCAGCTTTCCCACCCCAGCCTCTATAAATTTCCCTTAGGGGTCTCTTCTCCTCTCTGAGCACAGGACAGCAATTCCTACTTGCTGACTTCTCACCTCTCAGGCTTTTATCTTTCTTTCTACCTAATAGACCTCCTGTTGTTTAATCTTCCTATTCCTTGAATGTAGATATTACAAAAGAATCTATCATTAACTTTTTCCCTCTACAGTGTAATCTTCTTTTCAAATCTTTTCAGCTTTGTGACTCATGAATTACTTGTCAGCAATTATCAACTCTGGTTGTATGTTAGAATAACCTAGAAGGCTTTACAAAATATACAACCCCATCCCCCAACACACACATAAACACAAAGACAATTAAATACTGTGTCTATGATTCTCTCAATTAAATCAGAACCTCTGGATTCAGGCCTCTATTTTTGAAAGCTCTTTAGGTTCAAGAACTACAGCTCAAAGTGAATGGATTGTAAATCTATGCTTTGACTTCTGGTTTCTCTTCTGACCATATTTCTAAATTTGTTGGACATTTCTCTTGGATTCCACTAGTATTTCATTTGAAACATCCAAAATTAAATTCATTGCACATGCAAATTTCATTATAAATCATATTTCCTATGCAAATATATTGTTATCTCTCTGTAATTTTATTAATAGACTGATCTTTCTTAGAACCTAGGATAGAGACATCAGAATAATCTGATTCCTCTCTGATCATTACTATCAGCTTCTGTGTTAGTTGCTTCTCTGTTGCTCTGATAAAATACCATGACAAGAAGAATCTTTTTTTATTGGTTGTTATTTCTTTTTTTAATTTTATTTTATTAATTACACTTTATTCACTTTGTATCCCCCCATAAGCTCCTCCCTCCTCCCCTTCTGATCCCACCCTCCCTCCCCCTTCTTCATACATGCCCCTCCCCAAGTCCACTGATAGGGGAGGTCCTCCTCTCCTTCCTTCTGATCTTAGTCTATCAGATCACATCAGGAATGGCTGCATTGTCATCTTCTGTGGCCTGGTAAGGCTGCTCCCCCCTCAGGGGGAGGTGATCAAAGAGCAGGCCAATCAGATTATGTCAGAGGCAGTCCCTCTTCCCATTACTAAGCATCTTATAGAAGAAAGAATGTATTTGGCCTACAGAGTTCTGTGATGGTAACGGAGCATAGCAACAGCCAGCCAGATTAGAAAGTCAAAAGATCACAACCCCATCCACACAAAGGAAGCAGAAACAGAAGTGGGGCTATGCTATGAACTCTCAAAGAGTGCCCCCTGGTAATGTACATCCTCCAGCAAGGCTGGGGCACCTTCCCAAGGAAGTTAGCGCCACTTACTGGAACCAAGTCTTTCAATCCCTGGGCATAGGCAGACATTTCTCATTCAAACTATGCCAATACCCAGTGAACTGTTAAGAACTACTAAGTCGAGCTTCATGTCCAGTTCTCACTACTACCAAGTTTGAAGGGCCCAACACTACTTCTCAATAGTTTTCTTACAATAGCCTCCAGATTAGCTCTAGTCCAATTTGGTCTCTAGTCCTCCAGAACATCCTAAAGGGTGTTCACAGACCAAACAATATAGTTCTCATGTAGCTATTCTCCTGAAAGAATTCAGGGGCTCCCTTCCATCTACAGAAGAAATCCAAATGATTTGGTCTGGCGTTCAAGGCCCCAGACACTCTTTTCTCTTGTTACAGGCCCCCAGACCTTAGCACAACTGACAACATGTTAGAGGCACCATTCAGACCTTAAAACCAAGCATGTAGGCCCCAAAACCTGCCAAAACAGAAACAAAGACGCAATGTGTCAAAGACCTAGTCCATAGTTCCAGGAGCCAGGCAAGTCCCTAAATCTGCTAACCTTGCTTTTTGGCTACTGTAGTTCTGCTTCTTGCTAAGTGAAGTGTCTCAACCAGGATGTTCCTTGCAGCCACCAGCTGGTGATAAAGACTTTCCTTTCCATTTTAAGAGTGTCCATCCTTTCATTATCCAAGTGGCCTCCGTAGTAATGGGGACAGAGACTGTCTGACGTGAACTGATTGGCCTGCTCTCTGTTCACCTCCCCCCTGAGGTGGGAGCAGCCTTACCAGGCCACAGAAGAAGACAATGCAGCCACTCCTGATGAGACCTAATTGACTAGGATCAGACGGAAGGGGAGAGAAGGGAAGGAAGGAGATCTCCCTTTTCAGTGGACTGGGAGAGGGACATGGGTGGGGAAGAGGGAGGGTGGGTTGGGAGGGGAGGGGAGGAGGGAGGAAGGTACAGGGGGGATACAAAGTGAGTAAACTGTAGTTAATAAAAATTTTAAAAATGTGGAAAACAGAGTGTCCATCTTGCTGGAAGAACTAGTCTAGTTTGGTGACTTTTCATTAGTTGACCAAATATTAGACATGCTGAAACAAAATAGCTGATTTTCATGGATTAGAGTTGGAAACTAAAAACCAAAAACAAAACAAATAAAAACATCCAGGGGGAGGTGATCAAAGAGCAGGCCAATCAGTTCATGTCCTGAGTGGGGAGCAGCCTTACCAGGCCACAGAGGAAGACAATGCAGCCACCCCTGATGAGACCTGATAGACTAGGATCAGAAGGAATGAGAAGAGGACCTCCCGTATCAGTGGACTGGGGGAGGGACGTGGGTGGAGAAATGAGAGGGAGGATGGGATTGGGAGGGGAGGGGAGAGAGAGCTACAGGGGGGATACAAAGTGAATAAACTGTAATTAATAAAAATTAAAAAATAAAAAAAGAGTGTCCATGTGTGTACTCTGATGGACTTCCCTCATAACACTGTTACATTTTTGTATTTGCTGCTCATCTTAACCAAGCACCTAATTTTCGGACTGTGTAATACCCATGTTTTGTTTTGGTTTTTTTCTCCTAGGTGTCAAAAAGTTTTTGTTCGAGGGCTGGTGAGATCTCTCAACTAGTGAGATACTTGCCTCAAAACCCGGACAACCTGAATTCAATCCCTGGAACCTATACAAAGGTGAAATGAGAGAACTAATTTCACAAAATCATCTTCTGCCCCAACACACAAACCATAGCATATGCACATTATTCACATATAATGATAATAACTTAAACAACTTATAAGCTATTGTTCAAATTCCTATTTAAAATATATTTACCTACTCCTGAATTTCCTCAGACAGAATTAGTCTCTCCCCTAACTAAAATAACTCCATCTATATTCTTTATTTTCTTCCTTGTAAATGATTAGATGTATGCTTCAACTCTAACAGATTGACACTATATTTGACTGTAAGGTCAAATATATGTTTATACCTGTTAGTATCTCATTATACTCAAGTATTCCTTTTAAATTAAAAGTTAATTTAAATTAATAGTTATTTAGTTAGGAAAGCTGAAAAATCAGTCTAGGCATAGTAGCATACATCTGTAGTTTCAGCACTTAGAAGCAGAGGCAGGAGCATTATTATAGTTATTAGGGTCAGACCCTGGACAGTAATAATCCTAACAAGCTAGGCTTGGGTACGTTCCTCAGTAAGCCAATTAATGTCAAATATTAGTGAAAACCAGGGAAAGGAGAGTACATTCAATATGGCTATATTGAAAAGGTGAACAAAGCCAAGTTGATATGGGGCACCTGAGGTTTCCTCTGTGGAAGTGCCTTGTCTCATTAATAAACAAATTAAAATACATACGCTGGGAGAAGGGAGATTAGAAAGAGAACAGAGAGAGTCACACTTAGAGTTAGGCCAACATGTTTAGCAATGAAAATCAGCAAGAAACCAAATGGAGGAAGTTCCCAGTGGTTGCTTTAGAGAATGTGTAAGAAAGCCCAGAATGTCCAGAAAAGCACATTCAGCTTTGGTTCATATCTAAAAGAAAAGGATAGAAAGTGGAAGGAGAAAAGTTATGCTTTTTTTGAGTTAGTGAGCAAGTCTGTATCGTAGATGCTTTCTGCAAGCCATCTGCATCAAGGGGAGGGGCTTCTAGAAAGGAAAAGTATATTAGCTCATTAAGGGAATAATTATTCCTTCCCTCACACCAACATGTCTTCAGATAGAGTAGATTTCCTGGTATAAAAAGGGTAGCATGCATTCCTGGAGGGGTGATTAACAGGCTCAACTGTGTTAACAAAGGGGACCAGAGTACTTAATGTTTTAAGTAGCTTAGAATGTCAAATCCAATTTAGATTTTATTCTCTGACCAGGAGGAAGTAGCTTTGCCTTAGTGGTCCTCAATAAAGCACAAATATCCCTACCTTCTAATATGGTAAATTAAATTCTGAGGATGCGCTTTCATTTCCAGCCAGAAAAGGGGAGGGGGGACCCATCCTCAGTAGCCTCTCAGCCTGCTAATATCTGCCTAGCTGCCTAACAAAGTGGCCCCCAAGTCTATCTTTGAGGTCCTGGGATGAACGTTAGGTTAAAGTGGAGGGCAACAAGTATGCATAGCTAACAGTCCTGGTTTCCAGCACTGACAAGGCTGTCTAAGACATTATCAGCACTAAGTGAAATCTCTTGGGGCTGTGAAAACCAGGGCCCCAGCTTTTTCCCTCTCCTAGCATGAGACTCCCAAGCTAAGTCACATTTCTTGGGGTTCATCTTCTCAGTAGTCTAACAGCCTAAGGGAGGACACAGTGGCTTCTGTCAGGAGGGCTACAGGATGATCAGGATATTGAGGTCACCTTCTACTACTAGTTTAATTTGTTGTGGTGACAAAGCACTTGACAGAAATAACTTAAAGTTTTGTTTGGGCTCACAGTTCCATGGTACCATCCATCATGGTGAAGAAGCCATGGTAACAGGAGCCTGAGGCAGCTGGTGACCCATGTCCCCAGAGTGATTAATGCTGACACTGAGCTTATGTGCTCATTTTTATTTAGCCCAGGGCCTCAGCTCATAGAATGATGCTACATGCATTTAGGGTGAAACATCCCACTTCAGTTAACATGCTCCCTCACAGACATGCCCAGAAATGATTCTAAATTCCATCAAGTTGACAAGGTTAACCATCATAGCTACATAGGGAGTTTGTGCCTAGCTTGGGCTAAATGAGACCATATTCCCAAGTAAAAGAGAAAGGGTCAGGGAAGGAGAGAAAAGAAGGGTAGAAAGAAGGGAAGGAGGAAAAGAAGAACCAGAGAAGCACAATTAACAAGAGACCATATCCTTAATTTCAAAGTCAAACATTCTTATGTTCAAGTCCCAATTTTACTATGTTATTTTCTGTCACATGAACTTGAACGAGTTACTTTGTCTAGCAACAGATTTCTCATCTATGAAAGTGGCCATGGGACCCATGTACCTGTCCGTGATCTGTGCTGCTGCTGGAGACCATATTGGTGTCTACGGACCAGGCTGCTGCCTGAGGCCATGTTGATAACTGTGGGCTGTGCTGCCACTGAGGACCATATTGGTGTCCTCTTTTTCCTGGCTCTTCTAGTGCCCTTCTAGTGAGAGTTGAACATATCCTATCCTGATTCATTATGACAAATCTTTCTCTGAATCATCACTTTGTCTGTCTCTCTACAAACTAACTTTACCTTCATTGTTTGAGATTAAAGGTGTGTGATAATGCAGACAGCCTCTGAAAGACTCTACTGATCAAGGTATTGAAGCAGAGGCTGAGACTAACAGCCTCAAACTTTGAGCAGAGTGCATGGAATCTTATGAAAAAAGAGAGAGATAGAAAGACCTGGAAGGGACAGGAGCTCCAAAAGGAGACTAACAGAGCCAGAAAAACTGAGCCCTGGGGGCCCTGAAGAGAATGATACCCCAACCAAAGATAGCGCATGGAGAGGAACTAAAATCCTGGCTAGGATGTAGCCCATAGACTCAGTCTCCAAGTGGGGTTCCTAGTAAGGAGAGCAGGGGTATTTCTCTAGCATGAACTCAGTGGCAGGCTCTCTGACCATCTTCCCCTGTGGGGTACAGCCTTGTCAGGCCACAGAGGAAGACACGAGCCAGGAGAAGGAGCCAAAAGATTAGAATAGATTGAGTTAGTTTGAGGCCAAGCCAAGCAATTTAGTCAGAAGCTGAGGGAAGCCAGTTTGAATTATTCAGCTTGGGGAGGAGTTGGAGCCAGAACAGCTGAGCTGAATCAGCCAGCCAGAGTTCAGAAAGAACTAAAAAGAGTGAGCTTATTCAACAGTAAGTTTCAGAAGCTGAAAACATTCTAGACCTTGTAGAGGAATTTTAATTCAGAGCATGGCTGCTCTGGCAAGAGATCACATCCAAAGACCTTCTAGGTCTGTGTGATCTGGAAAGCAGATCTGGGTTCAAGGCCAGCCTGGTATAGAGCAAGTAAAGAAAGGTCTAGGTGTGATGGTACATGCCTATAATACCAAACAATGAAGGCAAAGTTAGTTTGTAGAAGTAAACACCCATGTTTGAAAGTGATGTTTAATTGCGTGGCAGAGAAGATATGACAGAATATAATACTCCCAACTCTCATGAGAAGAAAGAGGAAAGGGAAGCTACTTAAGAGGCAATGAAGAGAAGAGAAGAGGCCGTTTTACCAGGAGAGTTTTACAGAGAGAGGTTAAAAGCAGAACGAGCTAAAAAAAATTAGAAGGAGCCAGAAGATTAGAGCAGATTTCTGGAGTTAGTTTGAGGCCAAGCAGAGCAATTCAGAGCCTGAGAGAAAAATGTATGCTAAGTGTCAGCTGGGAGAGGAGTTTAAGCCAGAACAGCTGAGTTGAACCATCCAGCCCAGAGCTCAGAAAGAGGAAGGGTGAGCTTATTCAGCAGTAAGTCTCAGAGGCTGAAACATTCTAGGCCTAGGTTAGATTGTATGGAGGCTAGAAGCTTCCAGGACTAGGCCTAGGTTAGAAAGGCAAGCAGTAAGCCTCCCAGACAATTATCTCAGATGAATAAAAGTTAATTTACAGTGCTTGCTTCAGCAGCACATATACTAAAATTAGAATGATATAGAGAAGATTAACATGGCCCCTGTGCAAGGAAGGCAGGCAAATTCGTGAAGTGTTCCATATTTTTGCTCTTTGATCACCTCCTCCTGATGGGGAGCAGCCTTACCAAGCTACAGAGGAGGACAATGCAGCCTGTCCTGATGAGACCTGATAGGCTAGGGTCAGATGGAAGAGGAGGAGGACCTTTCCTATCAGTGGACTTGGAGAGGAGCATGGGAGGAAAAGAGAGAGGGAGGGTGGGATTGGGAGGGAATGAGGGAAGGGGCTACAGCTGGGATACAAAGTGAATAAACTGTAAAAAATAAAATAAAGCACCACACCATGGGGGAATAAATAAATACAAGAAATGGAAACAAAAGTTACATTTACAGATTTGACATTCTTTTCTGGCCCCTGTGGGTTCCTACACACATATGATGGACATACATGTACTTAGGCACACATACATATATAACAAAATAGATATTTTTTAAAAGAATGAATCCTAGAAGTTTGAGCTGGAATCTATAAACCTCTTAAGACTCCATAATGAGTATCTACTTATAGACTGAGTTTTATTCTCTACAACTGAATGCCAAATAAAATTCTATTGTTACTATTTCTTCTAAAAAAATTTTATAGCTGGATAGGTGACAACTGGGAAGTAGAGTGAATCCTGATTATTAGATTGTAGGCATAAGGTTATTGTGTGATTCAAGTGCTGCTTTCTGCACCCCCAAAATCTGTTTGCAGTCCTTGTTCTAAAAATCTCTTGTCTCAATGTTGTATAAACACTGCTCCCCAGTTGTCCTCTGATATGTCAATAAAAGACTTACAGCCAATTGCTGAGCACAAGAGAAAATGGGGTTGGACTTCCTGCCAGCCAGTGGAAGCAGAGTTAGAGGAGGGAGTAGGGGATTCAGCCTTGGGCAAAGGCCCTGAAGAGTTGAAGAAGATTCATGTGGAGCAGGGAATGATAAAAAGTGCAAGTACCTCAGGGATTTTGGCAAAGAGGAAACCAGATTAGTTTAGAGGGTTAACAAAACAGTACTAACTGTTCAGTTATTGTTTTGTGAGGCATATTAAAATATATAAGAGTCTCAGTTATTTGGGTGATAGCTAGGTTAAGAGAGAAACTGAGCAACAAACACAGTATATAAAAATAAGTATGACCTTTGATTTAAGATAACCATCGTAGGAAAACAGTAACCAAAGTGAAGATTTGGACTGTTGAAATTTGGTGTCATTATAATATAGGATAAACATACTAAAATCTGTACACCTAAAGAACCAAGCAAGAAGGAGGACCCTCGGTAAGATGCTCAGTCCTCATTCAGAAAGGCAAACTGAATGAACATTGGAAGAGGGAGAAAACAGGGAACAAGACAGGAGCCTGCCACAGAGGTCCTCCGAAAGACTTTACCCTTCAGGGTATCAAAGCAGATTCTGAGACTCATAGCCAAACTATGGGCAGAATGCAGGGAATCTTATGAAAGAAGGGGGAGATAGTAAAACCTGGAAGGGTCTGGAGCTCCACAAAGAGAACAACAGAACAAAAAAATCTGGACCCAGGGGTCTTTTCTGAGACTGATATTCCAACCAAGGACCGTTCATGGAGATAACCTAGAACCCCTGTGCAGATGTAGCCTATAGCAGCTCAGCGTCCAAGTGGGTCACCTAGTAAGAGGAACAGGGATTGTCTCAGTGGCTGGCTCTTTGATCATCTCCTCCTGAGGAGGGGACAGCCTTACCAGGCCACAGAGGAAGACAATGCAGCCAGTCCTAATGAGACCTGATAGGCTAGGGTCAGATGGAAGAGGAGGAGGACCTCCCCTATCAGTAGACAGGGGAGGGGCCTACAGCTGGGATACAAAGTGAATAAATTGTAATAAATTTTAAAAAGGAAATTTGGTGTCATAATTAAAATAAATGTATTTGTTTTTCTACGTACATCTGTGTTTTGCCTGTGTGTATGTCTCTGTACCACGTGTATGCCTAGTGCCAGAAGAGGAGATCAACAGATTCCTTAGAACTGGAGCTATAAGTGACTATGAACAACCATGTGAGTTCTGGGAACTGAACCCTGGTCCTCTACAAGAGCAACAAGTGCTGTTAACCACTGGGCCAGCTCCCCAGCTCCCTGGTATCCTGTTTTAAAATGTGCATGAAATCCTTGAGACTTGGCTTAATGAGTACCATGCCACTGCTTTGATGCACAGACTTTGGTATAAGTACACATCAGGGTTTTTCCTTACAAACATTTTCAAGGCCCTGGATGGTCACATGCTTGGTCAGAACTCCACAAGGACAGGTCAGAGGACTCAGAACCCAGCTCTCTTTTCTGCGGAGACATGATGCTGTTCTGTGTGAATTAACTGTTCTTTTTCCTCTCTTCACCTCTGCACCTGGTGAAGCTGTCTGTAGCATGGCCTCAACCTTTAATCCTATTTGAAGCAGCAAATGATACGCAGCAGAAAAAAATCCTGCGCACCCCTCTCCATGGCTTTGACCTCTATCATCCTGTGGTTATTTACGTGAGCGAACAATAGCCGGTAAAATAGACTCAGTAAATTTTTTTTGTGGCAGGTTGTCTGGTGGCAGAAAATATTTATTGAGTGCAAGAGGTATAAAGCATTCTGAGTTTTTCAGAAACACATTCAAAAAAGAAAAAGGGGGGGGGGACCTGGTTCTGCTCTTAACTCACTAACGTAGCCATTCCCCTTCTCAGTGCTTCTGCTCAATTGTAATGTCACTGGGATCAAACTAAATAGCAAAAGAAGCAGAAACAGACCTTAATCTGAGATGGGTTTCTGCGCCTGTAACACAAAACCCATCTAAAGTCCTGGTCCACACAATAAGTAAACACACACACACACACACAGAGAGAGAGAGAGAGACACACACACACACAGAGAGAGAGAGAGAGAGAGAGTCCAGAACCAGAAATTTCTAGAACTTAGTATGCAGAAAAATTAAGAATAAAATAAACCTTCCATGTAAATTTTTCTGACAAAAACAGATATTATGCTATACTTTGGATCTTGGCTGAAGGGCCAGCAAGCAATGCCATCAACAACAGTTCAAATCTCAAGTCAGTTTAAGTAACTCCGGTGGGCCTCTAGGAAAAGTTGGAGTTGGGGGGGGGGGTAAATCTAATCAAAACTGTATATGAATGAAATGTTCAAAGAATAGATAAATAAAATTTGTTTTTTAAATGTCTAATGGTATACTTAAGATTTGGATTTCACCAGATGTAAATGTTACCTTGAAAAAAAACTACAAGCAGTGCCTGGAGAAATGGCTCAGAAGCTAAGAGTGCCCACCGGTTTTTCCAAGAACGAGTTTGGTTCTCAGCACCCATACCAGGTGGCTTGTAAGTCCCTACACCTGCAGTTCCAGAGATCTGATATCCTTTGGCCTCTGGGTCACCTGCAGAAATAAACTCACCAAGGTACTCATACATGCAAATAAAAATAAATATTTTTTTTAAACTGAAAACAAACTGGGCACAGAGGCACACTCCTGTGATCCCAGCACTCAGAAGGCAGAAGCAGGCAGAGCTCTGTGAGTTCAAGGCCAGCCTGGTCTACAAAGGGAGTCCAGGACAGCCAGAGCTACACAAAGAAACCCTGTCTCAAAAAAAAAAAAAAAAAAAAAAAAACTGAAAGCAACCACTAAAAGCCAGTTAATTGCACTGGCAATAAAGTATTTGACAGCTGTGCCTCCTTTCAAATACTTCAAAACATGAGATAGGTTACAGGAGTGAGGCAAAAAGACAGTGCTAATAAGACTAAAAATCGAGGTGACAGATTTCATTTTCTTTCTTTATATTGAATTTTTTTCTAAATAAAAGATTGAAGCAAAAGGAAGGTCCCCAGTAATGGACGGTCACAATTTATAAATTGGCAAAAATCTTTAGACCACATTTAGTCACACAGTCAAAGGACCATGAAGGGACATAAATATAGATCAAGAAGATAGAGATACAAATAAGGGAGATGTAACAGATATGGCATGAATTGGAACTTACTTTCAAGGAGCACAGTAGATGGAAGTGTACAAAACATTAAAAACACTTGCAGCCACTAGCTGCAACCAGCACTCAGTTGGGGAAGGGAGGGACGCTCTTTGTAAACAGCTGTTTTGCTTTGTGTCTCAAGGTAATAAGCTGAGACCACCAGAGAGGAAGGACTATGCTAAGTATGTGGCCCTCTGCCACAGAGCACCCTGGCTTTGGGAAAGAACCAGGGAGAGAAAGACAGAGAGGAAAGGAGGTGGAGCTGTGAAAAGACAAGGAAGAAAAAGGTGGGGTGAGGGAAGGGTGAAGAAAGAGAAAGATGAATCTAAGTCTCTTGTCGGAGCAGAAGGTAAGAGGAGACAACCAGCGAAAGACTGAAACAGAAGAATGTAGTAAAAGTCTATGGTGACAGATGACTTAGGACCTGAGAGCAGAGGGTCTGCTTGGACCATTAGAGGTTGTTTCTCGCTGCTATGAAATCTCTGCCGCTATCCTTTTCCCAAATCTGCACAGAAGGCATTTACACTCATGAATGTTTTATGTGAAAGGGCTTTTAGTGGACATCAAGCAGGGAGCTCAATATGGTTTCTGGGTCAGAGTAGTGCAAAAATCTTGAGAAGGGCTTCAGAGTCCCCACGGGACTTGGAATGGGGGTGTTCATGCCAGCTTTATGTAGCTCTCTTGGGGCCAGGAAGAATGAGAAGCAGGGAAAAGATCAGACATCAGCTTAGTCTAGGAAAGGCTGATTTTTCGGAGAGGAGAATTTCAAAAGCACTTTTTCTTGTCCATCTTTAACCCAGAGGACCTTCGTTACCAGGCTTGGAAATTCAAAAAAGGCAGAACCAGCTTTTTCAACAGGGTCACATTGCCACCTGCTGGTAGCAACACTGAATTTGCAATTCTTTAGAGGGCTGGTTTCTTTCACTCACACAGTCCTCTCTAGAGCAGCACAGATTTGCCCATTTTATCATCAACAGCAATCTTTTTTCTTTCAGTGTATATTTTTTAAAAAGTATAGTTATATCATTTCTCCCCTTCCCTGTCATCCTTCCAACCCATGCCTCACCCCTTCTCAAATTAGGGGGGTTTTCTTTGATTACTATTGTTACATATATATTATATATTCATTCACAAACACATAACTGCAAGCTGCTGAATTGTTTTTTGTTGTTTGTGTGTATTCGTGGTTTAAGGACCGAGCACTTTGCATTGAATAACCAGTTAGGAGTCTCTAATTCCCCCTCTCTCAGCAGCCGTTAGTTGACTAGATTGTCTTGGGGTTGTACCCTGAGAGCCTTTCCCAATTCCATGTTAGCAAGTCTAATGGTGGTGGTGTTCAGGTTGTTTTAGGCAGCCATTTCTAGAAAATACAGTCTCACTGCAGAGCTCCGGGTCCTTTGGCTTTTTTTTTTTTTTTTTTTTTTTTTTTTTTTTTTTTTTTTTACTGAAGGAATCTGATTAACAATAATGTGTTCATTGCAGACGTTTTCAACCTTTGGGTCCCAACTGCTTTGAGGTCAAAAGACACTTTCACAGGAGTTGCCTAAGACCTTGTGAATTATCAGATATTTACATTATGATTCATAACAATAGGAAAATTACAGTAATGAAGTATCAATGAATATAATGTTTTGGTTGGAAGTCACCACAACCTGAGAAACTGTCCCTAAAAAGTTTCAGCATTAGGAAGGTTGAGAACCACTGGTTTATATGAAGAAATTTCTTTATATTCCTTGCCAAAGGTTTTCTTTACTTAATAAAAATAATATTCTACCAATTTCAAAATAATGAATAAAGTATATACAGTAAATTAAATAACATATAACAAAATGCCAATTCTCCTACACTGTCATGTTTTTCTGTTTGTTTATTAATTACACTTTATTCACTTTGTATCCCCTCATAAGCCCCTCCCTCTGCCCCTCCCCATCTCACCATCCCTCCCCTTTCTTCACGAATGCCCCTCCCCAAGTCCACTGATGGGGAGGTCCTCCTCTCCTTCCTTCTGCCTTTGGCTCTTAATCTTCCTCCTTTCATCCTGCCACTTTCTCAACGTTCTCTCAGCCTTAGATTTAGGATCTATGATGTACACATATCAGTTGAAACTCAGTTCTCCACAGTCCAGTGACCTCTACATTGTATCCAGTTGTGTTTTTCTGCATTGGTCTCCATTTACTGTAAACAGAAACAACCTGAATAAGAGGTGAGAACTACAGTTACCTGTGGGTGTAGAAATAAGTTTTAGGATACAGTTAGAAGTTATGCTGGTCTCGTAAAGTGGCAATAGTAGGTTCTTTTTTAAGATCTATGACCTCACTATTCCTGGGGTAGTTAGCTAGGTTTCTAATACAAGGAAAGATTTCTCTCCCACAAAGTACCATGCCAGCTGACACGGTAGGGAAGAAATTAATAATCCTACCTGGTGTGATGCCTATGAATTATAATGACCAGCATGGTAAGATAGTCCTAAAGGTGCTACACTGGCACACATATGTTGGCTGTAACCAACAACTATCTAAATGGACTTAAGGCCCATTACAGCAATCTTTTTTTTATTTTTCACAGAGATTCGTTTTATTTTGTTTTTGAGACAGGGTCTCTCTATGTAGACCTGGCTATCCTTGAACTCACATAGAACAGGCTGTCCTCAAACTTGTAGAAATATGACTGCCTCTGCCTCCAATGCATATTCACCACCATACCTGGCTACTAAGAGCAATATTAATAATAACACCTTGTCTTTCAGCATTCAAGAAAACTTCTTTAATAAGTAGGCTCTTATCCTTGGACAAGACTGCCCCAATGGGCCACTGTGGTCTTTAGTCCATCCTATGTTTAAGGCTCTTCTTAGTCATGCAATACACTGCTATACTTGCTTTATTACAGTGCCTGCCTCCCATAACGAGGTGACAAACTCCTTAATAGTGTAAGATTGTGGTTTTTCTGCATATGCATCCCAGCTTCTCTACAAAACATGCATGTGGTAGTTGGCTCATAAGTATCCTTAAAAAATGAGTAACAGTGAATCAAAGAGCTGCAATCAGTTATACAAATTTTTATAAATAATAATGTTAAATTAGCTTTTTATTGAAAAATTCATACAATGTATTCTTATCACAGCTTCCCCTTCCCCAACTTCTCCCAGATCCTTCTGACCTCTCCACCCACCCAACCCCACTCCTTTTCTCTTTCTCTCTCTCTTCCTTTAAAAAGCAAACAGGCAAGGAAACAAACGACAACAAAAATGGGGTAATAAAAATCACCTTGTGTATGCAGTGGATTTTGCCCAATACCATACTTCACAAAATTTCTATACATGAACTCAGAATAAAGAACAAATATGGACTCATCTTTGCTGACTTTTTCCTATTAACATATGACTGTGTGTGCACTGGTTCAAGTGTAGATCTGTGTACGTAGTTATAGAGGCCAGAACACAACCCTGGGTGTCATTCCTTAGGTTTGTCTTCTCAGTGGCCTGCAGCTTGCTAAACAAGCAGGATTAGCTGGCCAGTGAGCCCTAAGAATTTATCTGCCTGTCTCTTCCTATTTTTCCCTGAAATTCTCAGGGAATGCCACTATGCCAGCTTTTTTTTCTACGTAGGTTCTATAGGTAGAAATTGGTCCTAGTGCTTACAAGGCAAACACTTTTCCAACTGAGTGATCTCCCAGCTACTATTAGCATATAGCTTATAAACTCTTAATTATCACAACAAAATATTGATACAGTCTGTTGTCAGCTTTCAGAGGAAACAGATTAAGTAAATTTAATTTATTTGATGATGCATCAATATTATTAAGATTCAAAGAAATATTAGAAGTGTATTATTTGAATTATTTATATTATTTACATAATTCAGGATTACAAATAGAGTTGAAACTGTGAGCTACTGAAATCCCCCATATTATTGATATTAGTGAGCATCAGGCTTCTTTTAAATCTGATTTTCCAATTTGGAAAAAACATGTGACTTCAAACAAACCTCCTGCATGATTTAAACAAGTTGGACTAACATACTGTATTCCTCAGAGCCTCTGTAAAGGCACTTCCAGGGAGCCACCTGCAGTGATCAAGTAACAGCAAAGATGGTGGACAAGAAATGTAAGTGATTGGAAGCCAAACCTTGTGAGGTGGCATGTAAAGCAAGGCAGTGGTCACAGGGCTCTGGACAAGGAGCGGACAACCTGGAACAGCTAGCTCAACTGAACAAAATCTGTGGTGGGGGTCCCTCTTGTTCTCGCCATCTGCCTCAGATGCTGTTTTCTGTTCTTCCCATTTTCCTATGGGAATCTCATCAATTCCCAGGTAAGTCTGAGACCATCTCCTACTGTCTTCTTCCTTTACCCCTCCATTATTCCTATTCTCTCTCTCTCTCTCTCTCTCTCTCTATATATATATATATATATATATATAAAATATATATATTTATATATATAAATTTATATATATAAAATCTTGACAGCCAATTTTCTCTGTCTTAGGAGGTACTCAATGAGTCGTATTTCTGAGCAACCCAGAGATATATCCTAATCCTAAGGAGCCCAGGGATATATCCGAATTTCTTCTTCCTTTCACCACCAACCTTCATTTAAAACACACCCACATACATTCATATGCTCTCACATACACACACACTCATAGACATACACACACATATTTACATACACTCTCACATACACACATTTCCCTGGTGCCATAATTCTTTTCTCCCTTTATGGCATAATTTTGTGAAATCCTCACTTTTCTGGGTTCCTATCACTTTTCCGAAGTTAATAACTTCAATTTGCCATATTCAGCTATTCCTGCTGAGTTTTTAGAGCTTGGGGAATAGTGGCTGCCTTGATTTAGAGACACAGCAGGTCCGAAACTTCACATTCCCCTTGAATTGGAATTCTTCTCCATTCCTGCCCTGGAGCCACTTCTGCCTTCTCCATCTAAAATAGAAGGTAGATGTACACAACAGCTGAGCACTCACCTCATTCTCTCTTGACATGTTCTTCCCTAGAGAGTTCATTCATTATTTTTATCCTTCCTTCCTTCCTTGACTGATGTAGCAAAGACTGATTAAAGGCCAATAGTGTGGCAGGTGCTTCCTTAGAGCACCTGGGATTCTGCAGTGAATGAGGCTGACAACATCCCCATTATCAAAAGCTACCATTCTGGTGTATACATCTGTTAGAGGGGGAAGTGACAGACTAAACAAATCAAAACGAAAATAGGCAAAAAGTTATCCAAGTAAGCTTTACAACTGATACTTGTCATTAGAAGGTGATAAAAAGTGAGCTTCCCCCTGGCTAGCATCTATCAGCTCCAGAGCATCCAGCCATGGAACTTGTCAACTGAGGTTTCCATGTGCTGTAAGCACCAAGACTCTAGGGAAGCCCCCTAGCCTGAGCTGGTCCCACTCACAGCCATATTCATAGGGCTCTCAAAAGCCAGGGGCCTTGGAAGCTAGGAATCATAACTGGGCTCTGTCAAAACAAGGAGGAAAAAAAAAATCTAGCAATCTAAATGCTGCAGGGAGAACAGCAATCAACAAAAGACATCACTATGGCAACCAGAGGAGCCTTGGGACAATATGCAAATTTGAGAATCTTGCCTTTCTCCAGCCATAAAGTCATAGAAACCACCTTATGCCATGACTCCAGATGCCATCTGAGGGACAGATGCTATCTGAGCACACACTAGGCATTCATGAGAGGAAATGTTTACATTATCTTATGAAGTTAAATTTCAAAGCTGATTAAATCAATTTCCTTGTATGTTTATGGTGTTTTGTTTTTGTGTTTGTTTGTTTGTTTGTTTGTTTGTTTTTAATCTCCCATGTTTCCAATGCTCCAGCAGTTTGGAAATTGTCCTGAGTGGCTTAGAGAAGCAGTAACAAATTTCCCCAGGTGGAAGGGTTGTAAGACAGGTAGGCTTATGGTATGTGTGTCTCTAAACATGACCCATTTCTTGAGTTTCTTAACATTTCTAACAATCTACTGGTTTAAAATGCATCTCTCCAACCTACAGAGACTGTCTCCTAAATTCTTTGCCTCAGTTAAAATGATCTTTAGCCTTAGATGGTGGTGATATTAATCTATAATCTCAATACTTCATAAGGCTGAGGACAAAAGTGAGCTCAAGGCTACCCAGAACAACATATTGATACCCTATGTCTTAGTGTCTCCATTGCTGCAAAGACACGCCATGACAATGGCACATCTTATAAAGGAAAACATTTAATTGGGGCTGGCTTACAGTTTCAGAGGTTTAGCTCATTACCATTGTGGCAAGAAGCATAGCAATATTCAGGCAAACATGGTACTAGAGAAGCTGACAGTTCTACTTCTTGATCCAAAGGCAGCCGAGAAGAAACTGGACTTGCACAATGGGTGGATCTTGAAAATAGGAGACTTCAAAGCTCACCTTGATAGTGACACATTTCCTCCAACAAGATCACACCTACTCCAACAAGGCCTCACCTACTCCAAATGAGGCTTCACCTCCTAATCGTACCACTCCCCACGGACCAAGCATTCAAATACAGGAATCTATGTTGGTCAAACCTATTCAAACCACACATCTATGATCCATTTAGTCAGTTTAGAAACTTTAGAGCCTCCAAAATGTCACCAACCTGGCCTGACATTACACACAGATATTATTTCCATCCATTCTCATCAACACTCTGCTAACTCAGAGACTTAATTCTGATCTAATTACAGGCTTCTTAATATTAGGGTGACCCACGAAGGCAAATCCAGAGTAAGAGGAACATTTTATCACAGGTTCACATTCACCAGAGAACATCCTAGTAAGGCACCAAGCCTTTACTTAGAATACTATCCAATTAACATCATCCACATCTGTCATTGGCCACGTTAGTGCCAGCATAATAAACAATGCTATCAGGATGGCAGGGATGAACTCTATGCAAGAACCCCAACATAACGAGTACCCTCTCAGGAGAGATGGATTAGCTCTTAGTATGGCAGCCTAGTCATACCACTAGTAACAGAATCTAAAATTCACCACCCAACATGAAACATTCCTTCAAAGAGATCATATAGTTAGTGGAAATGTATTTCACTGGACACTTTTGGGCAGTAGTTTATCTTGACAAAAATGAGTACATATTACAATATGAATTTGCCTTTCCAGCCTACAGAGCCTTAATAAAATACTATTGGGGAAACTTACTAGTTCACTCCAACCACATCTCATATAACCTGGCCTCAGATCCAGACACTCTATTGATAGCAAGGGAGATGTGAGTACCTGAACATTGGCCCCACTGGTCCGATCACACGCTGCCATTCAGACAATGTCAGCATGGCAGAGCAATGAAAGACCGTTCTGACAGCACAGCAAGGCACTTCCCAAGAGATAGTGCATGGGAACACAGAGCCTTTATCCAACACAGTGTTATAACCCAAAGCAATAACCATAATACAGTAACAACGTCTGCAACAGAGAAAAGACATGCAGCCAGGAAATGAAAAGGAGAAGCATGAGTGGCCCCCATAGCTGTCATTTTCAGAAACCCACTTATTTCTGTTTCTTTCCCCATGAATCAATCCCACCAAAGAAAACAGCCCATTAAATTTTACCTCTGTTACTTGATTATATCAAGAATGAGAGCCAAGAAACCACACAAGTGACTCAGTCACCATCAAGTCTGGATAACTGGCTTGATCAATAGAAAGAGGTTGGGCTCTCTCACATAGAGTGTACAGAAAAAAAAATTATCACCTAGATGATAAGCATAATGTTTGTCACATGAAGATGTGTGCAAAGGATATCACATTATACTCTTTTGCCCAATTTTTTTTTTTAACTATGTAGTCCTTGCTGGCCAGGAAGTCACTAGAGAAGGCTGGCCTCAAGCTCACAGGGATCTACCTGCTTCTTTCTCCTAAATGCTAGGATTTTGCCCAGCTTTTCACCTCATTTTGGAAAACAAATAAAAAGTCAACAGTGACAGTGTTTGGAACGCTAACTAGGGACTCAGTGACCCAACATGCAAATCACCTGGACCACTAAAGATAAAAGCAAAGATCAATGTACTATCAATAAACATAAATAACTACTATTTGTGGCCCCAAGACTACCTGCCGTGAAAGAGATTGAACTGAGTCCTTCTTCCCTGAAGATACCTGATAAAACAGGGTCAGATGAAAGGGGAGGAGGTCCTCCCCTATCAGTGGACTTGGAAAGGGGCAGGGAGGAGACCAGGGAGGGAGTGTGGGGTTGGGGAGGGAATGAGGGAGCGGGATACAGCTGGGACACAGAGTTAACAAAATGTAACTAAAAAGAAAAAAATAATAATAAAAATATATATATATAAATGAAAAAAAAAAAAGAAATGAGTCCTTCTTAACTTTCACTTGTATTTCTATAATATGAGTGGATAGATAAGGCTTGACTATGGTTTTATTGAGTAGCCCACCTCTGTGCTTCCTGTGTTGAAGTCCGAACTCCATTATAAGATGTTAAGGCTTTAGGAACTGGGTGTAAGAGTGGCCACTCAGTAAAGTCCTTGCACATAAACATGAGCACCTGAGACCAATTCCCAGACCCCATGTGGATAAAAACGCCAGGCATGGTAACATGTGTTTTCAATCCCAAATCAGGATAGGCAGAGGCAGGTGGGAATCACTGGCCAGCCAGCTTAACTAACAAAGCTCCAAGCCAATGAGAAGTCCTGTCTCAAAACAATAATTATTTTTAAAAAGTGGACAACATCTGCATAACAACCGAGACTAGAGTCCCAGTCTTCTAGGTGTATGCACACACACTCAAATATTCATTTGAATACATGCACACACACACATGCATACACACGCCATCTGTATAGATTTGGGAAGTTATTCTGACTGTACTGTTTAGAAATAAGTCTTAGAAAAGTAACTGGAATTAGATGAATCCTTAGAATGGAGCACTATGACTAGACCCTGGTGACTTTACAGAAAGAGGGCAACAGACTAGACAGATAAACATATGTGCCTGTCCCTATGCTGCACGGCCTTCTGTAGTACTCCAGGACTCTGCCAACAAGATGTCGCCCTCTTGATCTTGAACTTCCAGAACCATGAATCAAAATGAACCTCTTTTCTTTATAAATTGCCAACCCTCCATTATTTAATCATAACTCTGGGTAACAAAGACAGATCAAGCATGATCTTGGTGTAATCTGCTTCCAGGTGTAATGAAAATATTATGTGAAACAGGTAGATAGTAGCTTCTATACCCAAGGTTAAGTCCCCTCTCTAGGGGAGGTTCACATCAAGTGACCATTCCATAAGGAATAGCAGAGCCTAGCTCACTTGCCTCCATTCATAACAGCTTGGAATGCTCATCCACAGCTTCCAAAGCAGAAGATGGCCTAGGCCGCACTCAGCTTATTCCCTTGCTGGTCCTGCCTTGCTTTGGGTGTTTCCCTCTGAAAAGCAAGCCCCAATGAATCTCCTTCATGCATGCATTTACTGTGCCTTTGGAATGCCCCATCTTTGATCATTCTCTTGCTTTCTGTCACAGTAAAACAATGAGAGTCATCTTCTGCTTTTCTCGTCCTAAAACAGGCCATTTCTAAAGTAGTACTCTTGAGTTAAAAGAAAAATACTGGAATTGTTGAATGTAATGAGTCTCTCAATTTTTTCTTTGCTTGAAAGTTCAAATTGAAGAGTGAAGAAAATATTACTTCTTTGGAATTTGCAATAAACATTTGCCAATGGTCAGTCTCTAAACAAAGTATTCTGTTTTCAGAAAACAGTATACACTGTCTGGTTCATTGTTTACAACTATTTCCTCTTTTTCATCCTCACATGTTCTACACTAATTACTTAATCCCACTTGATGGAAAGCATATTTTCTCAAAACTTCTACAATTCTGAATCACATATACAAATAACATCTGTCTCTGCGTGATGACTGGTGGCTTAACCTAGTTACAGGATTCAATGGGATCATTTTCTGACCAATCAGCACCATTATACCATCTCCATTATACCACTATGCTGTTCTCCAGAGCTGTGCACAGGATGTTCAATATTAGTCTAATTCTTTTGCCTTTTGCAATTGGTGTAGACTATGAGAAGGAGGCAGCTGGTTGTAAGGCACCCAGTCACTTGGGACACACCTTCAAAAATGTGTCTTGTCCCTAGCCCCTATCCTCTCTGGCTCTCTCTACATCCTATCTGCCATGAGCTGAGCCATTTTGCTCACCATGTCCTGCCAACCATGATTTTCTGCTTCACCCTGCATGAGCCCAGAAGCAATAGAGCCAACATACTACTGCCTGAAACCATGAGCCAAATAAATCCTCCTCGCTTAAATTGTTTTCTCTGGCATTTTGTCACCAAGACAAAAGTTGCTAACAGAAAGTAACTTACTGTTACTAAATGGACCCTTAAATGGTGTTGTCATTACCCTAGGAGTTTGACAGTTTTAGATGAGTATACCTACTAAATGCTTTTTCTCACAAAGTAAAGGAGTAGGGTACCCTTCAAGCTACAGAACAGTATCTTTCTTTTAATGAGAGCTTTCTGTTTTCGATGTACATGTGAGCCATGTATGTGCATATGCACAGAAGAGATGGTTTGTGCGGGCTTTTGTGTGCACAAGTGTGCATGTGACTGTGAATCCTCAGAAGCTATTGCCTTTTTTTCCTGAGATAGAATCTCTCAGGGGACCTGGGCCTTTTCAAGGAAACTAGGCTGCTGGTCAGTAATGGCCAGGGTGAGCTGGAATTACAAACACACGCCAACATGTCATACTTTTCCACAGGTTCCGGGGACCAAACTCAGGTCTTCCTATTTATACGGCAACCACTTCACTGACTGACTGAGCTAGCTCCCTGCCCCCTCTCTCTTTGTTTAACCTCCTAGCAACAATATTATATCTCTTGGATCCATCAAGTCTCTATCATTCCTCATGATTTATTTACCTCTGTTTTAATTTGGTTTGGGCTTATTTCTTAGCAGAGTTTCAGAGAAGCATCATTTAAAAATCACCAGGCTTATTCACAAAAGCATTAGTCTCCCACATACAGCAAACTTCTCACTCCTGAATCTTTTTGCTAGGTATTGGATTTTGCCCTCAATCTCTAAACAATATTAAAAAAACAGTTTTATATTTTCACTAACTTAGTTATAGTCATTATTTACAGGTGTCATTACAGAAGATGAGAATTTCATCGTCTGTAGCACATAAGCCACAGTCTCACTGCACGTGAACGCAGCTGGGCCTCCTTATCGTGTAGTATCATGTTATCTTGTTATTGTTGGAGCGATGTTTTTGTGCACTGTGTAAAGGTGGTCTTTGTATATTCAGATGCTGATTTCTGTGCCAGCAGAGAGCTGAGTAGAGACCAGACTTTGGTATTCTTCAGCATCACCTCTCTCAATGTTTTGTAAGCATTGTTCTCCATCACCTTCTTATTGGTTGAATAAGAGCTGACCGGCCTATATCAAAGGCAGGACAGAACAGGTAGGACTTCTGACAGGGATAGGAACTCTGGGAAAAGAAAGAAGAGCGAAAGGATTGGCCTATGAGACAGGGAGGAAGTCAACTGTATGAAACTGAGGAGAAGTGAAGAACCATATGGCAGAATATAGGTTAAACATGGGTTATAAGAGCTAGTTGGGGGCTGGAGAGGTGGCTCAGAGGTTAAGAACACTGGCTGCTCTTCCAAAGGTTCTGAGTTCAATTCCCAGCAACCATATGGTGGCTTATAACCATCTACAAAGAGAGCTGGTGCTCTCTTCTGGTTCTCAAGCACACATGCAGTTAGGATACTGTATAAATTATAAATAAATAAAAATTTAAAGAAAGAAGGTGTTTAAAAAAATAAATTGTTTAAAAAAAAAAAAGAGCTAGTTGGAAACAGCGGTAGGCTAAGGCCCAAAGCTATTATAAATAAATATGAGTCTCTGTGTTATGATTCAGAGATGAGGAGGACATAGAAAGTCCAACGGTTTCAGGTTATGATAAATCAATACACATTATTTTGGTTAATTCCTGTAATTTACAGTGACTATGTAAATTATTAAATGTGTGCGCATACTATGGCTATTTTCTGTAGACTTTAGAACTATCTTTTCTTATTTTTCTCTGTGCTTAGCATTAATTTATTCCCCAAATACTCAAAGCGTATGTAAATGTGTTGTCACTACTCTCAGCCCTACCAGGTGTCCCATCAACGTCGTCCTCCCAGAGGCTCTCCATGAGCCTGCATGCTCCATGCTCCATTGTGGACTGGCTGACTTCCAAGCCCATAGCTCCCTTTCTCGGCTCTCCTTTGTGTTGTTCCCATTTACCTAATTCTGTTTTCTGCTTCCTTGGTTTGTATCATTATTTTGATGATATGGAAGCTCTGAAAAATTTCACAGACTTGATAGGCGAAATGAACCCTTAATTTAAACAGCTATTGTAATTTGTTTCTATATGGTGTTCTTACCTTTTAGGTATTTCTTCCTTCTGAATTCTCCTATCCATGAATTCAGACAGGTTTCCAGACCAGCTTTCTCTAAGTTTACCTACGGTGACTGTTTTTTATCTAAGCTCAAAGGCAAAAATATGGTTTTTACATAGTCTTCCATAATAAAATAAATTTAAATATATATAATAAATAATTTTTATAATTAATATTTTAAAATAAACATTTAACAGGCCATAATCACTGACCATAATTCAATTTAATAAATAATAAAGGACTTAAAAGATTTTAATGTCTTGAAAACCAATTCCTGGTCAAAACAAAAAATCAAAAACTCTTCTAGAAATCAATGAAAAAAGATGGTTCTATTTTTCTAATTACAGAACACAGTAATACGCAGTTAGATAAATATTACATTCTTAAATGCTTTTATTATGAAAAAAAAGAATTACTAACCCTACATACACATTCTGTATAGGCTTTTTTTTAAAGGAACAAGATTAAAGGAAAATTTGTAGAGAGAGCAAATAAAGACAACAGATCTAATTGTTGATGTGGGCGTGGGAGCAGCAGAAAGAACAAATACTCCGAGGGTGCTCCTTGTGATCCTGTTCGAAAAGTTAAAAGAGGGAGAGAAAAAAAAAAAAAAACACCAGAAAGACTGGGAATAAAGAAAAATACGTGATTTAATGAGAACATAAGTAAGCTAAATCATCAGGGCAAGCGGCTGTCGGCGGGAAGCGCAGCGGGCGGGCCGCTTGACAAGCTCAGAGCAGAGTAGCCGGCCAGAGCAAGAGAGAAAGGCTGATCTTCAACCTTGACCCTTGAACCTCTGATCTGGCCACCACCACATCCTGAGTAAAGAGACTGCAGACTGGTGACACCCAGTTTTTCTAGGACTGAAGCGCAAACCCAAGGCTCAGCAAACACTACTAACGGAGGCCCAGCCGCTCAGTGCAAAAATCCTGAGTCGGACTGCCTGCCATCCAGCCGGCCTTGCCAGCAGTATCTCCATATGCCACCTGGACACCATCCCTGCCGGAAAGCCTCTCCCCCACTTCTTAGGAAGTCTCTGTTGAGTACCCGAAGGGCCATAGGGCTGTTCCAAGGAACCTGAGAGACCCACGGAGGCTTCACCGGGAGATGCAGCAGCCGCTGAGGATGAGTCTACAGACTGTACAATAGCTCCAGGACAACAACCAAAAAAAAAAGGGGGTGGAGGGGAGTCTTATGGGAAGACGCTTTTACAAAGAAGTTTCATGGCATTGGGGGAAAAAAAGATGGAGGACAGAGCAGTGCCCTGGACAAAGAGAAGCAGAACTAGAAATGAGGCAGCGACAGATACGGGAGTGTAGCTGCAGCTGACAAAGGAGCACTTTGTCACTGTCTTTTTCCAGTTGTTCTGAGGCTCCAGTCAAGAGTGGACCTCCGGACTTCATTGCCACCTGTTAGCTTGTGCTGCCATTCAGCCCACAGGCACCCCCCGTGAAGCTGAGGGCAGGGTCAGGTACAGCAGCCTGAAGCTCTCGCAGGTCCAATCACATGACCTAAGGTAAAGAATGACTTGTTTTCCGGATTAAGTCTCCTCCAGATACTTCCTTGGTCCCTGCTGCTGCCAGAGGCCATGTGGAAGTCCACCATCTGCTCCGCTGCCGACTGCTAAGGGCAAGGAAGCTTTTTTTTCCCCCTAGTGGTATAGTAACTGCAGACTCATAACTGAAAATGAGAACCATTGAAGGTTTCTGTGACAACTTCCCCTCAACTCCCAAGAAAAGGAAACAGTCCAGACAGGAAGCTATTTAAAGTCTTTAAAAAGTATGATAAAGTATAGTGGTCCACACAGTCGTTGGCTTCTGGCAGGGGTTGGGGAGGAACTCAGTTTTCTTTAAGGGGCTGGACGCTGGAAGTTGACCACTCTCCAAAGATTATATGGGCAACACAACTTGGATTTGGTGGTTTTGGGTTGGTTTGGTTTTTTGGTTTTGGTTTTGGTTTTGGTTTGTTTTGTTTTGTTTTGTTTTGTTTTGTTTTGTTTTGTTTTGTTTTGTAGGGTCAGGATGGTACAAGGGTGGGAGGGCAGAGCTGAGAGGACTGGAAGTGAGTGTGATCAGAGTCCATTGTATGAAATCCCTAAATGACTAATAAAAATACTACGGTGGCAAAATAAATAGATAAGTAAGTAAGACAAATTAAGCCAAGAACAAATCGCAAAAATGACCAGTTGCAAAAGAAGAAAATGGAAAGACGAATTTTATTTCAAAAAACAATAATAATATACTAAAAAAAAAAAAAAAAAAAAAAACTTAAACCTTTTTGTCTTTTTTTTTAACATTTTATCTTTCTCACACACACATTCGTGCTAGTGCCCAAAGAAGCCAGAGTTTAGGCAGTTATGAGTGGCCCCACATAGGTGCTGACAACCTAACTGTTCTTCCCTAGGGACACCAGGAGCTCTTAACCACTTAGTCATCTCTCCAGCTCTTGTTGTGGTTGTTTTTTTGTTTTGGTTTGGTTTTTGGTTTTTTTGTTTTGTTTTGTTTTTGAGACACTCTCACTGAAGTTTCACTCCTCTTCCTTCAGTGCTGGCCCAGGTCTGTTTCTGCCGGGCCAGACTGGAAGTTATGAGGGGAATGGTGCTTAGTGGGGGGGGGGGGGGGTTAGCAGGATCTTGGTCCAGCAGTCAGTGTAGGAAAAACACCCTTCTCTGAGATGATTTTCAGTGAAACAGCTCTTCTTTATTGAAGGAAATAAGGGCTACATGAACTTAGAGAGTCGGTAGAGGTATTCAGGAGAATGTACATCTTTGGCTAGAGCCAAGGTGCCGGGAATGTTTCATTTGTGTGGAGAGGAATTCCCAAGTGCTAGATAGACATGACCTTAAAAGGAGAGAGGAGGTTCAACCTGAAACTCGGTCACCAGACTGTGTGACTATCTCAAGGGTGGCCGAGTTGAGGGTTGTGCAGGCTGCATGTGCCTGGGGCATGTAGGCCCAGAGCAGGGAGGGAGCAACCAAGATTAGCCATCACACATGCTATTTCTTAAACATTTATTTTTAAGATTTATTTTTATTATTTTTAAGTATGTGTGTATGTGTTGTATGTGTGTGTGTGTGTGTGTGTGTATGTACATGAGTTCAGGTGACCACAGAAGCCAGAGGTGTTGGAGTTCCTCAAGGTGTTATGAGCCACCTGACCTGGGTTCTAGGAACCAAACTAGGGTTCTCTGAAAGAGCAATGCATGTTCTTAACATCTGAGCCACCTCGCCAGCTTGTCCCTAAACATCTTCTCATATCTGGGTGAGGTCTTAACTCAGGGCTTACAGTCACCCTCTTCACTTCCTATTATGCCATATTTTCCTGAGAAAACCATAGATTAGATCTTCCACAGCCCTTTCTTAATTTTAGAATTGACTACCATCTGGAGGAACTAGAAAATAGAAAGTTTTATTTTCAAACCCACCAAGTCCTAGCTCCTTTATATTTAACAATTCCTTCTTTAGCTTGCTCCTCTCTTCCTAACTCATCTCTCTCCTTTATTTTGCTGTAAGCAGCAAGAAGTCAGACCCCTTACACTTTCTCCCTGGAAAGAACCTTAGCAAAATTTATCATAGCCACACCCTGCTTTTCACATCACCATGGTGGATGAGCCTCCTGCTTTTGCAAAGTTACCTGCTTCTTTCCACCTCCCTCTTACTCTTCTCCACTTCATTCCAGTCCTCTCCAACAGCCTCCCCAAAGGCTCTCAAGCCCCCAGTCTTCCCAAAATGGTCTCACTTCTGCCCACTCTCTGTTCTGTCCAGCCTACCCTCAGCCTGCCTCAAGTTTAACTTTCCAACATACAGCTTTCTGATTTCAGATAGTGACATCTATTTCAGTTTCTATAGCTCCATGAGTTTTTCTCCCAAAATGTAATAACTGTAGTAGTTACTTTTCTCATCCTTGTGGTCAAAATACCTAAGAGAAACTTAGGAGGGTGAAAGTCGTGCTGGAGAGATGGCTCAGCAGTTAAGAGCACTTGCTGCTCTTTCAAAATAACCAGGGTCTGTTTCCAGCACCGACATGATGACTCACAACCTGTAACTCCAGTTCCAGGAGATCCAATGCCTTCTTCTAGCCTCTGTGAACACAGGGCATTCACATGGTACACAGACAACCATGTAGGCCCTCAAAAATAAATAGATAGATAGATAGATAGATAGATAGATAGATAGATAGATAGATAGATAGATAGATAAATGAATAAATAAATAAACAAATCCTTTCAACATTTGAGAGAAAAGGTTTATTTGGACTCACCGGTGATGAGCTTCACAGGGCTCCACAGCTGGTAAGGCAAACACAATGGAGCATCTGTGGTGGTGGGCAGTGGGTAGCAGGAAGCATATAGAAGAGGCTTATCCACACTACAGCAAGCAGGAAGCAGAGAAGCAGAGAAAGCAAGCTAGATTGTCCAAGGACCCATGTGACCTGTTTCCGCCTTCTAGGCCTCATCTACCAAAGGTCAAATAACCTTTCCAAGCAGTAAAGCAGCTGAGGATCAAGTGTTCACCCCCATGAGCCCGTAAAAGACAGTTCATATTCAAACCATAGCCATAGTTCTAAAGAGCCATATTTATTTTAGTTGAGGATCTGCAATTTGGGTACTGTTGTGGTCCAAAAGTCCACTTAAGGACCACAGTTGTGATTCAAGCAGCTCTAGATCTTACAACAAGCCTGGAGCTTTGACCACAAGGAGCCCAGAGTTCAGTAAAGGGCCAGAGTTTATATCCCAGGGGTGCCAGAGTTTATGCAGAAGCTGAGGTTTTGACTCGAATGGCCCAGAGTTTACCAAAGGACTAGAGTTCTGATTCCAACCCCAGCCACAACTTAAAGCTCAATGTATTACTAGGGTTTGATGCCACAATTCCTCATGGTTCTTTTATCCTAGCCAGCATCAGATCACCCCACCACAGACGCAGTGATGAGCTTCACAGGGCTCCACAGCTGAACTTCACAAGACATCCCGCTGGGAAGACACCCAGGAAACAAAACGACCAAATAGAATGGAAGAAGTTAAAGTGGTGGTGGAGCATGTCCTTAATCCCAGCACTTGGGAGGCAGAGGCAGGTGGATCTGAGTTCAAGGCCAACCTGGTCTACAAATCAAGTTGCAGGAGAGCCAGGGCTACACAGAGAAACCCTGTCTTGAAAAAAAGAAAGAAAGAAAGAAAGAAAGAAAGAAAGAAAGAAAGAAAGAAAGAAAGAAAGAAAGAAAGAAAGAAAGAAAGGCCTGGAAGACAAATCAATGCCAGCAGATGCACAAAATCAACAAAGAAACTAAAGTTCCCATGAGACCCAGCCTCACCCTCCTCTCTAGTGAAATTAGCTTACATATTCTCTAATAGATAACTCATAGTTCTTTCTTCCTTCAGTTTCTACTCAAGTGTTGTATTAGAGGGCTTCCTGAACCATGCTTCCCAAATAAGCAACTAACTGCCCAGCATCTACCTTGCCCTGTTTCCTCCGTACTTGATACCTTTTATGCATTTGCTTTCTATCTGCTCTCGTGGAACAACACTCTGTGATAGCAAAGATGCATGTCTGTTGGAAATTCACTAGCTCACTGTCTTTAAATGGGAGAGAAAAGGTCCAAAAACTGAAAAATATGAATGGGATGTTGAACCACAAGAACACAGTGTTTCCAGCAAGCATCCCATAATGCTCCTGTGGCTGTTCCCTGTTTGTTGCTCTTGGAGTGTTCTTACAATAAACCCACTGCTTAACTCCTTTTAAGGTTATTTTACTTATGACTAATGTATTGTTTTGCATATTAGTGGAGCCCACTGAAGTGCTGCAACACAGGATGCGCTGATCAGACCCTGCTTCCCCTTGGTCCACCCTCCCCAGCACACACACTTTCCCGATCTCTAGCAATCGCTTAGACTAGCTTGACTTCTTCCTGCCCATATGGAAAAAAAAAAAAAAAAAAGCAACACTTCTGATTCAGTGGCTGGTTTATTACACCTAATGTCCTCCAGGCTCATCCATTTTGTGTGAACAAGATTCTGTTCTTTATGAGATAATCTTCCTCTGTGAAAATGTCTCTTACCTGGAACACAAGTGTGATCACCACAATCCTCCTTTCCCCCTGTCTATTTATCACAGTTCATCAAACAGCTTCAGATATTCTTATCACATGATCTTCACAATAACACTAGGAAGTAAATATCAATTTATTAGTCAGTTGGGGTGTTTTGTTTTGTTTTGTTTTGTTTTTTCAGATATATCAGTTGAATCGAGAAAAGTTAAGTCACCTGGTGTTCCCGCTGCCACTTCTCTACCACTCCAGGTATTCCTAATTACCTGTGGAGCTTAAAACCCACACAGCCCTGTTCCAGCCCATAAATTCTAAGTCATTCAATCTGAATGAGAACCTACCATGGTTATATTCTACAAACTTGGCAGATGGTGTTCATTCACACATCAATTAATAATTATTTTGCTGCACAGTTCTACCAAATATCATTGCCTTGCTTGGAATGTTGTGATGGCTTTCAAAGATGTTCAAAATGCTGTTTGGCATCCAAAGCCTTTAAACAATGGTCCATGTTGCCTCTCCAGTCAGTAAACACAGACAAAGCTGTGCAGCACTTCTCTGGCTCCTGGGCCATGCCCTTTCCTCCTTGTCCCCACCCTCCCTTCTGCTCCTGCAGCAGTGAAGTAATGATCATTCCTCTCCCACACCTCAGTCAGGGTCACATTCCTCGAGGTGTCAAAGGCCAGCCCAAAATCAGGACATCCAGGAAGACTTTACATAATATTTCCTACCCTATTCTTAAGGGGCTACTGTTTCAGTCACATCCCCCAGCTTGTAAATTCCTGAAGACCCGGAGGTTTGCTTATGCTGTACTTCCAGTCATAACTAGTACCTACATTGTGTAAGCAATACATGCAAAATTAAAACTCTTACAATTCTGCTTGCTTGCCCTACTGAGCAGTATAACACTTGAGGCTGCCCTATACGGACTGGCAAGACCTGAGAAAAGCTCTCATTTACAAAGTGCTGTGAAGGATAAGCTGCCAGCTTCCAGGCTCAATACTTCAATCAACAAACTCTTACCTGTCAAGTCCTACACTTCCACTGGACATAACTGACGAAAATAATTTTAAAAAGAGAACTGTTTTTATCCTATTCTCTGTTTTTCCTTGTCAATATCATCTTGGGCTTGACCTACACCTAATTACTAAATTTCAGGTGTGAATTCAGAGACCTGGGATTAAAATGAAATTGATACAGTCATTCATTATTTCTGGGAATTACCTCTTAATTCACACTATAAAACGTGGTTAGTTGAAGTAATTTTTAACTGTGATAAAATATACATAAGATTACTCTTTTAACTACTGTAAGTAAACTGGGTACACTTAGAGTCTGTACCAGCGCAATCTATACAAACCTCTGCATCTTCCCAAACTGAAACTGAGTGGGACACACCAAACACCAAATCTTTCCCTTCTCTTCCATGAACTAATGATTTAAAAACTGTCCTTTCCACAAATTATTTTTATATTACCTATTTCTATATTTTTTAACTTGTTCAATTTGCTACCTGTATAAATAAATATGTATTGCCGTTTCTTTTATATGTGGAACTATCCCAGATTAGTTAGCAGAGTTGACTCATATTTATAAAGAAGGCTGTACAATTTTTTTCCATGATATTAGTTGGTTTCCTGGGTGACAGAATCTTGTTGCATCATATTCTTTATCTTTCATCCAAATTCCAATTAAATGTGCAAAAGAACACAAGCTGTATTTTTATTTCAGAGGTTACTGGGAAAATATGCCAGTCTGACAATTTGAAATAAAGATTGAAATGAAATATTGCTTTCATTTCATCTGAGGTTTTGAGGACTTAAATGGAACATTTTTGAAAAATTATTAAATATGAAAGTGGATGGTAGCTTTATTATTCTTTAAACTGGGATAAATTCTTAGAGCTGTGTCTACTTAGAGCTGTTCTGGTTTTATTCCTCTATCTTCCCTTCTATGTTCATTTTCTCTTCTCTCCTCCCCTAACCTGAATGTTCACCAGGTTCCTATAGTTTTCTCCACTACTCTTTTGTTGGGAAATATTACTTTTTCCTGTTCCAATTAACTCTCTATGGAGAAAAATATCATTATAAGTCAGTATTTCTTAGCTTTTGACTCGAAGTTCTGCATTTAAAAATCCTCAAATATGATCTACAATTACCTAAAACAAAATGTTTATTTTTGTATTCATTGTTTTTCTATTCACTGTGTCCCCGACTCCCATCCTCTGATTAATGGAAGGTGTGCTGCTTAGTCTTCTGTCAACTTGACACACAAACTAGAGTTTTCTGAAAGGAGGACACCTTAATTGCCTCCATAATTTTAAAATGCCTCTATAATATCCAGCGGAAAGGCATTTCCTTAATTAGGAATTGATGGAGAGGGCCAGCCCATTATGGGTGGGGCCATCCCTGGGCTGGTGTTCCTGGGTTCTATAAGAAAGCAGACTGAGGAGGAGTCTGGCCAGTAAGCAGCTCCCCTCCATGGCCTCCAAATTAGCTCCTGACTCAAGGTTCCTGCCCTCACTGCTTTTAATGGTGAGCTGTTTTGTGGAACTGTGACCAGATTGCTTTTGTTCCTGGTGTTTCATCACTGCAATAATAACCCTAACTAGAACAGACGGATGGACGGATGAATTGACTGACTGATGCTAGGGATAGGCTCAGGGCCTGGCACGTAGTAGGCATATGCTCTCTTTTATCATGCCATTTGTCACTCTCTGGCACAGCCATGAGTACAGAGAGAGCCATGAAGCCAGCACAGCTGGCATAGCAAAGCTGAACCGAATGCTGTTTTCACCACTGTGCTGTCTTTCACCTTGGGTTTCTGATCTCTGCATGTTGCAGTTGTGGAGGAAATTTTACATTATAATTAGTTTATGTCTTTTTCCCAGAAAATTATTTCTTCTCTCAAAGAAATAGGCTTATCTGGCCCTACTTGGTAGTCTTTCTTGCCATGGAAATGGTGAAAAGCACAAAAACACTAGATAGCTGCAGAGTTCTCTTGGCACACCTGCCCCTAAGAAACTCAGAAACAATAGATTTGGCAACAGATCAGATTACAGGCTTTCTCCTATATGTAGTGTACAGAACATTGCCCCCAGAAAATAAAAACTTAATTTAAAAAAAAGTTAGTTTGCCTAAAACAACTTTTGATAATATATACAATATGAAATTAATATAACTACAGCCAATCATTGAGCAGGGGAGAGAATAGGGCCAGACTTCTTGCCAGCCAGGAGAAGAGGAGTTAGAGAGGAAAGTATGAGAGTGGGTCACAGGAGATATCCAGGAGAGACCAGGAGACAGACCTCAGCAATGAAAGCTACAAAGTGCAAGCATCTCTGGGCTGTGTGCTGAGAGGAAGCCAAATTAGTTTAGAGAGTTAATAATAGAGTAATAACTGCTCAGTTATTGTGTTGTGAAGCTTATTATGAAACAAATATAAACAAGTCTCAATTATTTGTGTGATAGTCAGGTTAAAAGAGAAACTAAGGGAAACAAATACAGTTTTATAAAAATAACTTTAACACATTTCCCTGATGACTAAGGATATTGAACAATTCTTTAAGTGCTTCTGGGCCATTAAAGATTCCTCAGTCGAGAATTCTGTTTAGCTCTATACCCCATTTTTAAATTTTTTTATTTTTTTATTATTATCATTTATTATAATTTATTCAATTTGTATCCCATCTGTGGCCCCCTCCCTTGTCTCCTCACAATCCCACCCTCTCCCCTCTTCTTCCCCTATGCCCTCACCTAGTCCACTAATAGGGGAGGTCCCCCTCCCCTTATATTTGACCTTAGCCTATCAGGTCTCACCAGGTCTGGTTGCATTGTCTTCCTCTGTGGTCTGGCAAGGCTGCACCCCCAGGCAGAGGTAATCAGAGAGCCTGCCACTGAGTTCATGCCGAAGAAAGTATGGCTCAGCCGTTAAAGGCTAGGCTCACAAACAAAATATACCCCATTTTTTAATTGAGTTATTTGGTTTCTTGATGTCTAGTTCTTTTAGTTCTTTATCTATTTTGGATACCAGTCCTCTGTTAGATGGAGGGTTGGTGAAGATCTTTTTCCATTCTGTAGGCTGCCATTTTGTCTTTTTAATGGTGTTCTTTGCATTAATTGAGGTTTTGAGTTTTGTGGTATTCTGTTTATTAATTGTTGATCTTAATCCCTCAGTTGTTGGTGTTCTGTTCAAGAAGTTGTCTCCTGTGCCAGTGAGTTCAAGGCTATTCCTCACTTTATCTTCTACCAGATTTAGTGTATCTGGTTTTATGTTGAGGTCTTTGATCCACTCTTAGACTTGAGTTTTTTGGAAGGTGATAGATGTGGATTTATTTGCATTCTTGTGCATTCTGACATCCAGTTAGACCAGCACCATTTGTTGAAGATGCTTTCTTTTTCCCATTGTATAGTTTTGGCTTTTTTGTCAAAAATCAAGTGTCCATGGGTATGTGGCTTTACTTCTGGGTATTTGATTCAATTCCATTGATCAACCTGTCTGTTTTTATTTATGTCAGTACTATCTGGTTTTTATTACTCTTACTCTGTAATATAGCTTGAGATCAGGGATTGTGATACCTCTAGATGTACTTTTGTTGCACATGACTGTTTTAGATATCCTGGGTTTTTTGGTTTTCCATATGAAGTTGAGAATTGTTCTTTCAAGATCTATAAAGAATTGTGTTGATATTTTCATGGGAATTGCATTGAATCTGTAGATTGCTTTTGATAAGATGGCCATTTTTGTTATAGTAATCCTACTGATCCAAAAGCACAGGAGATCTTTCCATCTTCTGATATATTCTTTAATTTCTTTCTTCAAAGATTTGAAATTCTTGACATTTTTGTCATTCTTGTCATTTGAATGCAGATCTTTGACTTGCTTGGTTAGAGTTACACCAAGGTATTTTATATTATTTGTGGCTATTGTGAAGAGTACTGTTTCCTGATTTCTTCTTCAGCCTGTTTATCATTTGTATAAAGGAGGGCTACTGGCTTTTTTTTTTTTTTTTAGTTAATTTTGTATCCAGTCACTGTGCTGAAGGTGTTTATCAACTGTAGGGGTTCTCTGCTAGAATTTTGGGGAGTCACTTATGTATACCATCATAACATGTGCCAATAGCAATGTTTTAGCTTCTTCCTTTCCAATTTGTATTCCTTTCATCTCCTTTAGTTGTCTTATTGTTCTAGCTAGGACTTTGAGTACTATGTTGAATAAATATGGAGAGAGCAGGCAGCCTTGTCTTGTCCCTGATTTTAGTAGACTTGCTTTAAGTTTCTATTCATTTAATTTGATGCTATCAGCTTGCTGTATATTGCTTTTATTGTGTTTAGGTAAGAGCCTTGTATCCCTGATCATGCCAAGACTTTTATCATAAAGGAGTATCTGATTTTGACAAAGGCTTTTTCAGCATCTAATGAAATCATCATGTAATTTTTTTTCTTTTAGCTTGTTTACGTGGTGGATTATATCGATGGATTTTCATATATTAGACCATCCCTGCATCTCTGGGATGAAGTCTACTTAATTATGATGGATGATCTTTTTGATGTGTTCTTAGATTTGGCTTTTCAGTATTTTACTGAGTATTTTTGTGTCAATCTTCATAAGGGAGATTAGTCTGAAATTCACTTTCTTTGTTGAGTATTTTTGTGGTTTATGTGTCAGGGTGACTGTACTCATAGAATAAGTTCAGCAATGATCTTTTTGTTTCTATTTTGTGGAATAGTTTGAGGAGTATTGGTATTAGCTCTTCTTTGAAGGTCTAGTAAAATTCTTTGCTAAAACCATCTGGTCCTGGCCTTTTTTTATTGAGAGACTTTTAATGACTGTTTCCATTTCCTTAGAGTTTAGAGATCTATTTAAATTGTTTATCTGATCTTGATTTAACTTTGATAAGTGATATCTATCAAGAAAATAATACATTTTGTTTAGATTTTTCAATTGTGTGGCATTCAGGTTTTTGAAGTAAGACCTAATGATTCTTTGGATTTCCTCGGCATCTGTTGTTATGTCTCTTTTCATTTCTGATTTTGGTAATTTGGATACTGTCTCTCTGCCTTTTAGTTAGTTTGGCTAAGGGTTTGTCTATCTTGTTGATTTTCTCAAAAAAAAACAAACAAAACAGCTCTTGGTTTCATTGATTCTATGCATTGTTCTCTTTGTTTCTAATTTATTGATTTCAGCCCTGAGTTTGATTATTTCCTGCCATCTACTCCTCTTGGGTATGTTTGCTTCTTTTTGTTCTAGAGATTTCAGGTTTGTTGTTAAGTTGCTAGTATGGTATCTTTCCAAGTTCTTTATGAAGGCACTTAGTACTATAAACTTTCCTCTTAGCACTGCTTTCATTGTGTCCCATAAGTTTGGGTATGTTGTGCATTCATAGTCATTAAATTCTAGAAAGTCTTTAATTTTTTTCTTTATTTCTTCCTTAACCCAGTCATTGAGTAGAGACTTGTTCAGTCTCCATGAGATTGTAGGCTTTCTGTTTTTTCTGTTGTTGTTGAAGTCCAGCTTTAATCCATGGTAGTCTTATAAGATACAGAGGTTTATTTCCATTTTCTTATATTTATTGAGCCTTGCTTTATGAACGACTATACAGTCAATTTTGGAGGAAGGTTCCATGAAGTGCTGAGAAGAAAGTATATTCTTTTATATTTGTGTGAAATGATCTGTAAATATCTGTTAGGTCTATTTTATTCATAACATCTGTTAGTTTCATCATTTTTCTATTTAGTTTCTGTCTGTATGACCTGTCTATTGGTAAGAGTAGGGTGTTGAAGTCTCCCACTATTAATGTGTGTGGTACAATGTGTGATTTAAGTTTTAGTAATATTTGTTTTACAAATGTGGGTACCCTTGCATTTGGGACATAGATATTCAGAATTGAGGCGTCATGTTGATGGATATTTTTTCCCTTGATGAGTATGAAGTGTTCTTCCCCATCTCTTTTAATTAATTTTGGTTGAAAGTCTATTTTATTAGATATAGAATGGCTACTATAGCTTTCTTTCAGCCCTTTACTGTGAGGTAATATCTATCTTTGTTGCTGAAGTGTGTTTCTTGTATGCAGCAGAATGATGGATCCCGTTGTCTCATCCAATCTGTTAGCCTGTGTCTTTATTGGGGAATTGAGTCCATTAATGTTGAAAAATATTAATGACCAATAATTAATTCCTGTTATTTTGATGTTTGGGGTGATAGTGTGTTTATGTGTTTCTCTTCTTTTAGTTTTGCTGGTATGAAATTATTTATTTCCTATGTTTTCTTGGGTATAGTTAACCTCCTTATATTGAAGTTTTCCTTCTAGCTTCCTCTGCAAAGTTGTATTTGTGGAAAGATATTGTTTAAATTTGGCTTTGTCATGGAATATCTTGTTTCTTGGTCTATGGTGATTAAAAGTTTTGCTGGGTATAATAGTCTGGGCTCACATCTGTGGTCTCATAGAAACTGTAAGACATCTGCCCAGGACCTTCTAGCTTTCTAGCTTTTAAAGTCTTTGTTGAGAAGTCTGCTATAATTCTAATAGGTCTGCTTTTATATGTTACTTAGCCTTTTTTCCCCTTGCAGATTTTAATATTCTTTGTTCTGTACATTTAGTATCTTGATTATGTGGCAGGGCTTTTTTTTTTTTTTCCCAATCTATTTGGCATTCTGTAAGGTTCTTTCTTGTATGTTTATAGGCATCTCTTCTTTTGGGTTAGGGAAATTTTCTTATATAAATTTGTTGAAAATTTTTTCTCAACCTTTCTTTTTATTCCTATTATTTTATTCCTATTATTTTATTCCTATTATTCTTAGATTTGGTCTTTTCATAGTATACCAAATATGCTGTATGTTTTGTTTCAAAACCTTTTTAGATTTAACATTTTCTCTGACTGATGTATCAATCTCCTTTATCATATCTGAGATAACCTGAGATTCTATCTTTCACCTCCTATGCTGTGTCTGTACTTTCTTTTGTCTTATCTAGGTTTTTTATCTCCAGAAGTCCCTCAGTTTATATTTTCTATATTGCTTCCATTTCCATTTTCAGGTCTTGAACAGTTTTATTCATTTTCTTTACCTGCTTGATTGTATTTTTCTATATTTCTTTAAGGGATTTATCCATTTCTGCCTTAAAAGTCTCTATTACCTTCCTAAGATTGGATTTAAGGTCATTCTCTTGTGCTTCAGCTGTGATGGCATATCCAGAGCTTGCTGTAGTAAGATAGCTTGGTTCTGGTGGTACCATATTGCCCTGGTTCTTATTGATTGTGTTGTTATGCTGGCCTTTAGCCATATGGTTGTCCCTGGTGTTGGCAGGCCTCTGGTGGTCCCTAATGGCAGCAAACTTCCAGGTATGCAGGCAGAGCTGGTTGTCCCTGGTAGCAGCAGGCCTCTGGTAGTGCAAGCAGAACTGTGGGCTGTGAATTGGAGCACACAGGGGACAGGGAATCTGTATTTCTTTCCTTTCTTCTTCTTTTTTTTTAAGTTAAAAATTCCTTAATTTTTCATTCCTGGTACTACTACCACAATTTACATGGCAGTATACCTGATGTAATGAAAAGAAAAAGACAAAGCTACAACAGATAAAAGATCTCAGGAATGTACATCTAACTGACACTGTATTGCATTAATCAATAGCTGCACTTTTTGCAAACTGTGGCTATGACAGTCCTGAACAAGAAGGGTTTCCTGTGTAAGCTGCAGTAACTTTTCTGACTATGGATCATCGTTCCTCCTGTGGCAGATTTTTACAGTTCCTCTAATGCAGTTGGGAATGTCTCAGAGAAACCTGCAGCTTTCCTGACAACTCGCTCTCTCTCCTGCTAAGAATTGTAGCCTTTTCTGCTGGTTTTTTTTTTTTAAACCTTCTGCTACCACATCCACCATTTCCACCACAAGATTCATGCTACCACCATAGGGACTGCCTGAGCTTCTTCTACCAAAACTGCCCCCTTCATGGGTCCATAATTTGATTGCTGTTGTCCACTATAATTTCCAGTCATTATAGTCCTCTGCGGCCACCACCTCCACCACCACAGCCTCCTCTTCCACCAAAGTTTCCACCCCTACCAAGTTACAGCCACCACCTCCAAAGTTTCCACCACAACCCATAAAGTTGCCAGATCCACCTCCACGACCTCTCTGTGATCCAGCAGACTGCATCTCTTGTTTAGAAATAGCTTTTTACACTTCAATTATGCCCAGTGTTGGTGTGGTGTTTCTGAACAACAATTTTATCAACTGTGTCATGATCGTCAAAAGTCACAAAAGCAAATCCTCTCTTTTTTCCACTCTGCCTGTCTTCCATAACTTCTATGGTTTTAATCTTGCCATACTTTTCAAAGTAGTCTCTCAGGTTATATTCTTCTGTATCTTCTTTAATACCACAAACAAAAATTTTCTTCACCGTTAAATGGACACCAGGCTTCACAAAATCCTCTCTAAAAATGACTCTCTTTGGTTGCACCACATGCCCATCCACCTTGTGTGGCTGGACACACATTGCAGCATCCACCTCTTCCACACAAGAGTAGGTCACAGAACCAAAACCCCTGGAACGTTTTGTTTGGTGATCTCACATCACCACACAGTCTGTTACTGTGCCCCATTTCTCAAAATGTTCTCTTAAGCTATCATCTGTGGTTTCAAAGCTCAGACCACCAATAAACAGCTTCCTCAGCTGTTCTTGTTCCTTTGGATCATGTCCCCACTCCCCGTGTCGGCAGTGGTGAGTCAGGCTGGGGGCGACCAGGCAGCGGTTTTACCTCCATTTTGAGACCCCTGTATTTCTTTGGTTTTTTTTTCAGTTAAGTCTTTATCTTTTTATTTGTTTCTATTTTTTAATTTTTATTAATTACCCTTTATTCACTTTATATCCCCCCTGTAGCTCCCTTCCTCCTCCTCTCCCTCCCCCGTCTCCACGCATGCCCCTCCCCAAGTCCACTGATAGGGGAAGTCTTCCTTTCCTTCCTTCTGATCCTAGTCTATCAGGTCTCATCAGGAGTGGCTGCACTGTCTTCCTCTGTGGCCTGGTAAGGCTGCTCCCCGCTCAGGGGGAGGTGATCAAAGAGCCAGCCAATCAGTTCATGTCAGAGGCAGTCCCTGTTCCCATTACTATGGAACCCACTTGGAGACTGAACTGCCATTGGCTACATCTGTGCAGGGGTTCTAGGTTATCTCCATGAATGTCCTTGGTTGGAGTATCAGTCTCAGAAAAGACCCCTGTGCCCAGATTTTTTGGTTCTGTTGCTCTCCTTTTGGAGCTCCTGTCCTCTCCAGGTCTTACTATTTCCCACTTTTTTCATAAGATTCCCTGCACTCTGCCCAGAGGTTGGCCATAAGTCTCGGCATCTTTTCTTTTAAAAATCCTAAGTTTGCCTCTTTTCTAGAATCTGTTTAAATAAAGAAACATCCTGGTTGTTAGTCAGAGATGAAAGATTCTCCCAGTCATGGTCTCTGACTCATTCATCCATTTACTCCTCTCCACCTGTTCCTTATCTCCTCTGCTGGAACCTATCTGAATGCTGAGGTTACACTATCCCCCACCTTAGGCAGACACACACACACATTAACTATCCAAGTTTTGACATTTCATAGCATTTCTCTTTCTATTCAAAGGGCCACCAAGTTCTGGTTTTGTCCATTTGAAAACATCTGTCATTTGCAATGGTAAGTAAAAAGCTAATCTTTACAATCAGAAGACACTGGTAAAAACAGCACTTGGGAGTATTATCAAAGCAGAGCCTCCCCTCCAACAAAGAGAGCAAAAAACTTTTATTAGAGATAGCATGTATAGTCACAAGGGAAAGGCATCACATGAAATAGAGGTATATTCGTCAGGACACACAGCTGGAAATCATGCTAACCTCTACATAGATTTTTTTTCAAAAGTAGTGGTCGGAACTGTTCCATGGCTATAGAATTGAGCATTGCAATGATAATATAATGAGTCAAGCTTACTGTACATCACCTAGAAGGACTGAGTTGAGGGTGGGGGAATTGTTTAAAACAGCTTCTTAAGTTTTTCTCAGGAAGGCCTTACCTAAACCAGAAAAACAATAATTAAGGACTGTTAATAGATTAACAGTGATACTAAAGGTGCAGCTGTTCTCTTCCCTCACAACACAACATATGTAATTGCCCATAAAAGTAAATGGATAGTGGCTAACACCTTCCTCCACATGTCCTCTGCAAACTGTATAGTGTAGGGCCTGGGGAGCTGATGTCTAGTCCACTGCAACAGTCATCTGCCAACATAATGCTTTCTTCTTTAAAATAGTTTATATATACTTAATTTATGCATATGTAAATGTGTGCTTGAGTGTACATATGTGCACCGTATATGTGCAAGAGACTTTGGAGGTCAGCAGAGGCTTCATATCCCCCAGAACTAGAATTTCAGACAGTTGTGAGCCACCATGTGGGTGCTAGAAACCAAACACAAGAATGCTCTGTTGATATAATGCTCTTGTTATTCTAAGCATCACCTGTTTCAAGTTTGTGTAAACATGCTACCATTTGGTCTCTGTATTGCCAGAAAAAAAAAAAAAAAAAAAGACCAAGCAGGCAACACTGAGCCTGGTTGAGAATGAAGAGACTAGGGTGGGACATCCTGGTCCAGAGGAGAAGAGAAAGAAGGGGTGGGAGGAGAGATCCAAGAGGAGAACACTGGGAAACATCAAGAGAAATGAACCAGTCCAAAGATATGACTAAAAAGCAAGTATAATGTGGGCAATCTGAATGGAAGGAAGCTATGCAGTCCTCGAAGTTTAGGATGGAGTAATTATTGCCCAGCATTGTGCTCTAGGTTAATTAAATAAATCTTACTCTCTGTGTGGTAATTTGGGTATACAGCTGGTTTAGGAATAACCACTGTTTAACTAAAAGATAAATAAATATTAAAATATTAATAATCATCAATAATGTTCTTAACTGCTGAGCCACTTCTTCAGCCCAAACATAAATTCCATTCTAGCACTTACAGCACTTTCTTCCAATTCTCATGTGAAATTTTATTTTAATTATAGTTGATTCATATCTCATCACTGTCTTTTTCATGTTTGTTACCTTCCCTCCACATACCCCCCCAAAGCCTTATATCAAGTAGTTGGTACTCAATTTGTGTGTGTGTATAAATAAAAGTACTCTAACCATAATCTCTTTATTTCTGTGTACTTTGTACAACATTGCCATTTTCTTTCATCATTAAGCAAATATTTGAATACTTATTACTTGTCAAGAACTCTTGACATTAAGGATATAGTAATCAACAAATAAAGTTATAACCTCTGTGTGCCTGAATTCTAGTAAAACAGGGGACTGATAAGTTAGCAAAATACACAATGTGCTAGGTGATGACAATTACAAAGAAAAATAAATGAAGAAAGAAGACAAAGTTCAGAGGGTGTAGTTAGACTGCTTGCCCAGTACATGCAAGCTCCTGGAATTGGTCTCCAGGACCTCACAAACTCAAAGCTAAGGCTGTGTAATGGGATAGAGGTTATTATTCTGCATAAGGTAGTACAGAAAGGCTCTTAAGCACAGGTGGCATTTACATGAAAATGTGAATGAAGAATACATCAAATATATGGGGGGAAAAGCCTCCAAGCAAATTGTCTATATAGTTGAAAATGAGCTTTTGTGAAATCCATGCTGGTATGTTCTCAGAAACTGGCACAAGTTTGAGAAATGTAAATCTAAGAGTTTATCTCCTGGTGTTTTGTAGAATGGAGATGACTAGACCTACCTGATAGAAAGTCTTTCATATGCTTTGTTTTCTTTCCAATTCACCTGGTCTTGAATTGTTTTATTCATTTCTTTCCAATGTTTGTGTGGAAATATTTTCAAATATTTCTTTTTTTATTTTAATTTTTTTACTATGAATTACACTTTATTCATTTTGTATTCCCCCATAAGCCCCTCCCTCCTCCACTCCCATTCCCACTCTCCCTCCCCCTTCCTCATGCATGCCCCTCCCCAAGTCCACTGATGGGGGAGTCCTCTTCTCCTTCCTTCTGATCTTAGTCTATCAGATCACATCAGGAGTGGCTGCATTGTCATCTTCTGTGGCCTGGTAAGGCTGCTCCCCCCTAAGGACCTTTATCATATTCATAAAGGCTGTTATAAGGTCTTTGTCTTGTGCTTCACCTATATTGCACTAATCAGGACATGCTGTGGTAGGGTTGCTGAGCTCTAGTGCACACATCTTCCTGCCTGTTATAGATTGCCTTTTTTTTTTAAGTTTTTTTTTATTTTATTTTATTTTTTTCTTATCAGTTACATTTTATTAACTCTGTATCCCAGCCGTGCCCCGATCCCTCATTCCCTCCCAGTCCCTCCCTCCCTCATCTCCACAGTGCCCTTTGCCAAGTCCACTGATAGGGGGAACCTCCTCCCCATTCATCCGATCCTGTTTTATCAGGTATCTTCAGGACTGGCTGCAAAGCTCTCCTCTGTGGCCTAACAGGACTGCTCCTCCCTTGGGGGGTGGGGAGGCCAAAGAGCCAGTCATTGAGTTCCTGTTAGAAATAGTCCTTGTTCTCCTCACTATGGGAAACCAATTGGTTACTGAGTTACCACAGGCTACATCTGAGCAGAGGTTCTAGGTTACATTCATACATGGTCCTTGGTTGCATGTCAGTCTCAGAAAAGACCCTGTGCCCAGATATGTTTGGTCCTTGTGGAGCTCCTATCCTTTCCTCATCAGACTAACTCCCCTTCTTTCTTATGATTCCCTGTACTCTGCCAAAGGTTTGGTCATGAGTCTTTGCTTTGAAAACACTGCTAGTTAGAGTTTTTCAAATGCGCACAGTAGACTCCTGTCAATGTTTAATGTGCATCCCATCTGTCTTTCAAAACGAGGATTGATAATCTTACCCCATGTCCGCTCTCTTGATTATCTTTTTTAGGTGTATAGATTTCATTATGTTTATCATATCTTATAGGTCTATATAAGTGAGTATATACCGTGTTTGTCTTTCTCCTTCTGGGATATTTCACTCAGGATGATCTTTTCTAGGTCCCACCATTTGCCTGCAAATTTCATGATTTCCTCCTTTTTGATTGCTGAGTAGTATTCCATTGTGTAAAAATACCACAATTTCTGTACCCATTCCTCCGTTGATGGACATCTGGGTTGTTTCCAGGTTCTGGCTATTACAAATAAAGCTGCTATAAACATGGTTGAGCAAATATCTCTTTTGTGTACTTGAGCAAACTTTGGGTATATACCTAGCAGTGGTATAGCTAGGTCTTGAGGAAGCACTATTCCTAATTGTCTTAGAAAGCGCCAGATAGATTTCCAGAGTGGTTGAACCAGTTTACATTCCCACCAGCAGTGGAGGAGGGTTCCCCTTTCTACACAACTTCTCCAGCATGTGTTGTCCCTTGAGTTTTTCATCTTGGCCATTCTGATGGGTGTAAGGTGATATCTCAGGGTCGTTTTGATTTGCATTTCCCTGATGGCTAATGAGGATGAGCATTTCTTTAAGTGTTTTTCTGCCATTCGATATTCCTCTGTCGAGAATTCTCTGTTTAGCTCTGTTCCCCATTTTTTAATTGGATTACGTTGTTTGCTGCTTTTCAGCTTCTTTAGTTCTTTGTATATACTCGATATTAGTCCTCTGTCAGATAAAGGGTTAGTGAAGATTCTTTCCCAATCTGTAGGCAGTTGTTTTGTTTTAATGACAGTGTCCTTTGCTTTACAGAAGCTTTTCAGTTTCATGAGGTCCAATTTATTGATTGTTGCTCTTAGAGCCTGTGCTGTTGGTGTTCTGTTCAGGAAGTTGTCTCCTGTGCCAATGAGTTCTAGGCTGTTCCCCACTTTTTCTTCTAACAGATTTAGAGTATCTGGTTTTATGTTGAGGTCTTTGATCCACTTGGACTTTAGTTTTGTGCAGGGTGATAAATATAGATCTATTTTCATTTTTCTGCATGTGGACATCCAGTTGGACCAGCACCATTTGTTGAAGATGCTGTCTTTTTTCCATTGAATGGTTTTGGCTTCTTTGTCAAAAATCGAGTATTCATAGGTGTGTGGGATTATTTCTGGGTCTTCTATGCGGTTCCATTGATCCTCCTTTCTGTTTTTATGCCAATACCATGCAGTTTTTATTACTATTGCTCTGTAGTACAACTTGAGATCGGGGATGGAGATACCTCCAGATGATCTGTTGTTGTACAGGATTGTTTTGGAGATTCTGGGTTTTTTTGTTTCTCCATATGAAGCTGAGAATCTTTTTTTCAAGGTCTGTAAAGAATTGAGTTGGTATTTTGATGGGAATTGCATTGAATCTGTAGATTGCTTTTGGCAGGATGGCCATTTTCACAATGTTAATCCTACCGATCCATGAGCACGGGAGATCTTTCCATCTTCTGAGATCTTCTTCAATTTCTTTCTCCAGAGACTTGAAGTTTTTCTCAAACAGGTCTTTCACTTGCTTGGTTAGTGTCACCCCAAGGTACTTTATGTGGTTAGTGGCTATTGTGAAGGGTGTTGTTTCCCTAATTTCTTTCTCAGCCATTTTGGCTTTGGTATACAGGAGGGCTTCTGATTTTTTTGAGTTGATTTTGTATCCTGCCACTTTGCTGAAGGTGTTTATCAACTGGAGGAGTTCTCTGGTTGAATTCTTGGGGTCGCTCATATATACTATCATATCATCTGCAAATAGTGACACTTTGACCTCTTCCTTTCTGATTTGTATCCCCTTGATCTCCTTTAGTTGTCTTATTGCTCTGGCTAGGACTTCAAGTACTATGTTGAAGAGATATGGAGAGAGTGGTCAGCCTTGTCTTGTCCCTGATTTCAGTGGGATTGATTTAAGTTTCTCTCCATTGAGTTTGATGTTGGCTATAGGCTTGCTGTATATTGCCTTTACTATCTTTAGGTATGTGCCTTGTATCCCTGATCTCTCCAAGACTTTAAACATGAATGGGTGTTGGACTTTGTCAAATGCTTTTTCAGCATCTAAGGAGATGATCATGTGGTTTTTCTCCTTCAGTTTGTTTATGTGGTGGATTATGTTGATGGATTTCCATATGGTGAACCACCCTTGCATGCCTGGGATGAAGCCTACTTGGTCATGGTGGATGATATCTTTGATGTGTTCTTGGATTCGATTTGCAAGTATTTTGTTGAGTATTTTTGCGTCAATGTTCATAAGAGAGATAGGTATGAAGTTCTCTTTTTTTGTTGGGTCTTTGTGTGGTTTAGGTATCAGGGTGACTGTTGCTTCATAGAATGAGTTTGGTAATGTACCTTCTGTTTCTATTTTGTGGAATAGTTTGAGGAGAATTGGTGTGAGCACTTCTTTGAAGGTCTGGTAGAATTCCGCCCTGAAACCATCTGGCCCAGGGCTTTTTTTGGAGGGGAGACTGTGAATGACTGCTTCAATTTCCTTGGGGGATATTGGGCTGTTCAGTCTTTCTACCTGATCTTGACTTAATGTTGGAAGATGGAATCTATCAAGAAAATTGTCCATTTCATTTAGATTTTCAAATTTTGTGGCATATAGGCTTTTGTAGTATGACCTAATGATTGTTTGAATTTCCTCTGTGTCTGTAGTTATGTCACCCTTTTCATCTCTGATTTTGTTGATTTGGATAGATTCTCTCTGCTTTTTAGTTAGTTTGGCTAAGGGTTTGTCTATCTTGTTGATTTTCTCAAAGAACCAGCTTTTTGTTTCATGGATTCTTTGAATAGTTTTATTTGTTTCTAATTGATTGATTTCAGCCCTGAGTTTGATTATTTCCAGCCTTCTGCTCCTCTTGGGTGTATCTGCTTCTTTTTTTCTAGGGTTTTCAGTTGGGCCATTAAGTTGTTTGTATGTGATGTTACAAATTTCTTCTTGCAGGCACTTAGTGCTATAAATTTTCCCCTGAGCACTGCTTTCAATGTCTCCCATAAATTTGGGTATGTTGTGCCTTCATTTTCATTGAATTCTAGGAAGTCTTTAATTTCTTTCTTTATTTCTTCCTTAACCCAGCTGTCGTTGAGTAACAGGTTGTTCAGTTTCCATGTGCGTGTAGGCTGTTTGTTATTTCTGTTGTTGTTGAGGTCCAGCTTAAGTCCATGGTGGTCAGATAGAATACAAGGGATTATTTCAATCTTTTTGTATCTGTTGAGGCTTTCTTTATGACCAACTATATGGTCTATTTTGGAGAAGGTTCCATGCGGTGCTGAAAAGAAGGTATACTCTTTTGAGTTTGGATGAAAAGATCTGTAGATGTCTATTAGATCCATTTGATTTAGGGTTTCTGTAAGTGTTTTTATTTCCCTATTTGTTTTCTGTCTAGTTGATCTGTCCCTTGGTGAGAGTGGAGTGTTGAAGTCTCCCACTATTAGGGTTTTAGGATCAATGTGTGATTTAAGCTTTAATATTGTTTCATTTACGAATGTAGGTGCTCTTGTATTTGGGGCATAGATAGTCAAAATTGTGATGTCCTCTTGGTGGATTTTTCCTTTGATGAGAATATAGTGGCCATCCTTATCTTTTTTTATTAACTTGGGTTGAAAGTCTATTTTATTAGATATTAGGATGGCTACTCCCGCTTGTTTTCTGGAACCATTTGCTTGAAAGACATTTTTCCAGCCCTTTACTCTGAGGTAGTGTTTATCTTTGTTGCATAGGTGTGTTTCTTGGATGCAACAGAATGTTGGATCCTGTTTCCGCAACCATTCTGTTAGTCTGTGTCTTTTAATTGGGGAGTTGAGTCCGTTGATGTTGATAGAAACTAGTGACCAACAATTGTTACTTACTTTAGATGTGGTGTTTGTGGTGTCACTGAGTTTCATTGCTTGTCTTCTTTTGGTTTTTTTTGTTGTGTAGTTATCTATTTCCTCTGTTTCCTTCGATGTAGTTGTTTTCTTTGGTTTGGAGTTTCCCTTCTAGTAACTTCTGTAAAGCTGGGTTACTATGTAGATATTGTTTAAATTTGATTTTGTCTTGGAATATCTTGAATTCTCCGTCTATGTTGATTGAAAGTTTTGCTGGGTATAGTAGTCTGGGTTGGAATCTGTGGTCCCTTAAGGACTGTATGTTTTCTGTCCAGGCTCTTCTGGCTTTCATAGTTTCTGTTGAGAAATCTGGTGTGATTCTGATAGGTCTACCTTCATATGTTACTTGGCCTTTTTCCCTTGCTGCTTTTAGAATTTTTTCTTTGTTTTGTAGGTTCAGTGTTTTGACTATGATGTGACGTGAAGAATTTCTTTTCTGGTCTAGTCTACTTGGTGTTCTGTAGGCCTCTTGTATGTTTATGGCCATCTCCTTCTTTAAGTTGGGAAAGTTTTCTTCTATAATTTTCTTGAAAATATTTTCCGGACCTTTGAGCCTGATGTCTTCTTTTTCTTCTACTCCTATTATTCTTAGGTTTTGTCTTTTCATGGTGTCCTTGATTTCTTGGATGTTTTGTGTTTGGAACTTTTCTGATTTTATTTTTTCTTTGAGAGACGTGTCAGTTTCCGCAAGTGTATCTTCGGCTCCTGAGATTCTTTCTCCCATCTCTTGTATTCTGTTGGTGATGCTTACCTTTGTGGTGCCTGATCTTTTCTCTATGTTCTCCAGCTCCTGGTTTTTCTCTATTTGTGTTTTCTTTATTGATTCTAATTCTGTTTTCATGTCTTGAACCATTTCCTTCATCTGTTTGAATGTGGACTCCTGCTTTTCAATGATAGCTTCTATTTTTTGTGTCCGTTTCCTCTCTATGTATCACTAATTGTGCCTCTACTTCTTTGGGTATAATTGCCTGTATTTCTATGAGAGCTTTGTTTATTTCTTCTTTATTTGCCTTCATTTGTGTGTACTTTTCTTTGAGAGCTTTGTGCATTTCTTCTCTGTTTGCCTCAATTTTCGTGGTCATTTCTCTGAGTGCACGATTTGTTTCCTCTTGGTTAGTCTAGATTTCTTTGGTTATTTCTCTGAGGGCTTTGTTCATTTCATCTCTATGGGCCTCTAATAGCTGGAGAAACATAGTTTTGAGGTCGTTTTCTTGTATTTCTAGTGAATTGAAGTGTCCTTTTTTTTGTGGGGTTGCTGGTGAGATCATTATGTCCTGATTTTTGTTGGGAGTGTTCTTACATCTGCCTCTAGCCATCTGGTTATTTATAATCCTCACTGGTTGTTCCTCGAGATTGTAGTTTGGGCTATGATCCTCTCTTTCTGTTTTCTGGACTGTTTTTTCAGGAAGATGAGAGAGGTTCACTGCTTTGGGGGTGTGCACTGTGTTTTCAGTTTTGCCTAAGTAAAGAATGTGACGCTGGCGCTATAGCGGGCGCAGTGTGCATGCGCGGATTCTCTGATTATTGCAGTGGCCTGCAAGCCACTATTACGCAGTTCTGACTGAGATCCAGGGATTGTTTGGCTGGATTACCCTGGTGGACCCGAAAGGCAGAGGCTTCAATGTCGCTATCCCAAGAATCCCTCTGATGCCCACACTAGGAGTGTGGGTGGCAGGGATCTCGTCTGGTTGCTTCTGTGGAGAGGCCCTGGGTCTGGGGCAATCTCTCCCTAGAAGGCTCACTCACTCTCTTGCAGGACCAGTTGGAATGCACAGGGATTCCCCTTGCTCACTACTCTCAGTTTTGGTCCTGCTGCAGAAGTGCGCGGGTAGGGTAACAGTCAGCTCTGTGACACTGTGGCCGCAGGACTCGGTGTCCACCTTTCCTGTGTGCTGCCTCTTTGTTCTTTCCCTCTGCCAGGAGGGGTTGTGTTGACTGGTCCCTGGGTGGCGCGGGAAAGAGTTAGGGTGAGTGTACTCAATCCCAGATCCCGGGCCCAGATCTCTCTGCCAGAAGCAGCCTAGCGGTAGAATCTATGTTTGCTGATCCCAAGAGAGTACCGGGTAGGGTTGAGTGTCCTCAGATCCAGAACTTGGGTTTCTCTGCTAGGGGCCGCTGGAGAGAGGGTGCTGTGTCCTTGGCAGGCTGCCTCTCTGTCCTTCCCCTCTGACCTTCTCCTCTGCTAGGGCGAGCTTATGGAGGTGCTCTCAGGGGAGTGCTAGCAGGGGTTGGGGCTTCTCAGTGGGATCCTGAGCCCTGAGGCGGCGGCGTTTCTCTGCCGGCGGGGGGGGGGGGGGGGGCTCTGGTGATAGAACTTGCTGCTAGATCTTATTGCGCTGGACCCAGGAGAATCTCAGGACGCGTAGGATGACCACAGTCCCAGATCCTGAGCTGTAGTTTGTTTGCTAGGAGAGGCCGGCAGCACTTGAGTTCCGGCACTGTGAAGCCGCTGTGCGCCTCTTTATCCTTCTGCTCTGCTGCGGCAGGGTGATGGCGGCGTTTGGGGGAGTGCCCGAAAGGATTGGGTTTTCTCAGCCCCGATCTCGGGTTGGGGTACAGACAATGTGGTCTGTGGCAGATTCTGTTGGGCACCTCCTGCCTCCTCCAAAGAGGGAGTAGGGATTTTGAGCTGGGCGCGCAGCTGCTATCCGCCCGCGGTGGGAGCTCAGTTGTGATGGCGGCAGGTACCCACTGTGGTCGGAGAGACTTTCCAGGGAAAGACTAGGTGACCCGTGACCAGTCTGGCAACTTTCCTTACCCGTGGGTTTTTTTACGACTGGGACTTGCTGCCTTAGGCCCCCTTGTGCCCCACCAATCAGCCTGGGAAATTGATCGTGATAAGCAGGCTTGCGGCACCAGCCCGGAGACCCAAAACCTGCGTTGCCGGGTTCTCTTTCGGGTTCTGGCTGGGCAGCCGAGAGTGGACCCGACCGCTTCCCATGCCGTGGGAGCCTCCCCTCACCTGGGAAACACGGTGGATCGCTGTTGTTTTAGGGCCCAGAGTTCAGTCTCCTGGTCACTGCATGGAGTGTGTTGTTCCGCTTCTCAGACATGGTGTTCTCCCGGTGCCGCCATCTTGGCCCCCTTCCCCTAGATTGGCTTTTTATGATGCTATCTAGGCATCTGGCATTGAGATTATAAGTCTAAGTGCTGATATCTGGTCTTATCTTTGTTGGGTGGGTGCTTGTTCCTGGTTTCTTTTTCCTCTCTGGTTCTTTGGAGAGTCTGGTGGCTGTGTGTTTCCTGATAGGGAATTCTTCTGGGATCCTGATAGATGTGGCCACTATGGGTTCCAGGTAAAATATGTTTCTGGGTATTGGGAGTTGACACTTAGGAATGAGGATGGTTTAGGTGTGTGTGTACAACAAAAGAGAAAGCAATCACTAATATATTGCTAAGCTAGGGATATAAAATACATGTCATTCATATTACTAGTTTTTTTCCCATCCAACACAGATATTATACATCAAACACAATAGTAAAATAAACAAAATAGAGAGAAAAAAAAACAGCTCAAAATCTTCTTCAACATAATACTATTGCTGAAAATTGCCAGTGACTTTCATCTGGGGTGCCTCATGTTACTTGAAAAATTGGGGTTCCTTCTTAAAATTTTTACTCTCCTTAATAAAATAATTTAAAAACAGACTCAGAAGAAAGCTTGAGGATAGTTTTATTAAAGTTATAAATAAAAACTACAGGACATGGAAGCTGGATAGCTCAGTAGCTGCCTTTTGAGGTTACATGGCTAACATGGAGGTTAGAATGGAGGGCACAGCAATAGCCATATTGCAGAAACAGAGGATGAGAAGTGGGTTTAAAAGGAAAGTGAGAAATCCCAAGATGTCCAATAAAACATGACCAAGATATGGCAAGTATTTAAAATAAAATTTAAAAAAGAAAGAGGAAAAAGTGAAAATTATCTTTTTTTTTTTCAGTAACTCAGAAAAAATAGACAGGCTTAGCCTAGCTACATGTCAGTTGTTCCATACCTAACTGCATTAAAGACAAAAATCCTAGGGAAAAAAAGAACATTATCTCATTAAAGGAATAATTACTCCTCCCATCTCTTTCACTTTTTAAGATAAGGTATCCAGGTGATTAACTGAGCTACCTAGATTAACTCCTATATTTTGGACAGTTTAGAATGTTAGATCTCCATCCAGAGCCAGAGAGAGAACTTAAAATTCAATTCTTTTGACCAGAAGGAAGTAGCTTTGTCTTATGGGCCTCAACCAAACCCAGATATCCTTCAAAACTACTATGACATTTTTCCCTTTTGAAGAGGTAATTCTAACATTATTAGGAGATGGGCTGAATTGGGGAATAAATATAACCCATGTTCAATGTGAAAATCCTAGAGAACTATCTAAATCTGGTCACCAAATGGAATTAGCATCTGCCTAGAGTTTTGGTCACACCACCATATATCTTCCCTAGGCAGAAGTATTTCTTTGAAGGAGGTAAGAAATCCGAGCTCCCTTCCAGCATTCCTAAGCTGAGACCCAAGGATATTTCCTGCTCTGAACAAGGACAATGAAATTATTTACTCAGAGACCTTTGCTCCTAAACTGCCTACCAGTTTTTATCTCCTGCGCTCACCAGTACTCCCTAAAGTGACTCAACATCTGCATATCAAATAAACCCTTTGCCCCGATACTTCAAGTGGTGTTTATTGTATGAAAATATTTTGATTCTGCTTTTTCTATACCAAATAATCTTTAAAGGATTGTTTTCAAAGAGCTATATATTAAATTCTATAATACTATATAGTATATATTATAGTATATAATTCTAAATACTAAGAATATTGTAGTAATTATTCACAAATAATTTACCTCTTCATAACAAAATCTGTATGGTCTCAAAAAGTGTGATGGATATTCTAAGAGGCTAGGACACAAACAACCTCTAGGCCCATTCACCTATTCAGTAACAACCTAAAAGGCCCAATTGTCATCAGCTTAGGCCTCTCTCTCTCTTTTTTTTTTTTAATTTTTAAAATCTTTTTTTTTTTTTTTTTGAGACAATGTTTCTCTATTACATATCCCTCGCTGGCCTGGAACTCACCATATAGACCAGGCTGGCCTTGAATTCACAGAAATAGATACCTGCCTCTACCTCCCAAGCACTAGGATTAAAGATGTATACCACTACACCTGGCCCCATTTTTAAAAACAAATAATGAAGATTAAATGTATATTGGGAAGAAGAACAAGCAAAAGAGTCTAGTAAGTCCAAGTTGTCTTCAAGGTATTGACAGAAACTTGGGCTTATATAGAAAAACAATTAGGGTGGGAAGGAGAATGCATAATTAAGTAGTCCTGATCATGGTGAGGTCCTCCCCATTACTGTCTTAGCTCAGGTCCTGCAAGGTGATCCAGAAGAAGTTATTAATCACTGTTATGCCCAAAAGAAATTATTTAGTTTCTTTTCCGGTTGCTGTGGCAGAAATGCCTTAAGGTACAGCTCATGCCATCATGGTGAGGCAGTCAAGTCAACAAGAGCTTGAGATAGCTGATCAGGTTGTAACCACAGTCAAGAAACAATGCATGGAATGCTTGCCAGTGCTCAGTTTTGTATAATCCATTTTGTATAATCCATGATTCTAGCCAGGAAAAGATGCCATCCAGAGAGGACAGGTCTTCCCACTTCAGTTAATGCAATTAAGATAATCCCACCTTCCTCAGAGACATGCCCAGAGACCCATTCCCAGAGGATTCAAGAATATGAAAAGTTAAAATTAATAGAACACAGGCACCAATCCAGTTCCTAAAAAATGATCTGTCCCAGGGTATCCTGATTAGGCCACTTTGTTCAATGTAGAAGTATAGGCATCTTTGCATAAAAAATAACTGAGCCATGGTATCTACTGTACAGATGAATTTCAGAGTGGTTGCAAGCCTACAGTATGAGTTCAGAAAAAAGCTCCTTGTTCTCTTAATTCTATTTCCATGTCCATCTGTCTAAAAAAACTGCATAGCGGTGAAACATGCTAAATTCAACTCATTAGATGAGAACAGAAATTTATGGATTTAAAGCAGCCAGTCAAATCAGTTAGTGATCTGAGACCCATGTATACCCCTAAGATAACCGGAGCAGATTCCCTTACCAATTTCAACTGAAGACAGAGAAGAGATCTGTTCATGAAATTAGAAACTGTAACTAGGTCTCATAGACTTGTAGTTGAACCAATTTATAGTCCTATGTAAAAGAAATTATCTAAAATGTCTGAAGGGAAAACTGAAAGACTATGGTACACTAAGAGACAAAAAGATGTGCTATGAAGTTTAGTTAGTCACAAGCAAGTGGATGTTCTCTATTATAGTCTCAAGCACGCAGATACTCCCTATTATATCCAGGAGAAAAGAAAAGGAAGGAGGAGGGGATGAGAGCATAGGGAAGGGGAGGTAATGTTTTCAATGCTTCTAGTTTAGCAACCAAAGAAACCAAATTAAAGTAACTACTTTGAGACTGTCCTTTGTTAATCAAAACCATTAAAATATCAAATTGTTGATTTTTAATTATATATCAAAAAAACCTTTGTGGTTGCATGAAAAGTCTTAAAATAATGATATTTGGATTTTAATTATATATATGCAATAAAATGTGCCTCTGAAAGCATCTATCCTTCTAAGTAAAAGGTCAAAAATCAACATATTTTAAAATAGTCATACAAGATAAACTTTGTTTTTCTTTTCTTTAAAATGAGCAGGGAGGATGAAAAAGAATCTCTGGAGTGAACTTAAATGTCAGGAATAAGCTAACAGGCCCAGATAGAAGAATAAAAAGAAGTGCCACCCACAGGCTTCACAATTCTAGGAATTTGTAATTCAATGTCCTAAAGATCAACTCTTGTCTTACATGTCTGCAGAATATTTTTAATGTGAACCAAGCATCAATCAAGAGACTTCATCATTTTAAAATTTCAGTTTAGTTACTCTTGAAAAACTATGAAACCTGGTATGGTAGTTTGAATAAAAATGCCCACATAAGCCCACAGGGAGTGGCACTACTGGGAGTTGTTTCGTTGAGGAGTAGGTATGGCCTTGTTGGAGGAAGTGCATCCACTGGAGGCAGACTTTGAGGTATCAGAAGCTCAAGCCAATCTTAGTGCCTCATTCTCTCTTCTTGCTGCCTGCCAATCTAGATGTAGAACTCTCAGTTACCTTCCAGCAACTTTGTCACCATGATGATAATGAACTAAATCTCTGAACTGTATACCAGCCCCAATTAAATGTTCTCATTTGTAAGAGTTGCCATTGCCATGGTCATGGTGTCTGTCCACAGCAATGGAAACCCTAACCAAAACAGAAGTTAGTACAATGGAATAGGGTGTTGCTGTGATAGGCCTGATCATGCTTTTGTTTGGAGAAATGTGAACTGTGATTTTGGATTAGTAAAACAGTTTGTTGAATGCTTAAGTGGGGTTTAATGTACCATAATAATAGGAACATGGAAGACAGTGGTGTTGAGGATAATTTGAACTGTGGGGGCCTGGCTCAAGAACTTTCAGAGAAGAATATTTATATGTGGCCTAGAGACCATTCTTGTGATATTTTGGCAAACAATATGGCTGCTTTCTGCTCTCGTCCAAAAAAAAAAAAACTTCATGAGTCTAAATTAAAGAGGTTTGGATTGTGTTTGCATTTCAAAACATCCTTAGGAAGCCTGTGTAACCCCATTTCTGAAAAAGGAACTCCATTTTAAGGAAAAATGACCTACTCATGAACTCGTTTCAAAACACAAGGAGAAAAGCCCACAAAAATGTGCTTCAACCACTCACCCTTGATAATATTTAACCATCACCCCTAGCGAAGGCTAAATAATAAACAGCTGGAGACTATCCAGGTGTTCTTTACAATAGGATGAGTAAAACACTAATGATTTGGCCCGCCAGACATAGTCGACTGGATTCTATTACCAGGTATTTGCTAAATGTCAATGACTCTTAGAACTGACAAGCTAGAATTTCCCCAAACTTTGCTGTAACCCCAATAAAAACCCTGCTGATTTGGAACTCACCACTCTCACTCCCAATCCACTGTATCAGTGAAGGTTGTAAGACCCTGCTCAGACTTGAATAAATCATGTGTTTGCATCAGAATCAACTCCTTGGTGGTCATGTGGGGTTCCTGGGATCTGGGGACAACAGCCTAGTGTGGAGTGTGTCCTGTGGTTATTACTGTTGTTACAAAGAAAAAAGATCCCAATCATTCAGTTTCACCAATAAAGGCTCAGGAGCCAGATATAGAGGTGAAATTCTGGTAGATCAGAGAGGCAAAGAAAGCACCCAGCTGACCTTCCTACTCAGCTAATGTCCCAGAAAAAAAAAAAAAAGAAAAAAAAAAAAGCACTTTCTTCTTCTCCACACTGTCTTAAAATATCATCAACTCATTGTCCTTCCTTTCTGTTTAACTCTGGGTGAGCCTCTTGACCTACTGTTAACCTCATTTAATCTTGTTTACAGAAAGCTCTTGGGTTAAAGGTGTGTGCTAGGGCTGAGCCACATCACTACAACTTGTTTTCAGTAAACAGAAAGCTTTAGGATTAAAGACTGAGCCAGACCACAATTAGAAACAGGTTTTTATAGTTCACAGTCTTGAGGTTCACAATGAGATCAAATATCCTGCAACATACTACTAGCCATGCTTAAGCAGATTTACAATGAAAAGAAGCAAGTTGAACAAGAAGTTACAAAAGGTGCAATTTAAGGAGAAAGGGGGCACCAGGATGTGGATGGAATTAAGTCCTGTATTCAATGAGATAAACAGATTAAAGAAAAGTCTCATGTTGAATGGGATAAAGAGAGTGGTGACCTCAGAGCAAGATCCCACCCAGCTAAGCTTTCAACTTGTGAAAAGGAATTAAAGAAAAGCTTAGAGCCAGCCAGTTGTGATGATGCCTGCCTTTGATCCCAGCACTCTGGAGAGAGAGGCAGCTGAATCTCTGAATGTGAGGCCAGCCTGGTCTACATTTTGAGTTCAGGACAGCCAATCTTAGGAAGTGAAGGAAATCATCAAAAACAGAAAGCTGTTAAAGATGTATTAGAACAAGGATGTCATGATTCAACCCCAGCAAGCAGCAGAGTTTGGTAGCTTTGGCCATATGGTTCTGGATGTAAGTAAAGAATAGATGAAAGGGATTATGGAATCTCCCTCCACAGCTAAGAAAAACTACTGGGACCAAGCATGTGTCAGGGATGTCCCTGTATAGAGGCCTAGAGAAGCCATTGTGTGAAGCTGTGAAGCTGAAGCCTAGATTGCCTTGGAGACTTCAAGCTGTTGAAGATGCCTGAGTCATGGGATATCTGCCAAGTAAAGCTGCTAATAAGGAGTAGAACTAGCCCAAGAGAGAGAAGTGTGTTGCAGTCAACAAAGCTGAAAAGAGTTGGAGATCTGAAGAGTGCTTTGACATCAGACATGAATATACAGAGATTGGAGTTTGCCCAGCTGGTTTTCGGTCTTGCATTGGTCCAGCATTTCTTTACTATACTCCTTTCCCCACATTTTAGAACGGTAATGTATACCTTGTGTCATTATATGTTGGAAATATATGATCTGCTTTTTCATTTTGATTTTAGAGGATTACAGTTAAGGGATTGCATGAGTCTATGCCTGGCTACCTCTGGGTAAATTTATCAGTGCAATAAGAGATAATTTGGCAGAGAGTTAGGTTGTCTTTACCAGCCAACATCATCTAAGATAATAGCAGGTAAAGACAACATCATCCATTATCTTAGATGATGTTGGCAGGTAAAGACAACCTAACTCTCTTCCAAATTTTCTCAGGGGAAAAAAAATTACTTTTTAAAAAAATGTTTGAATTTAGGGAATTGTTTCATCAGTAGACCTAAGATTCATAAAATGAATTCTGTCACAGTCATTTTTCTCTGTTATAAAATTGCCCATGATTCAGTATTATAAAAATTATATTTAGCTCAAAACAAGTTGCCAAATTTAAGCAATAATGAGGAGAAAATCCTAATTACCTAACTAGAAAAAAAAAAAAAAAGCACTAAACTTAGCATGTTTTAAAAAGAAGCATATGAAAACACTGAATACTTAAGTCATCTTTTGGAAAAATCAAACAAAGTAACTAATACATCTTTATAAGAAATTTACAAGAGAAAATAAATGTCAACAGGCCATTACTTCAATCCAATCCCTCTACCTGGACAAGGTAGCCCTAACAACCACTAGTTGCCTGAGATTCCAATCCAAAGACGCATGGTGGTTGCCATGGTGACAAATGCCTCTTTTGGAACCTGGAATTCAGTAGTATAGGTACATATGAGCTTCATAACACCAGTGCCTCCTCCCACACTCTGAATCATAACTCAGGCTTTATAACTTCATGAAATGTGATTTCATCCTGACCTGTGTAAGTCATCAATGTTGTTCCTTTAGCATTATAATGCATGCATAAATGTCAAAAGAAATAATCTAGCTCATCCAACAATGTACACATACTCAGTAGACAATATTAAGTATATTGCCTTAATAAATTCTGTGCTGCTATTGGAATTTAATGTTTTCTTAATGTAACTAGGCATAATTATATTTCATTAATTTATGTCTTGGCTCATGGTTATAGATAACAGTATTCCTATCTTTGTTTAATAAGAAAATAATAAAAACATAACACCTAGAAACACTTTTATTTTAAGCAAAATATCTTTTATTTCACTTAAATAACATTCTTAATTATTAAAGCCTTAACCATTATAGTACCCAAGAAGAAAGCATCATATTGCTAGCAAAATGCTGAGGAAAAACTATCAATTACAAAGTAGAGAAAATTTGCATCCACGGGTTTCTTTTCTTTTATGGTTTGTTGGGTTTCTGCTGTTGTTGTTTATGGGGTTTTTGTTTGGTTGGTTTGGTTTCTTTTGGGTTTTTGTGACAGGGTTTCTCTGTGTAGCCTTGGCTATCCTGGAACTTACTCTGTAGACCAGGCTGGCCTGGAACTCAAGAGATCCGCCTGCCTCTGCCTCCTGAGTGCTGGGATCAAAGGTGTGCGTCACCACCACCCATATTCAGTTTTTTGATTCATTTAGGTGACTCACATATAATAGACTACCAATATCACGCTACTACTTGCTGGAAGTTGGCCTGGTGCTATGTATTCTGATGAAAATTTTTGGCCCCCAAGATATTCTTGCTGCCCAGATGAGCAGACACTCACATACCTCAAAAGGACGTTTGTAACCTTGCCTAAGAAATTATCCCTGATTGGTCGATTAAAAGGCCTATTCCTGGGCAGGGCAGAATGAGTTAGGTGTGGCTAGAGTTCTCAAGCTGGGAGGAGAGGAGGATGTGGGGAGTGAGAGGGAAATAGGAAGAAGAGAGCCACAGTGGGTGAGCGAGTAAAGAAACACAAGGCGGGCAGGCTGGCATAAATTGAGGAGTGCCCAGATGAAGAATAAGCAAGTATTTATGGAACTGTGGATAGGAGGTGCCTGGGATGGGGCTGGGAAGTAAAGGTAGTTTAAAGGGTTACTATCTGCCCTGTCCCAGGTGATATAAGGCTATTCTAAAATACAACAGGTGTCCTTATTATGAGAGCGGGTTAGATAATACCGCCGTGGTAATTATAGGGTTAATAATAAACATTATTAGACCCTACATTTAAACTAACAGCAACAGCTACTTCTGAATTTTCTTTGACTCCATTGCTAGTTTAAAATAACAGCAGCATATTTATAAAAGCTTGAGCTGGAAACAATCTAAAAATCTAACAGTTACTAGATGGACATAACAACAACAACAAAAAGTAGAGAATAGTACTTTGCAACCTCGAGGAATGTACGGGTATACCATGAATTAACGTTAAAATATTATGCTAAGTTAAAAACAACAACAAAACCCTGAGAGGTCATATATTGTATAATTCTATCTGAACTATCCAAAAAAGGCAACGTAGACAAAAATGAACACAACAGTTTGAGAGATGGTTAAAGTGAGGATTAAGCATATGTGGAACCTTATTTGTGGGATGAAAATGTTCTGAATCTGATTTATAGTGACTGTTGCTTCATTTGACAAAATTACTAAAGATTATTCAGTTACATATTTGAAACAGAAGGTTTTGTGGCAAGTTGTATCTCAGCCAAACTGTAGGTGTTTTTAAGAGCCAGAGAACAGGGCTGCAGAAATCCCTGCCTGATGAAAAAGCAAAGACCAAACAGGCTAAGCAACTTGTTTAAAGTTCACCCAGCTGGATCACAGCAAACTCAGAAAAAAAAAAAAAAAAAAAAAAAAGACTGAAACTCAGCCTCACCTGCCCGGAACTCATTTTCCTGAAACTACTCAAGGATTTTTTTTTTTTTTTTACTCCTTTATGGATTAAATTTATTCTTTTAGACATATTTTAGTGCATTATTTACTCTCTCCCACCTTCTTTCATTTCTGTCACTCATAATCCCTCCCATTCTTCTTCATGTATGCCCTTTCAAAATCCATGCTTTTTTGTTTTGTTTTGTTTTGTTTTGTTTTGTTTTGTTTTGTTTTGTTTTGTGAGCCACTAACTGAATGCAGGATAGTCTGTGTGGCTAGGTTTAGAACTATTCACTGGGGTCTGGTGGGCCCACTGTCTGGTACACAATTCAAAGCAATTACTATTCCTCCCCCAGAATCATCAGTTGTCAAGCATACAATAGGGAGAGAACTATTAAAGAAACTATAATAATTACATAGAAATATTTATTTCAAAGGGGTTTCAGAAAGCACCAGAATTTGAGAAGCAATGATTGATTCAAATCTATAAAACATTCATAAATAAATAGTAATATGCAGAAAAAACAAATCCATGAAAAGTCCAGCTGTCATCTTCCAAGGTCTTACTATCAAAATGGGCAATAAAAAAAATTAAGAATTTTCTGTCTTTTTGGGGTGAGCTATATTCAAGATTATTAACTGTTACTAATTTTATTTTGCAGGGTTTTTTTATGTTATTAGTTTTTTAAATAAAACTTAAGTCTACAGAATAATACAAACTAATAACTATAAATGCAATGAGAGAAAAGGGAGTTACTATCATTTTAGTAGTGATTCAGGCAAGAATGATGAATTGTTGTCAGACCAATTAAGTGGTTAGTGGGAGAGCTGGACATTTAAGGAAGCAAACAAAAACAATTCCCAGGTTACTTAAAGAAAAAATATTAATAAAATATAACATAACTAAGTGCAAGTGTGGCCCCTAATTGGATCCTGATTTGTACAAAGCAACTATAAAACCTCTTTGGGGAAATAATTGTAAATTTGAATGTACAATATTAACAAACGCTCAAATATTTTCATTACCTATAATGTTATCTTTGCTATGTGTTTATAAAAGAGGCTGTATTAGTCAGGGTTCTCTAGAGTTACAGAACTTATGGAATGAATATACATACATATGAAATTTAATGGGTATGACTTGATGACTTATAGGCTGCAGTTCAACTAATTCAACAATGGCTAGCTGTGAATGGAAAGTCCAAGAATCTAATAGTTGCTTAGTCACACAAGGTTAAGGGTGTCTCATTTAGTTTCCTGTATATGCTGGAATCCTGAGTAGGCTCAAAGGCCAATGAAGGAATGGATGTGCTAGCAAGGGAGGGCATTCAGACAAAGAGCAAAAACTTCCTTTCTTCCATGTCATTATATAGGTTTCTGGCAGAAGGTGTGGCCCAAATTAAAAGTGTGTCTTCCCACCTCAAGACTGAGACCAGCGGTTTGTTTTCCTTCCTCAAAGATCCTAGAAGTGGATTCACCCACTTCAAACCAAGCAGAATATCTCTCACAGGTGTACCCTCCATTTCTGGATTGTAGTTCATTCCAGATATAATCAAGTTGACAACGAAGACTAGCCATCACCAAAGTGAAGCGCCAGAATTCTATGGACAACTTCAAAACACTTCAATGACTTTGAAACTGAAATTCAAACCCAAGTCTTAATGTCCTAATTTACTGTTCATTGAATGCATATAAAACATAATAATTGCATAGAATTTTATAGAAGTGTTCACAGAAGTGACCTACCTGGAATACGTTTTTATTCAAAATACCAACTGAGGTAACAGAAATTCAGAAGTAAAAGGATACTATTATTGGTAGCTTATTAGGTTCATGACAACAAAATGTATCCAAAGGGGGGGGGGGAGTGAATGGAAAGGTCTGCTCTCGTTGGGCTAAAAACATCTAGAATAGCTAATGTCTTACTGCATGCAAGAGACTTGCAATGCTTTGAAGCAGCAAACTCCATTCAGCAGTCCGAAACTACATAAAATCTCTTAAACCTTTTCTATTTCGCTGCTTCTTACAACTAGAGTGAGCTACTTCGCATGCTGAGAATTTGAAGGGCTATGTTTTAAAAATTCCTTTCTTTGGGGGCACCAAACTAAAAAAAAGTACTCCTCTCCAACTTGTTTTCAGGAGTATCAGACAATATTAAAATATTTATCATAATTCATGTTATATTTGTATACAAGGGCATGTTGTTTCGGAAGTGAACATACACGCTGGTACACTGACATCTGTGTCTACAGTTCTCTTCAAAGACACTTCAGTGACTTTATGAAACTGAAAATTAAAACCTGTCTGAACTTCCTAATTTGCTGTTGTTACCACTAGGTGATCGTTTGCTATTAATAAAACATACTAATTACACAGAACTTTGGCAGACAAGAATTCAGAGAGCCTTTGCGTCTGGGTACCAGCTCTAAAGATGAAAATCGTTAGTCATTTTTTTCCTGCCCCTCTAAATACGAAGGGTAGCGCTGCCGTCACTCGCTCACTTTGGGGCGTGAGCGGCCTCTGCACGTCGGAAGAGGGCGGTCAGCGTCCCGCCACGACCCGCATTTCGGTAGCCTATTGTCCTGCTCTGAGCAAGTACGATGGAGAAAGACGCTGCGTGCAGAACCTCGGGCGCCGCATCCTCAGCCCAGCGACTGAGAAAGCGTCGGGACTTCGCGCATCTCCCCGGAGATGCGCCATGAGCACGCTGCAGGGGCATGACCTACCCCGCGAGAAACGTCCTACGTGGCCCCGCCCCTCTCCCGGTGGCCCCGCCCACCGGCTTGCTGGCGTCCTGGATCACGTGCCACGCGATCCAGGCAACCAGGAGCTCCCCGGTTCCGGAAGTGGCGCAAGGCCGGGCCAGGCTCCGCCCGTCGCCGCTGACGTCAAGCTCAGTCCCTACCACTACCGCTCCTCCGCGTCCGAGTGCGGGGAGAGCCAGGGTTTCCTCAGAAGCAGCGCGGCCACCTTCGGGCCCTGGGTCCGTTCGAGCGAGGGTTTTGAGGCTGGTGCCTGCACTTGGGCCGGGCGCACTTGCGTGCGGTACGGAAAACCGGCGCCTGGCGCCGCGCAGGCCTCCCGGCCAAGCTTGTCCCCCTCTCCGCCACTCGGCGCTGCACTTGGTTCCGCCGAGGCGCACGACGGTTCCGCCCCCTTCTTCCTTGTCATTGATGTTGTTGTTCTTGTCAGTGCCGCAGCCCCGACCGCCGGGAGCGCGAACCCGAGCCGGGGCCGCCCGGGTGGTGCGGCGGCGGCGGCGGCGGCAGCGGCTGCGGCGGCGGCAGCTGCGCCGGCTGCGGGGCCTGCTGCGAGGACTGCGCGGACGGCCGGGGGCGGGCGGCCGGCGGCCGGGCCGGATGGCTCTGTGCGGGCAGGCGGCCGGCGCCGCGTCGCTGCCCAGCGAACTCATCGTGCACATCTTCTCCTTCCTGCCGGCGCCCGACCGGCTACGGGCCTCGGCCTCCTGCTCGCACTGGCGGGAGTGCCTCTTCTACCCGGCGCTGTGGCCCCAGCTCCGCATCTGCCTCCGCGTCTCGCCGGCGGAGCAGCCGCGGCTAGAGTTCCTCATGCGCAAGTGCGGCTGGTTCGTGCGGGAGCTGCGCGTTGAGTTCGCCGCGGAGAACTACCTGAGCGGAGGCGGCGGCCCGGGCGACGGCGGCGGCGGCGGCGGCGGAGGCGCCGCCGACACAGGCACCGGAGGGGAGGAAGGTGAGGCCCTGCAGCTCTCCTCCCGCTGGCTGGAAGTGCTGCGCATCTACTTGGAGCTGGTGTTGTGCGTGCTGCTCAGCATCCGGAACAACAGGTAGGCTTGCGCCGGGGGCACGAGGGTCTCCCCTTCCCCTTGCCAAGATCCCGTGGGATGCGCCGGCCCTCCTCGGCGTGGCCTTGTGTAAGTGCAGCTATGGGTCCTCAGCCAGTGATAACGGGACTTGCTTGGCGCGACACTTTATCAGACACCGGTTCCTGCGCCTGCTAGGCGTGGTTTGTTTCATTCATCCGTTCTTGGTCGTGGGATAGAGCTGCCGGGCAGTGTCATTCTTATTTTATGCGTGGGAGAGTTAGGAGTTAAGAGTGAGACCTATGCAAGATACAAGACGGTTTTCTGATTCTGAATATGACTTGGTTATCATTAGTAATTCATGGTGAGGAGGTGTTCATGATTTCTGCTGATGTTCATGATTACAAGAATTAACCTGTAAGAATTCTTTAACAGTCCTTTTCTTACCTGACTTTGTTTCATTAGGCTAGGCCAGGCCCGAAGAGTGGGAAGAGTGCTTGCTAAAATTATTGGAGAAAATTGTCAGACTTGAAGCCTCACCCCATGCACCATAAGACTGAGCTTATTCCCAATTATTCACACAAAAGTAATGCAGTATAATTTGGGGTAGGGTAAAGAAGCTGCCCAAAGTCCCTGGGGAGTAAGTATAAAACTGTCGTTTTGCATCAGGACTTTGCTATAATTACAGCTAGAGGTCATTTCCAATATGCAGACTCCAGAGCAGACTCCATATCCTAATCAATATTTCTCTATTGTCCTATGAAAGTCTAGTGTCCTTCGAACCATATTTATATTTTCTGTATCTGAGTATTCCAACTTTACAACAACACTCTAAATTTGGGAGAAAGTTTAAAAAAAGAAAAAAAAAGACCTTACTTACATAGTTGTAATTGTAGCAGTCAGGGCCAGGGCAGAAAATACTGTCCCATTTTACAGACCTAAAACGAGTGCTTAATAGGTCAAGTGATGTGCACATTGTCTTATGGCACTGTTCTTTTCTAAAAGCAGTGCCCTTCCTTTCTCAACTGATATCCCATCATCTGTATGTTAAATAGGGTTGGGAATAAGCTGGGGTTAATGCTAAGCCATAAATGTATAGATTACACTTTTTCTTATAATCTATGTTTAAATCAAGAGGTTAAGCAGGACATTAGTGGCACATGCCTTTAATTTCTGCACTGGAGGAGGCAGACTCAGGGACATCTCTGTGAATTTGAGGCCAGTCTGATCTACAGAGAGTTCCAGGGCTACACAGAGAAACCTTGCCTGGAATAGATTAAACTGTAGGTATTATAACATCATACTGTATGTGGAAGCCAAGCATGAAAAACATCTGGAATCCCAGTACTTGGAAGATCAGGAGTTCAAGGTCATCTTCTGCTCCATAGCAAGTTCAAAGACAGCCTGGGTTTTGTGAACCCCTGTCTTAAGAAAAAACAACAATACAAAAAAATGTTTATGGGAATATAGCTCCATTATTACAGGGCTCTGGCTGTTTTCTAAGTTTTTCACATTTTCCGTTCCACTTCCTTGTGTTGATTTTGTCAAGATAGACTATTAAAGGCTAAAAATACTCTTTCTTAATCAGATTTGAGGCTTTTACTCAGAGTTGACATAGCTGAGGACCAGCTGGTGTGTTCTGAAATCAACCAGCCCTGCAAAAAAAAAGGGGGGGATGGGGGAGATGGGACAGGTAGTGCCTTTGATTTAAATAAGAACAACTTCTCACAGTGCCTAGTTCTTTTAGGTATTTTACTAATTTATGGGTGGATCTATAGCATTTATACACAATAGTAGTATACCACATTTTGTCTTTAATTCTCTTTTTCTTTTACCCTGGCCAGTTAAGTTTCTATCCTGATGTACTTGTTTGTGAGTCCACATGTGTCTGTTTTTCTGGGTCTGCTGTCACTTCTCACAATCATCTGTGATTGTAAGGTTTCCCTTTCATCTGCTGTAGTAATGAGACATTACCATGATGCTTTGATAGCATATTCAGAATATGTGTGTATATTATTTGTACTAGTGCTTTCTGTTTTCAAACAAAATCATGTTGGACTGGGGTGTAGCTTAGCTGGTAAGTGCTTTTCTAGCACTATTCTACAAGAAGCCCTGGGTTCAGTCCTTAGCACCACTTAAATTGGGGGTGGTAGCACACACTTACACTTCAATACTTGGAAGAAGCAGAAGGATCCAAAACTCAGGTCAGCCTTGAAATAGCCCATAGATAGTTTAAGGACACAACAAGTAGGACACAACAAGACTTTTCTCTTTCTCTCTCTCTGTCTCTCACATACACACACACACACACAAAAGGTGTGGGTGTTTAATAGTTTGGAAATAAGTTAATGTCATCGTTATTTTTGGAAATATCTACATACTCTGATACTGGAAGTATTCAAATGTTAAAAATATAAATGAGACTTTTCTCTCAGTTAAAAATATAAATGAGAGTTTTCTTTAAAGCTTTAACAAATTAAAAGCATTTAAAATTAAATTTCTTATTCACTAACTTTAGTCAAGCCTGTGACTTTCTTTTTTAACTTTTAGTGACATTTGTGATTCTGTGATTAAAAACTACAAACCTAAAACAGTGTATTAACAATGTCACTTAGTAGTATTTTGTTTGTTTTTAAACCAAGTGTTTTCCTAGTTTTGAAGAACAGATGTGTGCTACCACTGCCAGTTTAAGTGGTGCTGGGGACTGACCTCAATGCTTCCTATATGCCAAAACTTAATAACTAATGAAAAATGTAAACATTATACATTCTTTTTGGTTATATTGCTCTTGCTTTATGATATCTGCCACTTTTTTTTAAGTAGAAAGAAGAGTTTGAATCATACTGTATCAGAAATTCTACTTCCAAGCTTTCTGCTGATTTGCTTTACACAATTCATAGTTATTTTCTTTTGTTCCAGGTATGTTCATGCCTGCAGGAAAATAACTAAAATCTCAATCTAGAGTTGTGAGGTATAATCAAGGTTATTTGATCATCTGAGGGAATAACTGGCAGTTTATTTTTCTTGATTTGAATTACATATATTGTCAGTGATTATGACTGCCACACTGGTATCATAGGTGTTAGAAACAGATGATAATCAACAGAGGTGAAAGTACCTCTTGGAAGGTAAAACACAGGGTTTCAGAAATCTTTTCTCTTCAGAAGGCAAGAACTACTGCCTTGTCTAGAGATGCAGTAAGAGCTCATTAAAATGTTTTTTGGGGTTTGTTTGTTATGTTTTGTTGGGTTTTTCAGTAGCCTTGGCCTTTCTGGAACTAACTCACCTAACTCACTTATTCACACATATTCTCTCTCTCTCTCTCTCTCTCTCTCTCTCTCTCTCTCGGTGTATATATATATATACACACACACACCATGCTGGCCTCAAACTCACAGAGATCTACCCACTCCTGCCTTCCAAATGCTGGGGTTAAATTTGTACACCACCACAACCAGCTTAAAATGTGTGTTAAATGAGTTGAACTTCTTCTGCAATGGTTGTATAAGAAATTCTAACACATTCAAAACAAGTTCAGAAATACATTTGTAGCTTTCTGCCAAGGTTTCAGGTTTTGAAATGCTTTGTTTCATACTTAGGAAAAATGAAAATCTTAAACTTATCAATAAGATTCAAGATAAAATATAATAGGCCCATCCATTAAAAGTACTCTTTTTGCTCTGCCCAAAGTTTATTTATGAGTCTCATTATCTGCTTTTACACAATGCTGGTTAGTCTTTCAGAGGCCCTCTGGACCATTCATGGATATAACCTAGAACCCCTGCTCAGATGTAGCCCATGGCAGCTCAGTATCCAAGTGAGTACCCTAGTAAGGGAACAGGGACTGTCTCTGACATGAACTCGGTGGCTAGCTCTTTAATCGCCTCTCCTGAATGGAGGAGCAGCTTTGCCAGGCCACAGAGGAGGACAATGCAGCCAGTTCGGATAAGACTGGATAAGGTAGAGTCAGATGGAAAGGGAGGAGGACCTCCCCTATCCATGAACTTGGAGAGGGGCATAGGAGGAGATGAGGGAGGAAGGGTAAATTTGGGAGGGGAGAAGGGAGGGAGCAATAGCTGGGATAGAAAGTGAATAAACTGTAATTAATATAAAAAATAAAAATAAAGTTTCTAGGCAAAAAAAAAAAAAAATACTCTTTTTAGGAACATTCCCTGAATTTCATTTATCCTAGGCAAGTGCAATAGTAGATGTGAACATATTGATATCATCGAATTGATCCTTATCTTCCCTTTGAACACATTTAATAATATGTTTTTCTGAACTGACACAGTACTTTTTTATTTTCCTTTTTTTTTTTTTAAGATTCATTACACCAGGCCAAAGAAGTTATGTGTGGGGTTGTTTTTTCTTCTTTAAAATTTTAGGCTTTGTCTCTTCATACTATTTTGTAGACTGGCCATTTTATGGTTGCAGCAACTTCCTTATCCTCTGTTTGTCTGCTTTTTTTTGTTCCTATTAATATACTCCAGTTAAATTAACTGATAAGAAGAAAAGTTGCCAGGCTTTGTGGTGCACACCTTTAATCCCAGCACTTGGGAAGAAAGGGCAGGTGGATTGCTGTGAGTTTGAGGCCTGCCTGGTCTACAGAATGAGTTCCAGGACAAACAGAGCTACATAAAGAGACCCTGTCAAAAAGTCGTAATTTTTGCTTATAGTTTTGAAGATTTCAGCCCATGGTCAGTTGCCCTCTTGCCTTTAGGTCTATCCCATCTTTTGAATTTTCCACCCTCCGGAATTGCTCAAGCAATACTCTAACCATGGACTTTGAGGATAATCCATATCCAAATTTCAGTGTTATCTTATAAAAAAAGGTCTATTAATAATTCTTAGATCTGGTCTTGTAACTTACACATTAAGGAGTCATATCACAGTGAGTAGTAAGAAATAATACTATACCAAGTCCTGTTAAAAACACAACCTAAAGTCTGGGGAAATGGCTTAGAGAGTTAGAGTATCTGCTGGGGAAGCATGCGGACCTGAGTTTAAATTCTCAGTACCATGTACAGAAAAGCCAGGCATGTAACCTCATCATTGAGAGCAGAGAAACAATCTGGGAGCTCACAGCACAGTCAGCTTAGCTGAAAAGATGAGCATTCTGTTCATTGAAAACCACAAGATAGAATAAGACACCCAAAAGCCTCCCCTGACGTCAGTGTGCATGTATATGCAGATGAGCAGGCACGCCTGCATACACCACACTGTGCACACACACAAAATACATCCTAACAACTACAAATGTTCTGAGTATGGTGGCACACACCTTAAATCCCAGCACTCAATAGGCAGAGAAGGTGTAGCTCTGTGAGTTTGAGGCCAGCCTGGTCTACATAGCAAGTTCCAAGCCAGCTAAGAGTACATAATGAGACCTTTCTCAAATAATTATACAAAGGAGTAGGAGATAAATTCATGAGACACATGTTCAACATTCTTAGCCATCAAGAAAATGAAAATAAAAATTACATTGAGCTTCCATCTCATCATAGTCAGAATAACTATTGTTAATAAAACAACAAATGCTGGTGAAGATGGAGGGAAAGGAAACTTTGTGTTGATGATAGGGATGGAAATTAGTGCAGACACTATAAAAATCAGTATGGGAGCTTCTCATAAACTTATGATTCAGCTATGCCAAACTTTAGTATATATCTAAAGAAATCTAAGTCAACACACAGCAGAGACACTTGCACATCCATGTTTATTACTATGCTATTCACAGTAATCACAAATGAAATCTGCCTAGATGTCTGTCCATCAACACATGGTTGGATAAATAAATGTGGTATATACACCAGAGCATTTTATTTAGCCGTAAAGAATAGAAACACCGTTTGCAGGGAAAAAAAAATGGATGAAATGAAAGATCTTCATGTTAAGTGGAATAAGCCATACTCAGGACTACAGTTATCACATTTTCTCCAATGTGTATTATCAAATATAAATAAATATAAAATATAAGACATTAAAACTCTCTAGAAAGTAGACAGGAACAGGCAGAACTGGAGAGGGGAGGAGCAAAGGGCAGTGAGGGGTGGACATACTCTGATACATTATACTCATGTGTAAAAATGTCACTATGAAACCCATTATTTTGGATAGTAAGTATATATTGTTAAAATACATCTTAAAAATAAAAGTTCTTTAGCCAGATCAGATACTATCTCAGATGATAAGGAATGCCTTGAAGGTGTCCTCAAGGCATTGAGCCTTGCTTTTCTTGAAAGAAAATGTTACCCAGCAACTAACAAATACTATATGAGACAGCTTTCATTTTGATGAGCTCACTGATTGTTACTTGCTTTAAAAAGCTCATTTATAGAGTAAATATAATTTGAAGATCACTGAGAATAAAGGCTAATCAAACTTCCTGGGAGAGCTGCTATGAGAGGGTTTGGAATTTCTCTGTAGTACAAGATATAGTCTTATGTTTATTGAAAATAGAATATAAAATTCAAAGGGACAAAAAAATATGACTTAAACCACTGAGAAACTTTAATGAAGTTATTAAATCCATTTTAATATAGTGTTACTCTTGAGGCAACCTTGGAAGAGTTTTCCTAACTTCAAACCTAATGTGATAATTAAAGAATCATGGGCTATTTTTTTCTTCTAAATAATGAGAGTGTGTGTGCCAGAAAGTATAGACAAACTCCTTTTTCTTATGACATCTACTTTCAAGGGAGACAGTACCCAAATAAAAGATCTCTGCAAGTTATATAAATGAAGAGAAAGTGTAACAAAAGGAGTTTGGGGCTGGGAAGAGAGCTCAGTTGGTTAAGTCCTTGTCACACATGAATAAGGATCTGAGTTTCATCTCCAGCACCTACATTAAAAAAAAAAAGATTACACTTGTAATCCTGGTGTTGGGGAGGTAGAGTCAGGCAGATCTCTGATTCTGTCTGGCCAGCAGTTCTCTCACAGGTCTCAGTGAGATGACCTTTCTTAAAAAGCAATGTGCTTTAGCAACATACAATCACATCCATACACACAGGGTGATTATAGTTTGCGAAGTAGATATTAAGAGGAGGTTATTGTAGTGACCTAAGTTACAACAATAGATAGAGTGATACACAAAGGCCTCTTTGCAAAAGGTGTTTAGAACTCTGTGGTCAATGACTAGACTTGCCCTCTGTGTCTCAGGGCAAATAATAGTCCAAGTACAAGGAGCAGTTCCATAGCCTGAACCTGACAGAATTTTTGGTCAGAAAAGAGTGATAATCAGGGCAAATGAATAATTGAGTCATGTCAGAAAAAGCTCTGAGAGGCAGAGGGGAAGAAAGATGGAGCTATATGAGCTTGTACAGTTTTCTTACTCATTTATTGCTATGAAAAGATACAATGACCAAGACAACTTATTTTTTTAAAAAGGTGTTTAATTGGAGCTTGCTTACAGTTTTAGAGGGCTAGTTCAGGAAGGGGGCTATAGCTGGGATACAGAATGAATAAATTATAATTAATTAAAAATAAATTAATAAAAAAAGCCTGGAGTTAGCAAAATTGAGTTCAAAGAAGAATTTTATTCCATTATGTACATTACTTTAGCATTTTTCAACTTAGGAACAAATGCCATTTTTGTAGCCTCTCTTTCAGCACTGGAAAAGGTTTTATGGCAATGTTTTAAAGAATTCATATAGCTGGGTATGATATTGTACAATATTCAAGTAATCTGAGCAGGAAGGAGGCCATAGCAGGAGGGTCACCTAGGTTCTTTTCCTGTTCCTGGTTTCTGTAGATTACTAGCCCTAGCTATATTAAATTTTAATTTCAAGCCTGCTGCATTTTATGTTTCTATACAGTCCTTCTGATTACATCAAATTAAGAAAAACATACCAGTTATTGCTGTGAAGGAAGTTCTGAATTGTAAAATAGATACTGGCCATCATACTCAAGATCTCAGAAGCTTTGGGCCTTGGTTCCTTTTTTTGGCAGGGAGAGGTTCGAGACAGGGTCTCTCTGTGTAACCTTGGCTGTACTAGACTCACTTTGTAGACCAGACCAAGTTGGCCTCAAACTCACAGAGATCCTCTTGCCTCTGCCTCCCACACCTGTACTGGGATTACAGGTGTGTGCCACTGTGCCCAGCTGGGCCTTCGTTTCTTAAAAGTCCATCTAGAATCTTAAGTTGGATCTTGAGGAATGTTTCTTGTACACATAAGCAGTTTTTGTTTTTGTTTTTTGTTTCTTGTTTTTTTGAAGAATTACCCAATTTAATTTGCCAGGTCTGTACTTGAATACTTCCTCTAGACTATTGAAAACTGTAGAAAGGAAATTGATACACTGAAGGAGAAAATTCTTCTTTTCTTTTTGACGTGCATATCACGGGCAACATACGTGTATTCATGTGTGTGCATATAGACACCAGAAGTCAGCCTTCGGTGGTGTTCTTTAAGCATTCCCTTTGCTTTTTGAAATAAGGTCTCTCAGTTGGCCTGTACTCACTCACATAGCAGACAAAGCTGGCTGGCTCAGGAGCTCCAGGGATCTGTTTATAAAAGTGGGTGCTGGGCATTCAACTCAGGTCCTCAAGCTTGTGTTCTAAGTACTTTACTGACTCGGCTGTCATTTTAGTTTATGCTTTTTTGATCACTCTGACTGCATGTAACTCTCTACTTCATGATGGTATTTTCCTGACTTGTATGATTCAACATACCTTATTACTCTTTCTCCTATCTATAAGTAACCAGTTTGTGGGTGTCTTACTAGTTCTACTGTAAAAAGATGGTTAATATTTTATTGCCATAGTTAGAAAACATTTTTTTTCTGTTGCCATTTAGTGCTTGGACATTGAAAATATGGTATAGCCCAACCTGAAACTAGAAATCTTCTGCAGAATTTCAGTATATTAACTAGGTAAATTTTACCATGATAGTTAATTAAATTTCTGTAAAACTCAAAACTGTACAGTTATTTCATTTTCTTCTGAATTTCCAAGGAACACGTTGGTAAAAATAAAGAAGAAAATAAACTAGCGAGGTATGATCACTGATAAATCTATGTATGCATTTTTCTGAAAAATTGTAATGCTTTATAATATGCCTTTTTCATCACTGCATTTTTCTCACAATGAAAAATATTGTGAAAGCAAGATGGTAAAATAAGTCAAACCACTGTATTTCCACAGAAACACTGAAATAATATTCAAATAAGTATGTATAGTAAAAGGCCAGCATCCATTTAAGAAGTTACAACACCACAGAAAAGCGCAAAGCTGAAAAAATGTATATACTCCTATGGGTAAAAAGAGCACTGTAGCTTTCCCCTGCACACTCGCCTCCCAGGGCTTCTGTGGTGGTGAAGGGTACAATGGATATTATTCCTGGCAATCTGGTTTTGTAAAAGGCCTTTTATCTTCACCCCAAGGAGCCAATTTCTTTTCTGCCTCATACCTCCACAGAAAGGCCTATAGAACTATAGAACATAGACCCTTGGGGCAATAAAGAGCAACAGAAGTGACCTTCCTCTTATAGATGACACTGTCCTAGAAGACTCAGAAAAGCTCAGAATTTGGGTTTTTCCTTCAGGAGAGAAAGAGATGAAGGAAACCTTGTACCGTAATTTTCAATATAATCCCCAAGTGGCTGGTTTCCATCTTGCATCATATTAAATACAGAAGATCACTAGAGCCTAGATGTCCAGGACACCTAGTACCAGAGAAGGGTGAACATCTCCAGTAATCTATGAAATTGGAGTAAAAGTTTCTTTTGTACTATTTCTTTAAATATACAGACACCAGCATAATATGGTCACTCCTTATGTATTACTTTGCTGATATTTTCTGCTATTTCAGTTATCATCATCAACCATGATCCAAAAATACTGTGGAAAATATCAAACATGTTTTAAATCGCATATTAGTTTGAGTAGAATAATAAAGTTTTATACTACTGCATTCTGGCCCTAGGACATGGCTAATTCCTCTGTCCAGTGTATCCAGAGTGTGTATGTCCACCTATTAGTCACTCAGTAGGCACTTCAATTATCAGATTAATTGATAAAGCACAACTGTGCTGAAGTTTAAGTAAAGTCTTAACCACAAGAATAGTGATAACAAGAATAGTGATACTAGCACTTCAGATATGCCACAGAAAAGACATAAATTTCTCTTCCGTGAAAAGATTTTATTTTTTTTAAAACAGGGTCTCACTGGGTAGCCTCTGACCTGGAATTGTTTTGTAGACCAGACTGCTCTTGAACTCACAGAGATCACATGTTCGGCCTTCCCTCAAGTACTGGGATTAAGTGTAAAGGCTTACATTCTTTCATATACCCCAATTGAAGTCCCTTCCCTTCTTCTTCCCCTCATCCCCTTCCCCTAGTCCACTGAAAGGGGGAGTTCACTGCTATTGCCATCTGCTTGTTAAGTCTCATCAGGACTGCTTGGATCCTCTTCCTCCGTGGCCTGGCAAGGCAGCATCATCAGGGGCAAGTGATCAGAGAGCAGTCATCTGAGTTCATGATAGAGGCAACCCTTGATCCCCTCAATCAGAGATCCACGTGGAGACTGAGCTGCCCATAGGCCACATCTGAGCAGGTGGTCTAGGTCATCTCCATGCATGGTCCTCCGTTAGTGCATCAGTCTCTACAGGACCCCCTGGGCTCAGATCTTTTAGTTTTGTTAGTCTCCTTTTGGGGCTCCTGTCCCCTCCATGTCCCTCCAATCCCACTCTCTTCCTCCATAAGACTCCTTGCGCTCTGCCCATAGTTTGGCCCTGAGTCTCAGCATCTGCTTCCATCCCCTTTTGGGTGAATCCTTTCACAGGACCCTCTGTATAGACTTTCATCCTGTTTCCTCTCTTCCACCACTTCTAGCATCTATCCTGTTTACCATTCTGAATGAGATTTAAAGGCTTATGTTTTTTAAGGAAGAAAAATCATATACACTGAGGTTGTTAGGCTTGATACTACAAAAAGAACTATCATCTGAAATTGTGAAGAAAGAAAAAAATATTTAGTCTCTTTAAGTACCTCATACTGCAGAAGTTATGACCATTGTATATGATAACTGCCTAGGTAAAATGAAAAGGGTACTAAATTTATGACTGGAAGACAGGAAACCAAAAATGTTCCAAGTTAACATTAAGAAAGGATTAAACAAAGACTTGACCAAAGGATGTCCTATTTTAAACAAGCCATTGAGTGGAAACACTCAGATTCAGGAATAGATTTGAACTGAAAAATCAGTTGCAAGAGAAACTGCCTGCCAGTGAATAAGCTTTTGCCACATTCCTGGCAAAATGAAGGTACTGAATAAATAGATAGCATGCCATCCAAGCTGATATTTTAGTGGCACCAGGCTCTCCTGAGAGCAGATGCTTGTATTAGTTACTTTATTTGTTGCTATTAAGAAATACCTGACAAAAGCAACTTAAAAGAAAAGCGGAGTATTTTGACAAAGAAGCCAAAACAATGCAGTGGGAAAAAATATAGCATCTTCAGCCAATGGTGCTGGTCTAACTGGATGTTTGTCTAATATGTAGAAAAATGCAAATAGATCCATATTTACCACCCTGCACAAAACTAAAGTCCAAGGGGATCAAAGACCTCAACATAAAACCATTTAGACACATTAAACCTGTTAGAAGGAAGAGCCTTGAACTCATTGGGACAGAAGACAACTTCCTGAACAGAACACCAACAGCACAGGCTCTAAGATCAACAGTTAATAAATGGGATCTCATGAAACTGAAAAGCTTCTATAAAGCAAAGGACACTGTCATTAGAACAAAATGAGAGCCTACAGACTGGGAAACGATCTTCACCAACCCTGTATCTGACATAGGGCTAATATCCAAAATATATAAAGAACTCAAGAAGCTAAAAAGCAACAAATCAAATAATCCAATTTTTAAAATGGGGTACAGAGCTAAACAGAATTCTGAATACAGGAATATCTAATGGCAGAGAAATGCTTAAAGAAATGCTCAGCATCCTTAGCTATCAGGGAAATGCAAATTAAAACTACCCTAAGATTTCACCTTACACCCATCAAAATGTCTAAGATAAAAAAAAAAAAAACTCAAGTGACAGTCCATGCTAGAGAGGATGTGGAGAAAGGGGAACCCTCCCCCATTGCTGGTGGGAATGTAAACTTGGACAACCACTTTGGAAATCAATCTGGTGCTTTCTCAGACAATTAGGAATAGTGCTCCCTCAAGATCCAGCTATAGCACTCCTAGGAATATATCCAAAATATGCTCAAGTATACAACAAGGACATTTGTTTAACCATGTACATAGCAGCTTTATTCTTAATAGCCAGAATATGGAAACAACCCAGATGTCCCTCAACGGAGGAATGTATACAGATTGTGGATTGTGGTACTCAGCAATTAAAAACAAGGAAATCTTGAAATTTGCAGGCAAATAGTAGGAACTAGAAACGATCATCCTGAGTGATGTATCCAGAAGCAGAAAGACACACATGTTATATATTCACTTATAAGTGGATGTTAGACATATAAAATAGAATAATCAGACTAAAATCTGTACTCCTAAAAAAGCTAAGTAAGCAAGAAGGAGCACCCTACGTAAGACGCTCAATCCTCATTCAGAAAGGCAAAAAGGATGGACATCGGAAGAGGGAGAAAACAGGAACAGGAACCTACCACAGAAGGCCTCTGAAAGACTATCCTGGTGGGTATCAAAGCAGATGCTGAGACTCATAGCCAGACTTTGAGCAGAGTGTAGGGAATCTTGTGAAAGAAGGGGGAGATAGAAAGACCTGGAGGGGACAGGAGCTCCACAAGGAGAGCAACAGAACAAAAAAAAAAAAAAAAAAAAAAAACCCTGAGCCCTGGGAGCCCTGAAGAGAATGATACCCCAACCAAGGACAAGGCAGGGAGAGGACCTAAAACTTTGGCTCAGATGTACCTAGCCCATAGACTCAGTCTCCAAGTGGGGTCCCTAATAAGGGGAGCAGGGGCTTTTTGTAGCATGAACTCAGTGGCAAGCTTTCTGATCACCTTCTCATGGGTGATGCAGCCTTGCCAGGCCACAGGGGAAGACAATGCAACCAGTCCTAATGCCTGATGAGACCTGATAAGCTAGGGTCAAAAAGAAGGGGAGGAGACCCTCCACTATCAGAGGGCTAGGGGAGGGGCATGGGAGGAGAAGAGGGAGGAAGGGTAGGATTAGGAGGAGACGAGGGAGGGGGCCACAGCTGGGATACAGATTGAATAACTTGTAATAAATGATAATAAAAATAATGTAGCAGTTGACTGGATATGTACCACTCACCTCTGGACTTGCAGTTGCACTCCTGAACTCACAGCTATGATTACCCACACAAGACTGGGCCTGTCAGCATTCTGTCATGGAAGGGGAACTGCTGGGCCCCATTTTACCCTGAGGGTTTATATGCATTTACTAGTAGCCACTAGTAAGGTGCTCATACAACTCTTAAACAACTCCTGTGCTTTAAACAACCCTTCAGTCTTGTATCTGAAAACAACCTTAATGAAACTCATTGAGTTATTTCAAAAACGGTGGAGGGTGTTGTCTGTGATCGTGACAAGTGGCCTGAGAGGGAGAGTGAGGCAGGAATGGGGAGATGGAGACCTCAGGTAGCAAGTTAGCATGAGGAGAACAGACTCTTCAGGAGACGGGCTTCATTGAGCAGCTCATTTAATTTTAGGGCAACAAAGGCTATTTAAACCTTTGGGGAGTGGGTAGAGGCTTTCTGGGTGAGTGTACATCCTTGGTTTGGGCCAAGGTGCTGGGAATACCTTATTTGCATGAAGAGGAATGCCAGGTGCTTGCTAGACATAACCATATAAGGAGATAAGTTAACCTATAACCTGTGGCCAGGCTACATGACCACCTCAAGGGTGGCAGAGGTGGGGGACATGAAGGACCAGGGCAGGGAAGGGAGAAGTCCTATTTCTGTCTGTCTCAAGACAAGATTTTTGGGGTTTGGATATGCCTGGACCTCACTCCTGCTCCAGACTGGATCCTGATTCCATTGTACCCAGGGCACCACAGGGGGAATTAGTTGGGAAGAGAAAGGGAATTGGGTGAGTGGAAAGGGAATAAGAAAAGGATAATGGGAGTGAATATGATCAAAATATATTATGTAAAGTTATAAAATGTCATAAATTTCGTTACGCAATTATACTAATAAACACTTACTTTCAAGAAGACATCTTTTAAAACCATACAAACTAATGTGTTATCCTGCACCTTTTTCTTGGTATATACCCCCCTGAAAATGTATGTCCTTCATATAGAAACCTTCATAAGGATATTTATAGCAGCTGTGTTAATGATTGCCAAAACTTGGAAACAGTGTGCCCTTCATAAGTGAATAAATAAACAAACTGGTAATCTATACAATAAAATAGTCATTGCTAAGAAGTATGAGCAACTAAAGTATGAAAGCCTCAAAGTGTATTGCTAAATAAAACAATCTGAAAAGGCTGTATATGGGATGATTTCAGTTGTATAAAATTCTACCATAGGCAAAACTATGAAGATAGTAAAAGGATCAGTGGTTGCCAAGAGCTAGAGGTTTGTGGGTGTGGTTATTACTGTTATTTTCGTGTGTGTGTGTGTGTGTGTGTGTGTGTGTGTGTGTGTGTATACATAAATGTGTATGCAACAGCATATGAGTCAGAGCATTCATGTGAAGGTCAGAGACAACTCTCAGAGTTGGCTTTTTGCCCCTGCGAGAGAGATCTGGGGTTCAATCTTGGGTAGTCAGACCTGCATGCGAGCATGTATAACCAGCTGCGCTTTCACACACCTCAGTTCTTACCTTTAATCCATTTAAACCAATCTGTGTCTTTTTATTTGGAGATTTAAGACCATGTTGAGTTATTATTGAGAAGTTGTCTTTTAATTAGAGACTGAAGACCATTTACAGTTGGGTTCTTATTGAGAAGTATATGTTAACTGCTGCAATTTTATCATAGTTCTTTCCTGTTTGACTTTTTTCTCCCTTACTCATTTTAAAGGTTTGCTGGCTTACTGACTAGAAAATGTTTTATTCTTTCCTAGTCTATGTTCATTTCTTTTTGTGAAGTTTATTCTTAGCTCTTATAATTGTGATATTTTTTCTCATGTACATAGAGAAATCTTGACTTGCAGTTATTTACTGTCAAGGATTGAAGCATATCATCCTATTCTTTCTTAGTGTTTCTTCTGAGAGGTCTGAAGTAATATTGATAGGTTTACCTTTGTAAGTAATTTGGCTCTTTTTCTCTTTCAACTTTGAATATTCTTTCTTTATCTGCATTCTTCACATTGAGAGGTTCTTTGATCTTGGATATCTACAGATTTCCCTGGATTGGGGGGACTTTTCTGCTCTAATATCATTGAATGTGTATGTTTGTGGTTTGTTTTGGTTTTGGTTTGTTTGGTTTTTTTTTTTTTTTTTTTTGGGGGGGGGGAGTTGTTTGTCTCCGTAATGCCTTTGGAACCAAAACACACATGTATTTCAGTACCTTCTAATTCAAGGATTGTTAAACAGCACTGGTCTTTGGATCATATCTTAACAGTACTTGAGGGTCATAGCTATAATGACATTTTCTTTATTGATGTTTGAATGTAGTAAAATCTCAACCTTGCTTTAATTCCTGGTATTCTTTCTTCTGCTTGATCTAGTATGCTATCTCCTGGGACTAGGGTATGCCATACACTGGGTCAAATTTGTTTTGTTTTGGCTTTTACTGAGCTATTTCATTTCCAAAGTTTCCATGAGGAAGAGGTAGTGTTGAGTGATTTTTAGAATCTCCCTTGTTTGACTCTCTTATACAAGTTATTGAAATTTTCATCCTAGTCTTGAATTAACTTCCTTATGCCTATTTGAGTCTTTTCAGGCTTGATCATTTTTTAAATTGTTTTACTTCCTCAACATTTCAACCATTTCAGTATCATTTGATTCACTTATTGAGAAGTGAACTAGAAGGTCGTTTATATTGCCTTTATATTTTTTTAGTTTCTACGCTGCAAATGTGTACATTTATTGGGATCTGTATCTTTTACATAGGAGATTTAGTGAAAGATTTCTCTTGACGTCTCAGTCCCCATTGCTACTCACAAGAGATAAAGCAGATAGAGTAACAGCAATTCAGAAGCAGGCCAGATATAAAAGCATAGAAAAGTAAAAAAACAAGGCCAGTTACAGAAATGTCTTTAATCCCAGCACCCGGAGGCAAAGATAGGTTGGTCTCTGTGAGTTCAAGGCCAACCTGGTGTACGACGGATCAAACTCTTAAGACATCCAGGGCTGCAAAGAGAGACCCTATCTCAAGAAAGAGAAGAAGGAGAGAGAGAAGGAAAGAAAGGAAGAAAGAAAAGATAGACAGACAGACATCAACTGTGGTAAATGCCTTCTCATTCCAGAGGCACTATGCCAGTGTGGGTATGGGCATGGAAAATGCCTGCAATGCAGCTGAATTTCTACCACTTGTCTGTTAGATTTTGAAAACATAGAAAACAGCAGGGTTAAGGCAGTCTGTGTCGGCAGGTCAGGGCACAGACACTTAAGTGTTCGGTTGTGCCCAGCATGTTGGTCTCAGTCCCAGCTGTAAGGGTCCTCCATGGCCGTTTGTGATGGAGCCCACACTTCCCCCACATAGACTCATGTCTGTGAATTAGTATAAACATAAGCAGTCGCCTGGACCCACTGTGCTTCTCAGAATGATCACTGCGTGGTGGATATGAAAATGCAATGGCTACTACTCTCATTGGAGGTGAAGTTGACCTCTTGTAAGATGACTCACCATCACAGCACCACGCAGAGTCCCTTCCCCAGCATCTGCTTGGTGTGCAAATGTCGGATCTCCCTCCCATGTTGTAAGTTTTCTTTTAAATCTTTTCCTGTCATGTACATTTCGTTGTTTTTTGTTTGTTTTAAGATTTATTTATTTATTATGTTTACAGTGTTCTGCTTGCATGTACGCCTGTACCAGTTCTCATTATAGATGGTTGTGAGCCACCATGTGGTTGCTGGGAATTGAACTCAGGACCTTTGGAAGAGCAGACAGTGCTCTTAACCACTGAACCATCTCTCCAGCCCACGTTTCGTTATTATGTCTGCATGTATGTTTTTGTACCATGTGCATTCAGTGCCTGCAGAGGCCAGAAGAGGGTGTTGGATCCCCTGGAATTAGAGTTGCAGGCAACTGTGACTCACCAGCTGGGTGCTAGGACCCAAACTCAGTGAGACCCTCCTCAAAATAGAAAGCTTAAGGAGCTGAAGAGTTGGCTTTATGGTTAAGAGCACTTGTTCTTATTAAAGGACCTAAATTTGATTGCTAGCATCTATATGGAGGCTCACCACTTCCTTGGGCACCAGACACTTACGGTGCACAGACATACAGAACAATAAAAGTAAATCTAAAAGTTTTTTTTAAGATGAATTATTTAAAAAATGAATTGTAACAAGTGAATCAATTTTTTAAAAAAAGAAAGCTTAATTATCAAATTTGTGTGGATTTGGAGGTGGGGCAGGTCATTAGAATTAGATAGATCATAAGTGTAAGCTATGTTGGCATTAATAACTTTTGAAAGGAAAAGAGACCAGAACTAGTGTGCTTGACTAGTCAGTCACATTATTATTCCTTCTCTCTTCCTTCCCCCTGGTATGATGCAGCAAGAATGTGCTCATCAGATGCCATCTTCCTGTTTTTGAATTGCCCAGCCTCCAACTATGTGCTAGATAAATTTGTATTTTCTGCAAACTACCTGGTCTCAGCTAATTTGTTATTGCGGCAACAGAAAATGCACCAAGACAAGACTATCAACCCTAAAATTGTTATATTGCTGTTACATTTGTGTCTTAGTTCAAGACATGAAAATCAGTTTATTGTAGTTTCATTCAAAGAAATAGATTTTTAAATGCCAGGATTTAAGGAAATCTTCAGTCTTAGTTCCATGTTTATCTTCATTTCTCATATATAATAGAAATAAATGGCTTTCAACTCTTAACTCTACTTACTTGCCTCTACAAGTATTTTCACTTGCAAAAACCAGTAAACTCAAAAGCTGAGAAGGTGCTTCCTTCTAAATTAGCAGAGACTACTTAAGACATGCATTATTAGTGTCAATCACCTGTGAAGTTATCAGTGAAAGAATCTCACATGGTGAATGAAATTTGGCCAGCTGCTTAGAGTTTTGCTGGAAGCTGTGTAAGTTTTACACACTTACACAACCTGAGTATATACAACAAACTTTATCTTTAAAATGTGTTGGCTCCAGCCTCTCTAGGGGCTGCTACAAATATTTAAAAGATAAGCAAAAAGCTTAAAGCACCAAAATATAAAAGACCTTATTTTTTGGATTACCTGAAAAAGCAAGTAGTTAAGAAGACAGTAAGTAGATAATCATTTTTGTGGCCAAAAAAAAAAAAAAAAAGGGAAGGGAGAAAGAAAATGATGAGAAAAATAGTGCTAGAATTTGAGAATCATGAAATTTGGGTTTTGTTTGTTTATTGGACTTTGGTGATAGTGGGTTTTTGAGACAATCTTTCTGTATAGTCCTTGCTGTCCTTGAACTTTTCATGTAGACCAGGCTGGCCTTGAACTCACAGAGATCTTGCTTCTGTCACCAAGTGCTGACATTAAAGACACAGGCCAGCATGCACAGCAAATACTATATTTGTAATGAATTTTAAAAGAATTTCCAAAGTAAACTGAGCAGTAGTGGTGCACACCTTTGATCCCAGCACTTGCAACACAGAGGCAGGCAGATCTGAGTTCAAGAAGTCAGCCTGGTCTACAGAATGAGTTCCAGGACAGCCAAAGCTATACAGGAAAACCCTGTCTCCAAAAAAAATTTCCAAAGGAAAGGAAAGGACTAGGAGCCAGGAATACTGTCCTGCACTTAACAGTGGGTGGGCAGGCGCCATTGTGCTAAGACACCTAGGACTAATGTAAACAACAGGTTTGAGATTGTGGTTATGCCAGCTGTTTTGGAGCTCCTGATCCTCCTGCCTCCAGCAGCCTTCTTTGTGAAAGAGTACAAACATGCCACCACAATTAGCTCCTTTGGTGATTTTCAGTCAGGCAATACATATTTGTGCTTTACTATAATGGATGTTTTATTTACACCTAATAAAATTTAATTTTTTTTAAACGTTAGGCAGTGGTATAGTTATTTCCCAGCCCGCTGCTATGTACTCAGTAAAGTATTCCTCCATTTAGGCCTGCCCTGTTCCCATTTTTGGAATCAAACCCAGGGACTTGCATATGCTTGACAAATGCTTTGTCACAGAGCTACATGCCCAATTAATTGGACTTTTTTGTTGTTTGTTTGTTTGTTTGTTTGTTTGTTTGTTTTGGAGAAAAAATATTGCTGTGTACACCAGGCTGGTCTGACCTGGAACTCGCTACATAGGCTGTGCTGGCCTAGAAATCCTGGCAGTCCTACATTGGCCTCAGGAGGTGGCGATACAGCTTGCATCACCATGCTGGGCTTTCAGCTTACTCATTGTTTACAAAGATTTTTGTTGTTGTTGTTTGGTTGGGTTTTTTTTTTTTTTAATATTTATTTCATTTTGCCTAGTTTGAAGGTATACACCATTAATCCCAGCACTTGGGAGACAGGGGTAGGCGGATCTCTGTGAGTTTAAGGCCAGCTTGGTCTACATAGAGTCCCTGACTGAAAAAAATCAAAAACAAACAAGCAAAAAAGATTTATATAATCTTATCTGTGTGTATATGTGCATGAGTGTATGTATAACACATGCATACAAGGTCAGAAGAAGGTCTTAGATCCCCAGAACTGATAAAGGCCATTATAAACTTCCATATGGATGCCAAGAACCAAACTCAGGTTGTCTGCAAGAGCAGTAAGCACACTTAATGGCTGAGCCATCTCTCCAGCTCCTTACTCATTTTAAACAGTATAGTTCAAGAGATGCTTATAGATTAACTCCGCTGTTTGACTTCCAAATTCAAGATGTAGAACTTTTTATCAAAGAAATTCTACTCTGTCCCCCATCTTTAGCCCTAAGGAAACAAATGACCTGACCCTACTGTTTCGTTGTTCTAGAACTTCATACAGATAAAATTATACAATAAATACAATTGTTACACTTTTGTCTTATATCCATATTATAGTATATACAAGCACTTTTTTCTTTATTTCTTCCATTGTGTGGATATGTTAATGGTGTATTTATTCACCAACTGGGTAATATTTAAATTGTTTTGAATTATTTCTATTATGAATAAAGTATCAGAACTTTTGAATCAAATTTCTTATACAAGTACTTGCTTTATCGCGGATAAGTTTTTACAGTTGGAATTACTGACCTGTATCTAATTATATATATATATAATTTTATTTTTTATATTAATTACAGGTTATTTACTTTGTATCCCAGCTGTAGTCTCCTCCATCATTCCCTCCCAATCCAACCCTCCCCTCATCTCCTCCCTGCCCCTCTCTAAGTCCACTGATAGGTTTGGTCTCCCTCCCCTTCCATCTGACCCTAGCTTATCAGGTCTCATCCTTAGCAAATTGATTAACTGTCTTCAGAGTGTCTCATTTTGCACTCTCAGCAATAACTTGTTTGAGTTCTGGTTGTTCCATATCCTTGCCCACATTTGGTGTTGTGAATCTTTGTAATTTTAGACATTCTGGGTAAAACCACGTTCTCATTGTGGTTTTAACTCCCATTTTCCTGATGATAATTTACCTTTCATCATGTTGACTGCAGTGTTCCTTCAAACTTTTTACATGTATTTTATTGACTTTGGTGTGTGTGTGTGTGTGTGTGTGTGTGTTTTTCTTTTCTGAAACAGGCTGGCCTGGAACTCACTTGTGTTTTCCTTTGGGTTTGTGGCAATCCCACTTTAGCCCCCCAGGTGCTGGAATTTCAAGCATGTGCCATCTACCACATCTTCTTAGTTTTTGTTTTTTGTTTGTTTGTTTGTTTTTAATCACAGTCTCTTAATTAAATATATGTTTTAAGAATAATTCTTTGTAAATAATAAAAAAAATAGTTCTTGTCATCTCTAGTTTGCCCTTCATTTTTAACTGTCTTTCTTTGAAAACAAAGGATTTAACAACTTATAGTGGAAGGGAAGTTCCAGCTCTTGAGTGGTGTGTGGTAAAAGTAAATGTCTCTTGCCTGTGTGCTTTACTGCCCCACAAACTTGTGGGCATGTAATAGTCACCAGTGAAAGTTGGACTGGATAGGAAAGCACTGAGATTGTGTGACTCTTCTAACTATTAGTAGAAATTGAAAATTATGTAATTTTTACTTACTGAATCTTCTCCTCTAAATACTTTTTAAGTTTTTTCTTTTAAGAAATTAACTTTTTTTTAATTCTATATCTGACAAATTAGAATATAGAAATGACAACCTGGGAAAACTTTCAGAGCTAACGCAGTTACATATGATGACACTGTGCCCTCTGGAGTCTGAAATGACAGCATTCTCAAAAGAACAACTTTGTGTTGTTTGGTTGGTTTGGTCTTTGGTTTTGCCTTTACTTTGTTTTGTTGTTTTGTTTTTCTTTTTTTAGGGGTTTTTGCTTTGTTTTCAGACAGGATCTCTTGTATGTAGTCTTGGCTATTATGGAACTCACTGTATAGACTAGGTCTGTATCTCTGCCTTCCGAGTGCTGGGAATAAAGGGGTATAACCATGCTTGGCAAGTGCAGCTTTCTGTATGCTTTGGGAATGTGAAAAAAAATGTAGGGTCTTTTCATGATTTTCTCTGAACTTTTTAAAGTGTTAAATGCTTCTAACCTTCACTAAAATGCTGTCTTGAGTTACTAGAACAATTGATTTGAAACTTTTTAAAGGACAAAACAATATTTTCTTTAGCAATCCTTCTAACATTTTCCTTTACAATACTGTCCATTGGTTTTAATCACTTTTGTGGGTTAAAATGTTATTTAAAGTTATTCTAAATTTTATGTTATTAATGAAATCTCTGGTTCCTACTACCATATTTAAGAGTGTGTATATTAACTATTCATTTTCTTGTATTTTATTTAGAGTTTTGATGTTAGAAAAGTTTTATAGCTGAAATTACCTAAAGCTGTAAAGATTTTTACATAGTTTTTTGTTTTTGTTTTTGTTTTTTTTTAATCCTTTGATTTTTCTAAATGTTTGGTCACAAAGCTGGGAAAGATTTCCTTTGTTTTACTTAGTATATTTCTTACAGAAAATAACTTTGGGACAGTGCCCCATTTTTCAACTAAGTTACTTAGTGTCTTAGGGTCTTATTACTGTGAGGAGACACTATGACCATAGCAACTCATATAAAGGAAAACATTTAATTAACACTGGCTTACAGTTTCAGAGATTAAGTCCATTATCATCATGGTGGGAAGCATGGCAGCATGCAGGCAGACATAGTGCTGGAAAGGGTTGAGTTCTACATTTGAATCAGCAGGCCACAGAAAGAGAGAGACTGGGCCTGGCTTGGGCTTCTAAAGCCACAAAGTCCACCTCTAATAATACACTTCCTCCAACAAGGCCATACCTAATCCCTGCCAAGTAGCTCTATTCCCTAACGATCAAGTATTCAAATATATGAGCCTGCGGTGGGTACCATTCCTATTTGAGAAATTTGTTTGCTTGCTTCTTGAGAGAGGGTTTCTCCATATAATATCTCTGGGACCAGCTTTGTAAAGCAGGCTGGCCTTGAACTCACAGCCTGTTTCTGCCTCCCCACTGCTGCCAGCTTATTTGAGTTCTTATGATTGACATCTCTTATTACTTAAAGTGCTCCTGTTCCCAGTGTCACTCATTATTTGTATTTAAAACCTGTGAGCTCAGCATTCAGGTTCAGTCACTGTTTTCCACAGTCATTAAAGCATTTAGAAAACCATTTTATAAATAAGATTTATTTTAAAAATTCTAGACGCAGCTTGGGCTGGGTCTTGAAGATTGAATAGGAGTCCGCAGATGATTTTTGGGTGAGGCGTTGGTAGTGGTCTGAATAAGGATGGCTCATATATTTGAATGTTTGGTCCACAGGTGGTGGGACTGTTCAGGAAGGGTTAGGAGGTGTGGCCTTGTTGGAGAAAGTAAGTGTGTCACCGAGGTGGGGTAGGGGGTGGGGCTTTGAGGTTTCAACCATCAATGCCATTCATTCCCAGCTTCTCTGCCTCACAGTTGTTGTCTCAAGATGTGAGCTCTCAGGGCAGCCTGCTGCCATGCTTCCTGCCACCATAGTCAAGGACTCACCCTCTGAAATTTAAGTACCCAATAAACTCCTTTTTTATATATTTTTTAAAAAAAAATTTTAACCATTTTCTCCTGTAGGAACCTCCAGAAGTTTAGTCTTTTTGGAGACATAAGCGTTGTACAGCAGCAAGGAAGTTTGTCCAGCACATACCTCAGCAGGGTAGACCCTGACGGCAAGAAGATTAAGCAGTAAGTTATTACAGTAAGCTTTACAGGGCATATGTGAATAATGAGTGTAGCTCCTCCCTGAAAAACCCCAAGACACAATCAAGAATGATGATTTTTGTTTTTTAAAAAGAATATGGGGGGCTGGAGAGATGGTTCAGTAGTTAAGAGCACTGTCTGCTCTTTCAAAGGACCCTGGTTCAATTCCCAGCACCTACATGGCAGCTCACAACTGTCTGTAACTCTAGTTCTAATGCACATAAAATGAAATTAAATAAATTATTTTTAAAAAAATATGGAGCTTGGCAGTTAAGCACTTAACCCACAACCATGAAGATCTCCATATGACTACTGCATGGGCATGGCAGACTACCTATAATTCTAGGCCTGGACACCAGGAATCCCCAGAGCAAGCTGATAGGCAGAGACTAGCCCTTTTTGCATGCTCTGGTTTGATTGAGAGACCCTGCCCCTGACACACACACACACACACACACACACACACACACACACACACGGGGTGGAGAAGAGAGTGTGTTAGGGTACAGTAACATATGTCCTAGAAACATCTTAACCATGCATTTTAATGATATTCATGGCATAAGATTTTAGGATAAATCATATAGCTTACTGGGTAATTATTGCTGTATAAATTCTTAATATTTTACTTTAAGTGTTTGAGTGTTTTGCCTGAATGTGTATATGTGTACCACATGTATGCCTGGTTCCCACAAAGTCAGAAAGAGGGAGTCAGATTCCATGGAACTAGAGTTACAGATGTTGTGAGCCACTATGTGGATGCTGGGAAACGAACCTGGATTCGCACAAAGAAAATTCTTTGTGCGCAGCCTCTACTGCTAGTTAAACATTTTATTTTTCACTTCCCTTTGCTATAAAATAAGTCATATGTCATCAGTCTTTAATTCCATAATGTTAGTTAAAAAATACTATTATCCTAAGATGAGAATCATTTCTACATGTTTAATATGTCTTATATTTTAATGTGAATTTTAGTTATATATGTAGGTTGGATAGAAATTAGTTGAGAAAAAAATGTATCTCAACATTGAATGTCATGTGTTGCCCATTTTTTAAAGTCACCATTAAAAAAAAAAAGATTCATAGCTGAGTGCTAGTGACAAAATTGTGACATTTTCCTTGTAGAATTCAGCAGCTGTTTGAAGAAATACTGAGCAATAGTAGGCAACTGAAATGGCTGTCCTGTGGGTTTATGCTGGAAATAGTAACCCCAACATCACTGTCGTCTCTGTCTAACTCAATTGCCAACACCATGGAACACCTGAGTTTACTGGACAACAACACTCCTGGCAACAGCACTCTCGTCACTGCAGTTGAACTAGAGCGGTTTGTAAATCTGCATTCACTTGCCCTGGATTTCTGTGACTTTACAGCTGAGATGGCGAGAGTCTTAACTGATAGCAACCATGTGCCTTTGAAGCGACTGTCTCTTCTGGTCCACAATGTTTCAGTGATGCACAAGTCATTAGACAACATGCCAAATGATGAGCACTGGAAAGCCCTGTCACGAAAGAGCTCCAGCCTTCGGGTCTATCTAATGGCTTTTGATGTCAAAGGTGAAGACATGCTGAAGATTCTGAAACCCAGTATACCACTTGAGAGGGTTCATTTTGACAGCTATGTCACTTGTGTCTCAGGGGCTATTGTTGATCTCATATCCAGGCAGTATGACAAGTTCCTCACCCATTTTATATTGATGAATGATGTGATTGACACGTCTGGCTTTCCAGATCTTAGTGATAACCGAAATGAAGATCCGTTGGTTTTATTAGCATGGAGGTGCACAAAGCTCACTCTTTTGGCAATTCATGGTATGTGATTTTGTTCACTATAATTTGATACTGACATCATGCCTAAAATATTTTATGCTCGTAAATATATCACAAGTAGAAAGTCATATCTCAACCATGAATGTTCTGTCCGAGTACCCCACTAATGCTTTTTCCTGCCATGGCTATAGAAATAGATGTGTGTCTACCTGCTGTGTATGTATTCATTCCAATCAGAAGATCTTAAAATGCTTAGACAGATGGAGGGAAAGGATAGCTTTTATATATACAGCCCCATCCTTTAGATTCTAGTTTTAATATATTTGTTATATTCTTGAAATAACCTATTGGTTAGTTACATGTTTATTTCTTGGCCATTCATCTTAGTTTGTGAACTATTCTCATTTGAATGGAGTTGCTGTTCTGTTAAACTAAGGTAACACTTTACTTCAAAGATAATCACAAAAAAAAAAATCTATGAAAATGTCTTAGCCTAGGCATGGTGTCACACATCATAATCTTACCTCTTAACAGACTGATAGAGGATTGTCATGAGTTTAAGAGGCCAGCCTAAGCTAGAGAATGAGACCTTGCTTAAAAATAATGAAGCAAGCAAAGAATAATCTTAACCTTGCTATGCTCACTGTTACATTGTTTTTTTTAAACTGTTTTTCTTAGCCTATTGTGATTTTCAGATCTTCATAATTGGGCCATACATTACAGGTAGTAGCAAAAAAAAAACAGATCCATAGTAAAAATCATATGGGGTTGTTGGAGGATATGGTTCAGTAGATTAAATGCCTCCTCTGCAAATGTGGGACTGAAGTTTGGATCCCCAGAACCCACATAACAGCCAGCCAGGCTTGGTGGCCACCTCAATTCCCATACTCAGGCAGGGAGAATCCCTGAGTCAGGCTGGATAGCTAGACTATCAAGGTCCTGCCTTATCAAATAGTAGAGAGCGACCAATACACAGTGTCATATTGGGGCCTCCACAGGCAGGCATATACGTGTGCATCTACATGAAAACACACATAAGTGCAAGCACACTTATACAATATACTCAAAAAATTGAGAAAAAAAAAAAAAAAACAGGGAACAGCAACTGTCAGGTTATTTCAGTTAATTTAAACCTGTCCTTTTAAAATTTCCTCTTTCAAGGTGTTAGCTTGCCCAGCATCTGTCACCTTTATCCTTTCCCAAGGGTGACCTCCGTTCTGCAGTATTCCTGTGACTTCTATGACTTCTGATAATGAACAGTTACCTTCAAAGTTTCAAATGTCATAAACTTGAGACTATAGACTATGAGAAACCATAGGAAATTTTTTTTATAATGAAAATTGCAGGTTACTCTGTATTGTTAATAGAGACTTACATAGGAAATAAAATTTGTTCTTTGTGATATATCATTATCCAAAGTTAAAATTTTGTTTATATACTTTAAATGTCTTCTGTTTTGCTGAACAAAATACCAGAATAAGATTATATACCACTTAACAGCTCACCACTCTGGTGCTCTTCAAGACAGTATCAGATTCCTAGGTAGTGATGTTTCTTTTATTCTGAGTGTGTTTTAAGGGGAAAGGACCAACATGGTAAATACAAATGTAAAGCTTCTCAAGAAGCACTTACTGAGGAACAGACTATCAGAGACAGAGTAAAACAGAAGAGAATGACAGAGTTGCCTTTTGCTTATCTTTAAGGTTACACCGTGTGGGCACACAACCTCATTGCCATTGCTCGTCTTCGTGGCTCTGATCTAAAAGTGCTTGAAGTCACCGAAGAAAGCATTGATTTTGATCAAGGTGAACTAGCCGACCAGGATGTGGATCCAGTGCATAACCTTATTGAGCAGGTATCTCTGGGCCTTGGTCAGCCTTGGCACGCAGTCTTGGACATTGAATCACTCAGCGTCTTCACTGAACCAAATCGTCATTTTTACAGAGAGATGCAGAGCTTCAGCGAAGACATTTAGCTTTTTTTAAATGTATAATTCCTGTGGCTACATATGCAAGTAGGGTCCCATTATGTTTTTTTCAGTAGTGTAAACTAATCCTTTTGTGCTGTGTTTAATCAGTATTAGCTTTATAGAATTATAAATGTATATTCTACTTCTTGATCAAAGAACGTAGTCAGGTATTGGTTTTAGAAGTTCAAAGTGACACTGTATAGGGCTTTCACGGTTAATGGGATTGTTACCAAACCTTAAGGACATACAGCCAATGATTATCTGAGGTTACTGGCTAACTTTGTTTTTCACTGAGTTACTCTGCCTTTTTGACATTTTTATTCCTTGTTTGTCAGAATCCAGAGCTCAGGAGCCAAATATTTTTATACGTATATATATACATATATATATAAATATCCATAGCCTGGTGGATTTGTATGCAATGCACTGCATCTATATATTCTGATAGCATCTCATTGATTTTGATTTGAAATAGAAAGGAAGATAGTATCCCAAATGAGTTATCTTTAACAGAAAGCTGAGTTTAACTTTCATTACCTATATAATAATTGATATTGCCAATTACCATTCCGAATTTCATATAGTAAAAGTTAGACATTGCTTAATCCGTCTTTAAATGCATTTACATAAACATGAACACTCAAATTGCTGGATTTTTTTAAACTATATCTGCCATGATTTTTTCATCTGTTACATTCAAGTTAGCTTCTTTAGCCCAGATTTCAAAACAGTAGAGGAAGAAAGGAACCATATTCCAGGGAAACCTCTGAGGCTAAGTCAAAGCACAGAACTGTAAACGCACAGGCTTACAAACCAACATTAGTCGTGAAATCCCTAACAAGTCACTGGATTCTCTCTGTCAGCGCGCGTGTCAGCTGCCAAAGAATAGATTTACATGAAGAAGTGCCCACATGCTGGCAGGGGCTGGCCGGCTTTGGCCAGCCAGATACTGCTAGATTGTAATATTTAAGGTCGAATTTCGACCTGTGGTACACAGCTGTGCTGTGGCTCAGTCAGCAACCTCAGAACTCTGAAAAAAAAAAAAAACAAAAAACAAAAAAAAAAAGAAAAAAAACATGCACCTGTTTCACTGTGAATAGTGAATGTAAAGGAAAGAAAGGAGAAACCAAAAGCTTGTTCCATCACAGGTATGAGCTGCTATGATACATGAAGAACATTCCATGAAGTATGTTTTAAAACCTTGTTATATCTGAGAGGCTTTAAAAGCCAATTTAACTGTTTCAGGGCAACCGCGGTACAGACGTGGTCTCTGTGAGACTTCCACCTGACCCAAGTTTTAAGTGGTACGAATGTTGTGCATTTAATGTTAAGGACAGTCTGCAATAATAAAGTAAGTAGCCAACGTGGGTGCCCAGCAGTGCTGAGACCTGGCTGCTCTATTGTAAGCTTTGGAAACACAATTTATGCAACAGATGTCCAGATATGATTCTATTTATGGAAAAAGTTTATATGTTTTACAAATGGTTTTACCATCTTATATTAAATGACCTTTTGACAGGTGTGCACTGTTTTGTCTCCAGTGAGCACATACCATGCGGATTTTATACGTACATCAGTAGTGTGAATCCACTGGCACAGTGTGTGTAAATGCCAGATGTGGTGAGATTTTATCTTGTATATGTGATCAGATAAAATAACTCCTGACAGAAACTGTAAGGAAACCAGCTGAATGTTTGACCTGATGACTGATGTTGTATGGTTTATGTTAAATGTATATTCTTTTAATCAATGAATAAAGCATTAAAAAGTGACCATCATGATGTATTTTATTGTGTACAAAACACAAAAAGGTGTCAACATTTAAATAAAAATCTTAGGCTGAATAGTTTAGAGTTTTAATTTTTTTCACTTTGAGAAATCACAAGCTTAAAACAGACACTAAGCTAAGCACTGGCACACTCCTATAATCCCAGCTCTTGAGAAGTGGAGATAGGAAGATTAGAAGTTTAAGGTCAATGTCTTCGTTATCTCTCTGTTGCTGTGACAGAACATGATCAGGGCATTTTATAAAGGAAAGTATCTAATTGGGCCTACAGTTTCAGAGGGTTAAAGTCCATGGTGGTATGAGGGAAAACATGGCATCAGGAACATCTGAGAACTCATATCGTGATCCACAAGTAGGAGACGGAGAGCTGAGCATGGCACAGGTCTTTTGAAACCTCAAAGCCCCCTGTCTTAGTCATCGTTCTATTGCTATGAAGAGACCAAGACCAAGGCAACTCCTATAAAGGAAAGCATTTAATTGGGGGCTTGCTTACAGTCTCAGAGGCTTAGTCCAGTGGCAGTATGCAGGCAGACGCGGTGCTGGAGAAGCTGAGAGTTTAACATCCTGATCATCAGGCAGCAGGGTGAGGCCAGAAGCTAGGTACGAGAAGACTCCGCTTGGCATGGGATTTTGAACCTCAAAGCCCACCCCAGCCACTCCAACAACGCCATACCTACTAATCTTTCCAAACAGTCTACCAACTGATGACTAAGCATTCAATATATGAGCTGTGGAGCCTTTTCATTCAAAGCACCACAGCCACCCTCAGTGACAGGCCGCCCCTCATAATCCTTCCCAAACAGTTCTATCAACTCATATGTACTGAAACATATGAGCCTTTTCTTATTCTGACTACTATAGTCATCTGCCGTTAAATAGTGAGTTTGAAGCCAGCCCAAGACTGGATTTGTTAACAAAATCCCATTGTAGTGTGCATTAGTATATGTTATTGATGCTGAAAATTTAAAGGTGCTTATTTTTTTAATTCCTTTATTAGATGCAGAAATGATTGCCACTGTTAAGTACGTGGTAAGCTTCCTATTACTACCATCTTAATCTGCATTCTTGGTCCAGGGAGAAAATAGCCTCTTTTTCCATCTTGATTGTTCTGGAGGCAGACTTGTGAGACAGTGATTCCTCTTGGAGTCATCTAGTATCTTTTGAGTCCTTATTTTGTAGACATCTGATGTCTGAGTAACTCAGCATGTTTGTGCAAAAAATGTGCCCATGTGTATGAAGAGGGAAAGAGTGTTGTTGGTAAAGGTGATTGGCATCCCGGTGAAGAGTGAAGTGCTGAGCCAGAGGGCTCAGATCCTGAGTTCTGGCTCTACCTGCTTCAACACACGCTCCTCTTTGGCAGTTTTCTTGTCCCTTGAATAGGAATGGGACTTGGTGGCATACACCTTTAAGCCCAGTAGGCAGGTCTCTGAATTTGAGGCCAGCCTAGTCTACTAGTCTGGAAGCCTAGAGCTTCCAGAACAGAGCCAGAGCTCCACAGAAAAACCCTGTCTCAAAAAAACCAAAGTGGAGGTGGGGGGTGGAGAGAACAGGCAAAAAAGAACAGGACTTGGTTATCAATGCTGATTTTCCCTTTTTAAAAAAAACTCAGCTGTTTTTAACAGCTAAAATAAGACAAATAAGATCATCATTAAAAGATATAGTGAATATTTTCAACATAGTGACCTAAACTGCTCTGTTTACAGGACTAAGAATACAACTTAATGATAAGGCGTTTCCCTCATGTGCAAAGGCCCTGGGTTCCATCCTCAACACTGCCAAAAAGACAGCAATAACAGAATGAATAAAATCATCTTTCCATATCTTCCAACACCCTGGGAATAAAGAATTTAGGGAGCCAGTAGGGTGGGGGCTGGAAAGGACAGTGTGCTTATGGCTGAATACAGTGATGCAGAATCCAGCATGAACCACATGAAGCCAGTAAGAACTGTGTTCCTCGAGAAGCTTACAAACATGAATAGCATGCCGGGGCCACACCACACTGTCATTGCTTCCCATCCTTCACATTCTCACAGAAAATAGCATACAACATACTGATACTCACTAGAAGGAACTGGGACTTCACTCCCCTCCTCCCCATAGCCTGTAACATTTGCATTTTCTTTAAAGTTACTAAATAAAATGCAACATTTTGTTTAGTTTTTCAAGACAGGTTTTCTCTATGTACTGGACTAACTTTGTAGACCAGGCTGGCCTCAAACTGACAGCAAGCTGCCTGCCTCTGCCTCACAGAGTGCTGGGATTACAGGTGTGTGCCACCACACCCAGCTAAAATGCAACATTTTTATTTAAAACTTCTTTTTTTTTTTTTTTTTGCATTTACTCTATTTGCATGTGCCTGCATATGTGTGCACCCAGAAGACAGTTTGCAGGGGTGGATTCTCATTCCACCCTGTGAGTCCCGAAGATCAAACTCAGATGTAAGACTTGGCAGCAGGTACTACCCGCTAACCAATCTCCTGACTCCTCTATAGAACTTTTGAATACAAGCTTGTCAGTTGTCAGCCTCCAGAAATTCAATGCTGCCACCAATAAGACACCCAGTAAATGGGTGATAACGTTCAAGCCTTTTTACAATATCCTTCTGGAAATATATGTAGTTAAAATTAAGACATTTAACAGTTTCCTTGCCTGCCACTGTAGGTACAATGTTTCTTGTACCTAGAAACATAGGTAGAAATTTCTTCCTGTATGAATTTCAGTTTTAAGTGGATTTTTTTTTATATAAGTATTTCAAGAGACTTATATGTCATTGTGGGGGTAAAAAAAAGATTCTGGTTAAAGGGTACACACTCAGGTTAATTCTGGCCACCTAATATACACATAGCATAGACTGTAAAATACTGATAATGTACACTTGAAATGTGCTAACAGTATACCTCACGTCTTCTCAGTGCACCCACAAATTAACGTATTAATTAACCTGATTGTACTAATCATCTCACAGTGTATACATATGTCAAAACATTATTTCCATACCTTAAATATGTACAAACTTTTTTCTTTTGTTTTTTGAGACAGAGTGTCTCTGTAGCCTTGACTGTCCTGGAACTCACTTTATAGACTGGGCTGTCCTCAGATTCACAGAGATCTGCCTGTCTCTGCCTCCCAAATGCTGGGATTAAAGGTGTGCACCGCCATTGCCCAGAATGTGCAGACTTTGACAGTCATGCCTCATGACTGTCACTGTAGTTAACATACTTCAGTTTTGAGTGCTACTGCCATTCAAGTGTATTTTGATTCAGCCATTATCCAAAGGATCCAGAAGTAAACACAAGAAAGTAGACATGGTTGAGTCCCTCAAGGGTGCTACACTCAAGAGCCATTCACACTTCCCTTTAACTCATAATTCAGATAAGCCTGTAGGGCCACTTGTTCTGCACTGAATGCAAGCAGGGAGAAAGGCATAGGCTCATGCACCTACAAATGAACACACAAGCTCATCAGGCCAGTTCCTTAGAGGCTTGAAAGACTTCATGCCTATACCAAGCTAGAAATAAAGGGCAGTGACCATTATTTGTGATGACTAAATCAATATAGAAATATTGCGTCATGTCTGTGTATTACCTTTTCACCCCTGTGACAGCAGTACCCAATCTAAGAAACAATCTAAGGAAAGAGTTTGGCCCACCTCAGTACCTGCTTGTGCCAACTATACCCCAACCTCCCAACTCGACACCATCAGCTGGGGAGCAGGTGTTCAGGTCATTGACCTGCGGCTAGGTCAGTGGCAGAGCTCTTGCCAGGCACATGAGGCCATTCTCCAATTCCTAGCACTACAATACAAAAACTCAAAACATGAGTGTGTCGGGACATTCAGATTTAAACTACAACAAGTTCATAATAGATGTAGGAAATGAAACATTTAACCTATCTTAGAAACATATACACACAAGCCAATTAAGTTCATATTTAAAAGAATGGCCTTGGGGCTGGAGACATGTCACGGAGGTTAAGAGCACTGGCTGTTCTTCCAGAGGTCCTGAGTTCAATTCCCAGCAACCACATGGCGGCTCATACTGGTGTCCTCTTCTGGCGTGCAGGCACACATGCAGGCAGAACACTGTATAAATAATAAATAAATCTTTTTAAAAGGATGGCCTTAATCAAGAATGAATTCAGAAGAAATTCGGGTTAAATTCACGTGGAGGGGTCATGGATGGCCATGAATTATTTGCTGTGTGAGAAACACTGCTCTAAGCACTCAAGTAAGTGTTCTCTTAATTCTCCCAGCAATCCTGAAGTCGCCATCATTGCATGAGGAAATGGAAACACCGTAATCTTGTCCAAATTCCAAGGCCAACTAATGAGAATGACAACTCAGGCAGTCAGGCCCCTATGTATCACCTCCATCCAGCCACTCATGGCATCTCGCTATGTAGTCCTGGCTGGCCTGAAACTTGCCGTGAACCCTCCAAACTTACCATGTTGCCCTCCAGCCTGTAGAGATCAGCTTGCCTCTGCCTCCTAGGAATAAATCCTCTCCTGGGATTAAAGGCGTGTGCCACCACTCCTGGCCCCTTCCTGCCATGTAAGGCCTACAGTTACACAGCCGATGAGCAGATGTCACTGTGTTCCGCTTAGCTGTTAGGCCCCGTCCTTTTTCAGGTGCCAGTGTTCTCCAAGTGTCCTGTGGTGCATCGTCTGCACCCCTGTACCCCAGGGTGACTGCTGAACCACAAAGCAAGAGAATGACTGTGACCATGACCTTACATCTAATACGCGGTACATGTGAAGACATGGCAGAAGTGTAAATACTACACAGGTTTATAATGTTCCAGTTTTAATGAGAAAAGTCAGAGTTGGTATATGGTCTGCCTCCTGTTTGGCAGCTGTAAAACTAGGATGCTCGCCCGAGATGATCCGTTGTCAAAGTTGTTTTTTTCTTCCCAGTACTGAAGATAAATGTAAGCTTTGTACTTTATGAAGATTTTCTTATATATGCTTGTGAACCAGACAGGTGGAAGATATGTATTTAAGGCTAGTTAATCAAGTTTTGTCAAACATACTAGCTGACTGATCTTGTTTTCCCCTAAATTACTAAACAAACTATTTTTGGCACCATATCAGCTGTAGGTTGTGTGGCCCTTTTCTCCAAAATAAGGAAATTAAATTATTTGACTTAGTGTAGTTCTTGAAAATATGTTAATAACTAGACTCCAATATTTACTAAGTACTAAACAGAAAAGAGTTCTCTGAGTTTGTGACAAAATGGAACATACTGTTATGGACAAAGTATTTGAAAATGTAGAGTTAACACATTTAGTAATTTGAGAAATAATCAAAGGGACTTAAATACCAAATCGATAAAATGGGACTAGCCAATCGCTCCTACTGGGATTTGACGCCTAATCCAGAGGAGGGAATCCACCTCTGGTACTGAAGGTCCTGTCAAGAGTCTGTCCTCCCGTACATAGACCTCAGACACTCTCACCTCCAGTGGGAGGTCAAGTCTGGTACAGTAAACATGGTTGAAATCCCAAAGCTAGAAAGAAGTCCTAGAAATCAGCTGTCATTCTGCTCAGTGGATATGATTTGCCATATGAACATCAACTTGCTTCCCAAATAGTTATATTTCTGTCCACAGACTAGTGTGGCTTTCTGCTTTGGTTACAGAATCTTTCATTTACCATGGGCAGCAGTAACTGCAGAGACTCATAACTTCTCAAAGTGATAAATGAACCGCTAAATGAACCGCTAAATGCTCAACCATCTTTATCACCCCTTCCAAAACTTAGAACCTCATGGACAGGGGGAAGGGGTAGAATTTAAGAGCCAGAGGAAAGAGTGGAGTCAGATGGAATACTGTCTTCAGAGCATAGCTGTCCTACCTAATACTGAGCTGAATTGCAGTATGAAAACTTTTCAGAGCTGAAGGATATAACACTGCACAAATTCAACATGAGACGGCACAGCATGCCATCTGTTAGTCATGAAATTAGAGTCAAAACTAGCTCAACTTCGGACAAATTAACACGTCATCTTACTGTCTGTAATCCGAGACACTGCGTTACCTGGATACTTTAAAACATTCAGGTCACCTGTAGTAACATATAAGAAACATTAATATTAATATTCTGGTTTATTGGAGATTTCTTTACAGACTTTAAACACGACGTTATTTTTTAGTACTAAGATGTTAAATCCTGCCAATGCTATTTTCAGTGGTTTGTGCTATTCAAAGTGATCATCTAGCACATTTTCCCCATTTCCTTTGCCACAGACTCATAAACCAGGCTTGAAAGATGAGGTGGCTGTAGTTCATACTGAAGGCCCTACAGTACGTTCTCTTGAGCTTCAGTTTTTTTGTTCTAAAAACCAAATTTAAAAGACCTGATTCCTAAGGCTGTATCTAAAACAAAAATGAAAACACCAGCGGTAGCTGCTTTACAGAGTTTTGTGAAACATATGAATTATCAGGTACAAAAATAAGTTTCTCATAACATCCAGAGACCTAGGGCTGGATACTAAACAGATTACTATTCCAGCCTCATGTTACATAAACATCTCTCCAGTAGTTAACCAGCTGCCAGTGACCTCTGAGCTCTGACAGGAGAGCAACTTCTTCGCACTGCATACTGTTTGGATGCAGAGCAATAATATTCTCTATGGATAAACACTTGCTCTAGTTAATCAAGACACCTGTTTCACAGGTGTGTGCATAAAGGAACTATGTCATTTCTAGTACACTTATAACCTAAGATTTTTCTGGTATACTTTTCCAAATAAAGAACTTTCTGATTTTTTTTTCAAATAAAAATAATCACAAGGCCAGAGAGTTGACTCAACATTGAAACCACTCACAGCTCTTGTAGAAGACTCCAGTTTGGTTCCCAGCAGTCATATCAGGTGGCTCCAGTTCCAAAGGATCCTTTACACTCTGGCCTCTGCAAGCACCTGCACACATATGGTACACATAAATTCACTTAGACACACATGTACACATGAATTTTTAAAAATGTAACAATAGTACAACCAGTCATTGAGTGCTTTTAACACCCTTTTAGGTAAGAGTCTGAGCTTCCTGCTTGGTCAGTCTACCCATTTATACATTCAAATACTCACTGCCAGAAAAGTAAGAGCCAACCTTAGGCCTGCTAAAATTTAAAACAGAAATAAGTAAATGCTTGTGCTTGACATAATAAAGACTAAATACCGTGTAGCCTGAAGATGCTGTACCTGCTTGGGAAAATAATAAACTAGAGGAGAAATTACAGCGGAAAACAGAGCAAGGAGCAGCCCAGGTGGAAACCAGCTTCTGGTGATATAATTCATGTTACTGCGCAGTGGAAATCTTCGGCATTCTTGCACAAAGAAACAGTCCTTTTATTTTTCTCAATCAGGTTGAATCACGTTTCATCTTACAAACAAGAGCCTCCCGCCCCCACCCCCACCCTCACCCCATCCTAACATACATTATATTTAAGATTTAAGGTCTTCAAAACTTTTCAGTGCTCTCAAATTTAAAAACAAAACAAAAACTTTTCTAACACTTTTACCAAGTTCTGTGAAAACAACTATGAAAAAAAAAAAAAGATGGTTTAAGTTGTGGAAATTATAAATCTAAAGTTGTTTCTAAACAGAACCTGAAACTATTACTGCAGATACAATTATCAACAAAGTTCATGAAACAATTTTTTAGTTTTCTAATCCTATCTACAAATAAACTTTTTAAAATCTTTTTCACCAAACCTACTACCAAAGAGTATAATTTTCTCTGACATAAATCCTAATAACATATTCCTAAAATCTACATAAAACAGAGAAAAGGCTTATGCACAAAGATGTTACACTATCTTCAGGTTTTGTTTTGTTTTGTTTTGTTTTGTTTTAAGTTTTAATTGTCTGTCTATGTGTGTGTGCGTGCTGGAGGTCAGAGGCATCAGATCCCATGGAACTGCAGCTACAGAAGTCTGTGGGTAACTGGACCTGGGTGTCCTGGAAGTTTTAGTTGTGTTGCATGGATATGTTTTTGTTGTAGTCCCAAGTGTGGGAAGCAGGAATGCTTTGTCTGAAGCTGATAGAGGACCTGTGAGAGGTGTGTGACTTTGTCAGCTGATGAACAGCCTTGTGAGAGGGCTCAAGATCCTTGTCAGTGTTAGGGTCCAGAATAAAAGAACGACCTCAAATTCTAGTAGCATGTAAGCAACAAAGGGCATTTATTCTGCAGAAATCCAGCATGCTGGGGTCATCACCTTCACAACATGGCAGTGCCCTAAGGCGAGTTGAAGGCCCCTTTTTAAGCCAGAGAGAGGAATTCCTACTGTGGCTATGTAACCTCAGTTGGGGTTGGCTGGTGCTTTTCACCCCCAGGCCGGATGCCTTGGCTGTTTCTGATTGGTTGCCCCCTTTTCTGTGTTTTTTCCTGTAACTCTTATTCCTGTTCTGGTTAGCAAGGAAATGAAGCCCATCATGGCTTATTTAGCCAGGCCAGGAAACTGTCAGTAGGAAACTGCCTCATGTAGGGGCCTGGGTGTTGCCAGCTAAAAAACACCCTGGTGCAGACCCGAAGAAGGTATAAATTGGAGCTCAGAGAGAGAGAGAGAACACTTCACTTTGCTCCTAGAGGGAAAAGGTCCAAGAACTCTTCATGCCGCTTCAGCTGAACCTTGATATAAAGCTCCCATGATAGTTGGTTGGGACTTTATACCAACCTCAGGGAATTCTAGAATGGCTCCATTCGCCAATGAGGGAGCTCCTCAACTATTGACCAAGGTTGATGCTGTATTTACCACAATCAGGTTGGGAAGAGAGTGTACCTTACAGATCATAGGCAAGAAACCTGATATGATTGTGTTACCCTTTCCCCACCCAGACACCCAATGGCTCCTGAGAAACAACACCTCCTTTGCGAATAGTCTCATCAGCTTCCCAGGACAAACCTATCCCAATGATAGATTGCTAACCATACCACTCCTTAGATGGCTCCCTCATTTATTCTCTCCATCCCTCATCCTGAGGGCCCCCACTGCTTTTACAGATGGGGACCAACAAGGAACTGCCTACACAATATACCAGGAAGACACTGACCCTGAGTCACATTTTTCCTCCTTACAGATAAGGAAGAATTTAAAGAACTGTATGCCATTTTTCTCATCCCAACATAGCTAAAAGAACTGTTTAATTTATATTCAGACAGCATTTATGCAGTCAACCTACATAAATGGAAAGACAAACTTCCCATTATTTGTCACTGCAGCCAGTCACCATACTTACCATCCATTATGATCAGGTAGAAAGACCCACTTGACCGATGCTGGAAGGGGCCTGACCCACTGTTAACAACAGGAAGAGGATTTGCATGTGTCTTTCCACAGGACCAACCTCGCCCTGTCTAGGTACCAGCCCACAATGTCTGACTTGACCCCTCTGACCCCTCCAGTCAAATAGATGGCATGCCTGTCAGTCACAGAAAAAACAAAGAAGAAGCAATGCAGACACCCAAAGATACAACCGGGTCACCTGGAGGGACATTCACACCCTCCTTGATGCAGCCCGATGCAACTGCCTAACCCAGTCCTCTCTCCATTATTCTTATGGCTGTTCTTGTCCTTCCAGACACTAACATGAATGCTCTGCCCAGTCCTCCTAATATTCTTCAATGGCGGTTTTTGATTGTTGTCAGGGAAACTTACCAAGGTCACAGCATCATCATAGGTTCGGAGACAGCCCTATTATTCAAGGATGCCAGACTGCCATTTCCTTCCTTCTCTACCCCAATTCTACCAAATGTTCGAATGCTCCTTTGCTTTGCTTCCCACACAGACAAACCAGATTGAAAAAAGAATGTGTGATATGGAAACCTATGGAGGATGAAGGAAATGGTACTGTAAGATGGAGGAATCCCATAATCAAGAAGAAGCACCTTAATGGGAACATGCTCTATAACCATACCTGACCCTTGGATGAGTGCTTGCATACAGGAGTTCAAGGACAGCTCTTGTGGACATAAACATGTTTTTGTTTTGGTCTCAGGTGTGGGATGTGGGACTAATTTAGATGGTCCATAGCAGCAAACTATTTGTCTAGAGCTGGCTCTGAGAGGAGCTCTTTGCCAGCTGCAGAAAGTTTAAATCTGAGGATTCTGGAGAAAGAATAAATGCCAGAGCCCAGAGAGTTTGGAGGCTTAAAATAAGAACAAGGTTTCCCCTGCTTCCCTCTTCAGCTCCTGGTTGCTGTTGTGAGACAAGAAGTTGGGGATATCATGAAACCAGGATTGAACTGGCTCCAAGGAACCCAACAACCCTAACCAGGAGAGCAGGAAGCAGCTAAGAGAACTGTGCCCACTCTCCCACTAATCCTTTCTCTCTCCTGCCCCGTATTGGGGTGTTGAAAGGGATTGGGGTGGAGTACAAAGAAAGGAATAAAAGAAATGTAAATATACTTATTTACATTTCTTTTATGTAAATAAGTACGCCGACAGAAAACTTTGTGCTTCTCCCAAAACTCAAACACCCACAGCTGATATTCATGTATCCCAACAACTTTCCAGCTTCCCTTCCTAACACATCCCAGTGTTCTCTCCCATGAAAAATAGTTAACAGATCAAGACCACCATCACATGGAACCAATCTATTCAATATGTTGCTGATTTTCTTCTCTTCACTCCCCATCCTAATGCCTCTAACTGCTTCTTCTGTGTAGACTTTTGCAGACAGCTGTAGCAGTTGAAACCACACTTCTTCACCCCAAGGGCACAAAAAATTGCACCGGTTCTCAGCTGTCAAATATTCCTCTGTTCAACCAATTAGCCAACTACCCAGTTTGTGTCTCCAGCAGGAATGGGCCTACTCACTACCAATGCCTCACTAATATTACTCTCTCCAGGCCAGCCCCTCAACTTCTTCTTTGGCACAAAGGAAACACCCAACCATGTGTTAACGCTTCTTTGCGTACCTTCTGTGTACCTGTAATGATTACTCCCAGGTATACCTGAGGAAGAGGTGCACCCTTTCACAGAGAGAAATCTTCGTCCCTCTCCCAGTGAGAACTGGACTCACTCTCTCCCTGAGCATTGGGAGTTGGGGGAGGGTGCAACTGCCGCCATTGTACAGACCCATCATCTGGCCAGAGTCTTTCAAAAGCTTGAGCAGGCTGTGACATCAACGACTGAGAACCTTGAATTGCTTTTGCTACAGAGACAGATAGACTCTCTCTCTCTCTCTCTCTCTCTCTCTCTCTCTCTCTCTCTCTCTCCAGGATGAAAGAGCCCTTGACCTAGTAACTGCAGAACAAAGAGGATGTCCTGGGGGAGGAATGTTGTTTCTTTGTCAATGAGTCAAAAATGTAAAAAACCCTTAAAACCCTGTATTATCCTCAGGAACCTTTGTCTTGGTTCCAAAACCCTTGTTTTCATGGCTCCTACCTTATTAGCCCTTTAGTTACGTTTTCATTTCATGCCTGCTCCTTGCCTCAGTTTCTCCAGCGACAGATTACCACCATTGCCAGAATTACCACCAGTCAGGCCATGGTACATTATCAGACCCTAAAACACCCAGATTGATTTTTTTTTTTAAGCTCATGATGACACTTCTCCTTTATAAAATAAAACACGGGGTGTTAGAATCGTGCAGAAGAGTTACACGTCAGGTTCACAAATCACACCACCAATTCCCCAATTTATTAGGGGAAGGGGTCACAGAGATCATCTCTGGATGAGGCAGGAGAGAGAGAGAGGGAAGAAGAGAGAAGGGGAAAGAGAAAGAAGGGGGAAGAGAAAGAAGGGGGAAGAGAAAGGGGACACCCCATAGAGAAAGGGGAAAAGGCCAAGAGGCCAGGAGCAAGAGAGAAAAGAGAGAGGACCAAGAGGGGCCAAGAGAGAGACCACTGTCGGGTTGTCCCTTTAAGGGGCAAGGTAACATCGCCTTCCAGGTGTGGCCACCTGGCTGGTGACACATGATGACATCATAAGTTGGTAGGCAACCCAGAAGCAGGTTTTGTTCCAAAATCCTAACAGGGGGAGCTGTTGGAAGGACCCTGCTCTTTGAGGTTGCAGTCCTCCTAGCCATTCTGAGCTCTGCATTAAGATGCAGGACTCCCTCCCTGCAGCAGAGGCTCCTGCTCTCTGCCTGACTTCATTTGGAGTGTCTCTTAGACGGTTCAAGATAGGAGCGTGCTGTTTAATGCAAATCATACATACTTGAAGCGCCTAGTCTTAACCAATTATGCACACTTATCCCTGGAGGCCCCCACCCACTCCCCTCGGGTATACAGCCTTTGTTCTCTGGAATTAAAGTTGAATCAGCACCCTGAAGTGCTCACCAGGCTTTTCAGCCTTTGTGCCTTGTCTCATGCCCCTCCAAACTTTGTGGGCTGGTGGGAGACAGCCCCCCAGGCAAAAGGAGGACCACATCAACCAAGAAAAGTAACAGCCTTAACAGGAAGCCATGAAGAGAACAAAATTGTGTTAAAAATGCTGAGGGGGTAGCTCTCCACAATTGATGGCTTCTGTTGGGGGTGCGGGAGGGGCAGGCCTCTTGAGAGTTTTACCTCACTCCATTGTGTGTATATGTAACAGAAATTGGACTTTTGTTTTTATTGGGGGGGGCTGGTTTACATTAAAGGATGGGGGGTATGATGTGAAATTCCCAAAGAATTAATAAAAATATGTTGAAGAAAAAAACTTAAATGTAGATAAATATCAAAATCATACCTCCTTACTTCACAGAAACATATAAACTGACAAATTTACTCAATCAAGTAATAAAACAGGAATGAACAAGTATAGGTATATGTTCTAAAAATCTAGACTCAGAACAGGGGAAACAGTACAACCCATGCAAAGCCTTTCTCTCTAGTCTAGAGAGCAGAAATACCTCATAAGATTGTTACCAGTAACACACAAGAAACATTCCAATCACGGTCACTGTTTTGCTAGAGAATGTTTAATATGCTGTCCTTTGACACTGAAGGAAAATTACAACTAAACAAGTGAAAAACACCAGCTGATCACGCCCACTGTGTAAGTTTGTTAGGTCCAGCTTTCTCCTTTCTTTCGTTGGCATATGAGTGCAAGACTAAGAACACAAACCACAGAGCAGCTGAAGACACTTGAACCCAAGCTCAAAATGAGGACACACTGACTCATGGCAGATATACTGTGGCAACTCTCTCAACGCTGTCAACAGAAAAAGTCAACTTCTTACAAGAGTAAAATGAGAGCTAGGTGTACTGGCACACACCTTTAATCCCAGCACTCAGCACGAAAAAGCAGGCTTATCTCTGAGTTCAAGGCCAGCCTGGTTCCAGTGCAGCAAAGCCTACACAGAGAAACCCTGTCTCAAACAAACAGACTAAATAAATAAACTGAGAGAAAAGGAAATTATTTAAGAAAACCAGTCAGTAGGGCCAGCAAGATATAAGGGGAAGAGTCCTCACCGAGCCTGACAACCTGAGCTGTCTCCAGAACCTACAGTGGAAAGAGGCTAATGGACCAGTTGTCCTCTAACCATCTATATCCTACATAACTGTGTCTGTACTCACTCTCACAGTCTTCAGTCTCTCTTACTCTTACACATAGACAAACACACAGTTTTTAAACTGCTAAAAAAACTAACCAGTGAGCTAAGTCAAAAAAATATTCTCAAGTTTGCTGGGCATGGTGGCGCAAGCCTTTGATCCCACCAATCAGGGAAGCAGGCAGATTGCTGTGAGTTTAAGGCCAGCCTAGTCTATAAATTGAGTCCTCCCAGAACAGCCAAGGCTAAAAAGATAAACCCTGTCTTGAAAAGTAAAAAAATCTGAAGTTCATCATTAGACAATATCCTGGCTTCTTAAAAACCTAATCCATATTTAAGTTTTAAAGTTTATTAGTTTGTTTTAGGTCATTCATATTTAAGTGCAAGAAGTAAGGTACATATGTTATAAGATAATCAAATCAAAAAGACCACAAAATGCTTTACTCTTTTAAAACATAATTTGTGTGCAGGTGTTTGTCTACATGCATGTCTGTGCACTACATGCAAACCTGGTACATTTGGAGGCTGGAGTACAGAGGGTTGTGTACTGCCCTGTGGATGATGGGAACAAAACCCAAGTCCTCTGGATGAAGAGCTAGTGCTCCTAACCATGAAGTCATCATCTCTCTAGCCCCAAATGCTTTGCTTTTGAACTGCTAAATTATGGTGTGAAAAGACCAATTTACGAAACCACGTTTATGGGAAACTGGCTGGTTTTATTATCAATGCCAAACAAGACTTTAAATCAATTAAAATTTTATTGGATTAAACATAAAGTTACTTTTACATTTGTCTACAACCATGATGAACACATACCTGGTATAAAGACACAGCCTTCTGATAGCCCCAACTATAAGATTAGATATATAAAACTACCATAATTAAAGATGAGGTAATCAAAGTAAAATAGTTATACTATCTAGAATAAAATAAAATGGAAATAATTTACTCATAATTCACATGTAAATCATCTTTATTTACAAAATACTATCCTGAGAATTATAATTCCATTAAGCTTCAATTTGAGCAAAAATTTAATCACATAAGTAACAGCAGTTACTTAAACTGAAAACGAGAAAAAAATGACTGCCAATGAGACCAGCACCACTGTCAGGTCTCCTGTGTTTCTGGAGGTTCAGCTGCAGGTTCTTTTGAAGGCGGAATCAAGTCTGGGGCACGCTCACTTCTACTTTCAGGATGTGGGAACGGGGGAAAGATCCGAGGTCTTGGAGGAAGGTATGGTGGAAAGTTCCTGGGTGCATACATATTTCTCCCTGTTCAAAGAGATAAAGGACACTGGAAGTTTAAACCCTGTACCATACACCTCCAGTAGCTATTATAGAATACATTCACACCAGGATACTTGATTTCAGAAATTAATTGTCATTGAAAAACATACTTCTTCAAATACATACGACTAATAGGAATATCATTAATTTCAGGTATATTTGTCCTATCTTAGCGTTAAACAAGATCTCAGTACATTCAAGACTTACTCTAAAAGTTTTTCAATGTAGTAAAATTCTTTTTTTTTAAGATTTATTTATGTATTTTATGTATATGAGTACTCTATTTGCATGAATGCTTACATGACAAAGAAAGCATCAGATCCTATTATAGATGGTTATGAGCCACCATGTAGCTGCTAGGAATTGAACTCAGGACCTCTGGAAGAGCAGCCAGTGCTCTTATCAGCTGAGCCATCTCTCCAGCCCATGATGTTAGATTTTTAAATAAATATGAACACATGGGAACTATTTAGGAAAAAGACTTTACGATACTTTAGTCAGTAATCATTTTTGTTTGTTTGGTTTTTTTGAAACAGGGTTTCTTTGTCTAGCTTTGGTTGTCCTAGAATCCTTTGTAGACAAGGATGGCCTCAAACTCAGAGAGATCTGCCTGCCTCTGCCTCCTGAGTGCTGGGATTACAGGCGATTGCCACAGTGCCTGGCTTTAGTCAGTAATCCTAAAACTAAAATATAAGTAATTATTTTAACTAATGGCCCCAATAAATTTCTATCAAATGAAATTAACATAATTTTAATCATTAAACTGTCTATATATTCAGTTGATCTCTGAACTATCACAATACAGTTAAAATTCAAAATTAGCTAAGGTGGATCAAGGTGAAGCCCTGGCTTCCTTGGATGCCATACAAACCCTTTGCCCTCAGAGGTGGTTCTGGTCAGTGTTTATCACAGCAATAGGAAGCAATAAGAAAAGCACAGATAAAGTTTGACACATACATGGACTTTTTAAAAAGCCTACCTGGGAATGGAGGAAGTGGTGGGGCAGGGAAGTCCCTTGGTGGAAAATAATCTCGAGGAGCTGCATACATGTTTCCTGGAGGTGGTGGGAGGAAAGGGGGAGCCCTTCTCATGAACTGGCTCCTTGGATCCACTGGAAACAATGGGTCTCTGACTGGGGGAAACGGTGGAGGAACAGGTGGAGGAACAAAGCCACCGCCAGCTGCTTTGCACTCAACATGGGGAGGAGAGTCAGGCACATTTGAGTTCTGTAACAGATTGACAATCGGCAGTCAGTAAAGTGACTCATTCTCAGATCCTTTCCTGGAACGTCAGGTATGGAAGAAAGTTTATAGGCACCTATGCTGAAAGCGACCCATGACATTCTAGAAAGCCACAGAACAGACTCAGTTTTCCACATCGGCATATGAGCTGCTTGTTATCTATCATAAATATTTTTGACTCAACAGAAAACTTTAAGCATGGTAGTAACAGTCTACCTAGCTCACACTAAAACTCAAGTACAGTTCAAGTGTATCAAAATAGATACTTAAAAAAACAGATATATACTGTTGTCAAACATATGAACAACAAAAAAAAGTTAAGATACTGGTATTTTCAAAATGACCAAAAATCAATGTTATATTTTAAAACTAAAATATATTTTAAGATTCAAATAAAATTTCAAGGAAGACCATCTGAAATTGTGTTCAACTAGTACAGTGGCTTTAAACACCACTGAAAAGTTTTGTTGTTGTTGTTTTAGGGGAGTCGTCAAGTTTCTTCCTCTTGTTGTTTTTTCGGTTATGTTTTGTTTACTGTGTCTTTGTCTACATGTATGTCTGCACACTGTGTACATCAGTGTTCTCAGAGGATAGAACAGAGCTTCAGATCCCTTGGGGCTGGAGTTAAGGACAGTTGTGATCTACCATGCAGGTGCTAGGAATCAACCCCAGGTCCTCTGGGAGAGCAGCCAGTGCTCATAATCACCTCTCCAGCCCATTATCTCCTTATGTAGACCGCAATGACTTTGAATTTACAATCCTGCCTCAGCCCACCAAAATGCCAGGATTACATGCACCACCAAAAACATGGCTTGTGGTTTGTACTATTTCACCATAGGTTACAAGCCAGAAAAGAAACAGTGTTAATGCTAATCAGAAGTGTATTTTATTAATATATTGATACCACAAAGTAGAACAGTTCTAGCCTTATTCTCGTAAAAGCAAGAAACTGATTATAGATACATGTGTAGAATTCAATTTCCAATACTTACACCAAGATCATCTTTGGTATCATTTCTAGTAGATTCCATTTCTGATGATACTTGCCCATCTAGAAAAAATAAATAAATCAGGGAAAAAAAAAATGCATGAGTTCTCACTTCATTCCTATACCATTTCCAGATCCAAATGACACTCCCCTTCTTGGGACAGGAGAAAAACTTGACGTAAGTATTCCATATTAAGGTCCCAAGAGCAGCCCGAGGCCTGTAAAAATTTCAGTAGAACAGACATTCTTTTGCAGTGCTGTGATGACCTTTCCAGCTGGTTCCTAGGCAATCTTGCTGCAAGGGGGCAGCAGCCCTCTTCCTGTCTTTTCTGTTTGCCCTCCATTCCCTCAGTACACAATATATACTTTTATGAAGTTACTCTATGGAACTCAATGAACGCACAATGAAAATTTAACTTAATTTTTTGAATTTTATTCCTAATGTGTAGTTTGATAGCTACGGTAGATACAGAAATATATGTATATTTCTCAACTTCAGTGGGTAGTTGACGGGTAGTTGAAGAGGTCCCAACAAATAGATTAGATCTACTAAATATGAAATGGTTAAATAAGATAACTGGTTAAGAATATGAACCCAGATTATTATCCTGTTAGCATTCTATACATCCATTGGCATTTGGTTGCATAATAACCTTGCTGCTAAACAGGATATATGTAAATGGCCTGACAACAACGAGAAGTTAGCCATGGAACAGAGTCCAGTTTATATCCTAAGGAGATATAGTAAACCCTAACTACAGTACCCAAAGTAACTTTAATACATATTTACAGAACATGCCTCTAATATGAAACAACAAGGAAGGTGTCAAGAGATGGCTCATTGGTTAAGAGCACTGGCTACTCTTCCATAGGATCTGGGTTCAACTCTCAGCAACCACACAGCAGCTCACAACCATCTGTAACTCCAGTTCTGGGGATTTGACACCTGTTCTAGCTTCCTCTGGCATCAGGCATGCAAGTGATGCACAGAAATATATGCAGGCAAAACACCCACACACATAACATAAAAATAAATAAAATATTTTTTAAAAAGACAACAGGAAATTCAAGAAAGAGATTCTGGCCTTAAGAGCTCTCTGAAGTAGTAATTAGATTAGGCTTTTGTTCAATCCCCAGTCCTCTAGACCATCACAACTATTTAATCACATACGCACACACAGTATTTCTTACCCACTTTATCCAAAGAATGCATATTATAGCTTCTGAGTTCTGCTGGTCCAGAAAGTCTACCAGAATTAGAATAAAACCTATCTTGCCTTTGTAGAGCTGGATCAGAATACGGTTGGCCTAGAAAATAAATTTTTAGAATACCTTCATTAACATTGACATTAAGTATAGTTTACTTAGACATTAATGTTTAGACATTAGATTCAGACATTTCCTCTGCAGCCAAAAATTAAAAACAAAAACTGTGACTAACAATTTGAGAAAAGTTATACTAACTGCTTTAGTATTAAAAAACTGGCATACTTTGATGGGTTAGAATTTGAATGTTAAATATACAATTACTGTGTATATATATAACAAATTTACATGAAATTTGAACGTTTCAATTACTCATATATATAACAAATCTACACATGAAATGCTGAGACTAGACAACTTAGAATCTGTGAAAACAGAATTAGATTAAATTCAATTCACCTTCAAATTAATAACAGTACCTCAAGGAAAACACATCAACATGAAAATGCTAAGAAGACGCTCAGTGAGAAGGAAAAGAAGAGCAAGAAATTCAGTACAACAGCTAACTTGTCAGCACAGCAGAAAGTCACACAGACATCAACTGGGCTCAAATTTTCACTAGCTTCAGAATCTGGGTTTTAGCATTTACTCCATACTGAAGAAAGTTCTGACTTGACAAGCTCACAACTCAGATGAAAGACATCTATGTGCACATGTGTGCACACACACACACACCTTTGTATAAAAACTCTATAAACAAGGGCCTCTGTGGCTACTCTCCTTCAGTCACAAGGGTCATTTAGAATGGTAAGATGAGAACTACTAATTCCTTATGGAACATGGCATTCTGGAAGAAATTACAAGTAGTCTATTTCACTCTTGAGATACAATGGCAGACTTTACTAGGTACAATATGCATGTATCAACTCCAAAACTCTGGACATAGACAAAGAAGGTGAAATGTGTGGCTCTCATTATGTGTCCTAGTAGTTTTTTGGGTTTTTTTGTTTTGTTTTGTTTTGTTTTCTTCTTCTTCTTTTTTTTTTTTTATTATTTATACAGTATTCTGTCTGCATGTATGCCTGTGTGCCAGAAGAGGGCACCAGATCTCATTATAAATGGTTGTGAGCTACCATGTAGTTGCTGGGAATTGAACTCAGGACCACTGGAAGAACAGCCAGTATTCTTTTTTTTTTTTTTTTTCTTTCAGCCAGTATTCTTAACCTCTAAGCCATCTCTCCAGCCCATGTCTTAGTAGTTTTATGCCAACTTGACACAGCTACAGATAACTGAGAAGAGGGAACCTCTTATGAGAAAATGTCTCCATAAGATCAGGCTGAAGACAAGTCTGTAGGGCACTTTCTTAATTAGTGATTGACCTGTGAGGACCCATCCCATTGTGGGTGGGGCCACCCCTAGGATGTGGTCCTGGGTTCCATAAGAAAGCAGGCTACTCTTGTATACCAAAGACAAAAAGGCTGAGAAAGAAATTAGGGAAACAACACCCTTCACAATAGCCACTAATAACATAAAGTACCTTGGTGTGACTCTAACCAAGCAAGTGAAAGACCTGTTTGAGAAAAACTTCAAGTCTTTGAAGAAAGAAATTGAAGAAGATCTCAGAAGATGGAAAGATCTCCCGTGCTCATGGATTGGTAGGATTAACATTGTGAAAATGGCCATCCTGCCAAAAGCAATCTACAGATTCAATGCAATTCCCATCAAAATACCAACTCAATTCTTTACAGACCTTGAAAAAAAGATTCTCAGCTTCATATGGAGAAACAAAACACCCAGAATCTCCAAAACGATCCTGTACAACAACAGATCATCTAGAGGTATCTCCATTCCCGATCTCAAGCTGTACTACAGGGCAACAGTAATAAAAACTGCATGGTATTGGCATAGAAACAGAAAGGAGGATCAATGGAATCGCATAGAAGACCCAGAAATAAACCCACACACCTATGAATACTCAATATTTGACAAAGAAGCCAAATCCATTCAATGGAAAAAAGACAGCATCTTCAACAAATGGTGCTGGACCAACTGGATGTCTACATGCAGAAAAATGAAAATAGATCCATATTTATCACCCTGCACAAAACTAAAGTCCAAGTGGATCAAGGACCTCAACATAAAACCAGATACTCTAAATCAGTTGGAAAAAAAAAGTGGGAAACAGCCTAGAACTCATTGGCACAGGAGACAACTTCCTGAACAGAACACCAACAGCACAGGCTCTAAGAGCAACAATCAATAAATGGGACCTCATGAAACTGAAAAGCTTCTGTAAAGCAAAAGACACTGTCATCAAAACAAATAGACAGCCTACAGATTGGGAAAGAATCTTCACCAACCCTTTATCTGACAGAGGGCTAATATCCAGTATATATAAAGAACTAAAGAAGCAGAAAAACAACAAACCAAGTAATCCAATTAAAAAATGGGGAACAGAGCTAAACAGAGAATTCTTGAAAGAGGAACATCGAATGGCAGAGAAACACTTAAAGAAATGCTCAACCTCATTAGCCATTAGGAAATGCAAATCAAAACGACCCTGAGATTTCACCTTACACCCATCAGAATGGCCAAGATGAAAAACTCAAGTGATAGCACATGCTGGAGAGGTTGTGGAGAAAAGGGAACCCTCCTCCATTGCTGGTGGGAATGTAAACTGGTTCAATTACTGTGGAAGTCAATCTGGCGCTTTCTCAGACAACTAGGAGTAGTGCTACCTCAAGACCCAGCTATACCACTCCTAGGTATATACCCAAAATTTGCTCAAGTACACAACAAGGACATTTGTTCAACCATGTTCGTAGCAGCTTTATTTGTAATAGCCAGAACTTGGAAACAACCCAGATGTCCATCAACGGAGGAATGGATACAGAAATTGTGGTATTTTTACACAATGGAATACTACTCAGCAATCAAAAAGGAGGAAATCATGAAATTTGCAGGCAAGTGGTGGGATCTAGAAAAGATCATTCTGAGTGAAGTATCCCAGAAGGAGAAAGACAAACTTGGTATTTACTCGCTTATATAGACCTACAAGATATGATAAACATAAGGAAATCTACACACCTAAAGAAGATAATCAAGAAAGTGGACACAGGCGAAGGTGATTAATCCTCATTTAGAAAGACAAATGGGATGTGCATTGAACTTATGACAGGAGTCTACCACAAAAGGCATCTGAAAGACTCTACCTAGCAGTGTTTCAAAGCAGACACTAAGACTCATAACCAAACCCTCGGCAGAGTGCAGGGAATCATATGAAAGAAGGGAAGTTAGTATGATATGGAAAGGATAGGAG